>NC_137806.1:7353990-7703620 GCF_963383645.1 Muscardinus avellanarius
CAAGCTAGGAGTGGTGGCGCAATTTGTAATTCCAGTACTTGGGAGGCTGAGACAGGAGGATCACATTTCGCTGACAGCCTCAGTTACTTAGGCCCTTTGCAACTGAGACCCTGTTTCAAAATAAAAAAAATTTTAAAAAAATGGGGCTGGGGGTGTAGCTCAGAGGTAGAATGCTCCTGGGTTCCATCTCCAGTATCACACAAAAAAAAAAAGAAAAGAAAAAGAAAACAAATGCAAATTTACTGAAGACCTTTAAAACAATTAGAGCTTGACTGTTAGCCCTGTGGACCTTTAAAGGTGCTTTTGACTTGCATAAGAAAAAGGATAAAGGAAACATTTAAAGGAAATGACAGGAAACATTTCAAGTCCTAAGAGGAAAGGTATTTTCTCCACTAGCTAGTTTCCCCCATAGATTTACATGAGTCCTAAGTGTTTACACAGGAGAGTGAATGGAGTGTTTACTCTGTACTTACCTTTCTGGGATTTAGGGAGTCTTAGAGGTCCTAAAAATTACGCAGAAATTTTAACTCAGTTACGTATTTTTGGGTTCCTAGGTAGCCAACCAATCTTCCTTCCATTCATCTATTACACCTGAAAAAGACCTTAAAAACTAATCCGTCTACTTTGTCTAACCAATCAAAAACTGAGGCTCAGAAACAAATGGGAATTTATATCTGACAATAATCTTGGGAGAAAAATAAGTACCTTTAGAAGGAGAGTAGCAATAGCACAGAAATCTGAGCCCAGCACAGAATACTGAGCCCAGCACGGAGGCTGAGACCCTAGGGTCCCATGTTCTGCCAGCCTCATCTATATAGTAAGGCCCTATGCAACTTAGACTCTGTTTCAAAATAAAGAATAAAAAATAGGGCTAGAGGTGTAGCTTGAAGACAGAATGCCCCTGGGTTCAATTCCCAGTTTCTCAAAAAAGAAAAAAGAAAACCACTGAGCTCCTGAAACCAAACGTTGCTTCCTCAGGCAGAATAATTTTAAAAAGTGATTTTCTCTTTTCAACGACGATAGAGTGAAATTTCATTCTATGCTGTTTACCATACCAAGTAAAACAGATAAATTACCAAATTGTTGCGAACTGTATTAACAGACGGCTAATTGTAACTTAACAAAATGGCAACTCCAGAGCATTGGACGGCCTTCTCTTGAACTGTGACATGCTAAATACCTAGACCTTTCTAGCTTTATTCTAAGAAATCTTCATCCAGGGCTACTTCCTTGAAACAAAAACATATTTTATTTTTAAAGTCCTGTGATATGTATGATTCGGTCATCCGAAATAGAATAATTATTCCCCATTCTTGTTTCAAGTGATAATCTTTGCTTACCCACATACCTAGGGGGCTGGGGCGGCTCCTTCAAGTCACTGGGTATGAGGTTATAAATGCTCTCAGAAAAGCACGATGGGTCCATGGCCACCGAATGACCTCTGAGAAACTCAACTTTTTTCTCTATGCCAGTATCTCCGGCCCTTTCTCCGCCGTGTCCCTTTCTTTTCTAGCTCCCTTGCCTCCTCAAAGGACAAGGGTTCTCTCTTTTTCACACAATCTCCCTTTCGACCCCTTCTTAGCTGTCCTCTCTCGGGAAGAAAAGAAGACACTCTTTCTATTCCTCCCGGAATTGCTCAGCGTTGTTGACCCGCGGTTGCCGTGGAAACAGTTACTAGGCGCCGGGGACGTGGAAGGCAGCGCGGCACCCCAGGCTGCCTTTCTCTCCATCTTTCTGCAACGCATTCTCCTGTCTGGGGAACCCCTATGGAAGCCCCGTTGCCTCTGGGGACAAAAGAGATGGAAACAGTGTCCCTTAAAGCATTTTGCTTTCTTCTCTCTTTGTACCTTGGAGAGAAAGAAACATTCTAGTCAATCCCGAGGGCGGTCGGTGCGCAGGCGTCACACGGCAGAGCGCTGCTGCGCATGCGCCAATGCCGGCGGGGGCGGGGCGAGCGGCCGGGGCCACGCTGACGCACAGCCAATGTCGACAGCCTCGGGGCGAGAAGGGGAGGAGCCCGAGGAGCCCGGTGGGCGGAGCTTGCGGGGACAATCGCTTGCCCGTCGCGCGGCTGCTCGGGGCGTGGGCGTGGAGCGCGCGCGCGCATGTCTGCGCAGGCGCAGAGGCCGCGGCGCTGGGGGCGGGCCGGGCGGGGAGCCGGGGTCGCGGGGCTGTCAGTGGAGGCGGCGCCGGCGGCTGTGCATCTTCTTCCCTTCCCTTTCCTTTCCCCCGTCTGTCTTCTCAGTGTGTCTCTTGGTGAGTTATTAAAGCAGGAAGAAAGGGAGCAGCCCTTCCCGTCGCTCGCCCGTCTCCCATCCTTCCCTCTTCCCGCTATTCGGTCGCAGCCCCCGGCCTGGGGCTGTTTTCATGACCCCCAGCTGCAGCCCTGCGAGCCTCGGGCCCGGCCTCAGGCCAGCTGGCCGCCGCCAAGAGCAGCACCCTCGGCCCCACGAGCCTTGGAGGTGGCCCTTGCATTTGGCCCGTGTCATCTTCCTGAGAAGTGTTTTTATACCGTTTATATATACCCTTAACCTGTTCGTTCACATGCAGCTGCTGTGAGGCGGGGGGGACCTCATTTCAAAGTGTTTCCCCGAGTCTGTAAAAGACGTTCTGGTCAATGCTTTGGAAGGTGGAGAGCTGGTTTCGAAGCAACTATTCAGAGGCCACGCTGCCCAGAAATGAGAGAGAACGTCGAATTTGGGGTTCTTGCTCCATGGTGGCTGGTGGAGGGCATAAACAGCACGGTGACTTGGAGGACTTTTTAGTTCCTACCTAGAAAGCTTTGCTAAACGTGTAGTCCTTATTCTAGTCTCTACTGGATTTCATTAGATAAGAACAGTGTTTTCTTCTCCAGTTTGAACAGGTTTTTATCTTTATCTGTGCATCTAACATTTCAGATGAAAGTCTGTTTGGGGACGACTCCTGATTTCTTCACATCAGACTGCCTTTGAGTCTTCCAGACATTTTGGATGGACAGATTGAGCTGCGTGTAGATTTAGCTCTAGATCTGTCTGTTCTAATTTTCCTCTTCCCTTTGAGAATTTTTTGGTTGTTTGGCTTGTATAGAGAAAAATTCTTATACCTATACATGCTAAAAGTTGAAATGGATAAGACTTTGGCTAAGGTTTTTGTTTGTTTGTTTTTGTCTTTTTGCAATGCTGGGGACCAAACCCAGGACCTCAGCATGCTAACTGAATGCTGTACCACCAAGTCACGTTCCCAGCTTAAGGCTTATAAATTTTCTAATTGGAAAGAACCCTGGAAACTGTTTTTGTCACCCAGTTCCTGAAAGAGCCAGTGAAAGGCAGAACATTATTTCTCCAGTTAGCACCAACTAGGTTTGATTTACTGAAATAATTTCACTGATGCCAGTATATATATATATATATATATCAGGCTTTTAAAAGTACTAGAGTTGATGGTCATAATGTCATGTTGCTTGTAAAAGAACTTTTAAAAAGAAACATTTGGTCTAATTCGATTGGCCTTTTGAAAACATGCTTACACAGAATATATTCCTGATACTTATAATTTCCCTGAAATGATGGTATTTATTGTTCAAGAAAATGCCCGCGTCCAACATCATCTCCACAGGGAATTAGCATTGGTATATACCTCCAAGGATCAAACTCTGTTAAAAAGGTTAGACAACATTTTAGGCCATTGAAGGCAGGTAGCTTCTGTTGCAACACTCAAATCTGAGGAAATCTGTGCTTCAATAAAACAATTCACAGTAACAGTGATGGGCCAGGTTTGGAGTGTGTATATGAAGTAGGTATTTCACTAAAGATTACTCTATCGAAATGAAGAAAATAGGTGTAAATAGGAATTTGAAAGAAAAATAAACTCCATATAAAGATGGTTTCTTTCAGATATTTTTTAGTGCCCGGCATGGTGGTGCACATTTGTATTCCCAGCGTTTGGGAGGCGGAGACTGGAGGATTGCAGTTCGTGGACAGCCTCAGCTACATAGTGAGGCCCTTAGCAACTGAGTGAGACACGGTTTCAAAATAAAGAATAAAAAATATATATATAGGCCTGGGATGTAGCTCAAAGGGAGAATGCCGCAGGTTCCACCCCCAGTGCTGAAAAAATATTTTTTAGTTATAGCATTGATAAAGGTACCTAAAAAGTCTTTTAAATGAAATACTTGAGGTTATTAGTATGAATTAGCTAACAGTACTAACAATAACAGGTACAGCTTGGTCGGCTTTGATAGTAATATAAAAGCAAAGATAAGCAATGCACTTGCCAAGTTAGCCTTTTCATGTAAGATCTTTGTGGTTACAGCAAATGAATGTCTTAGAATATGTGGGCCTTCTACAGTTTCTTCAAGTAGGTGACTGGCTGAAGAGATTGTACAGAGGATTTTGAGTCAGCCAGGAACCACGGAGCTTGACCTCGCCTTGGCTAGTGTAGGTCCTGGTGTATTTGCATTTTGTTATTATTGATTGAAAAAACAACGTATGTCCACAAAAAGTACAGTGATTTTGAAATATAATTTTTAAAAATGTTGGAATAGCTTTCCTTAGAAGGTAGTGAGCTCAATCTAGACGGTCACTGAGAAATTTTAAAAGATTAAAACAGTTTAGGATGACAAGGATTATCATAGTCCAGACTTTTCAAGGTCTTTGAGCGATATCAGAATCACTTCTTGGCAGCGTGTTTTCAGACTTCCATGGACAAGCATACAGCAGTGAAAATGTGAGCAGCCCAACCGCTAGTCACGGGCTGTGGTCTGAGGCGGAGCACAGCAATCCGCTGCCTTCTCGTTTTGACTCTGCTGTAAACAAATATTCTTGTCATGCTCTCTTTAGTGCCACAGGTTTTACATTTTTGTTTAGAGCGTGATTTTGCTTTTTAAAAGTCCCTAAGCGAGTGCAAAAGTGCTGTGGAGTACTCGCCAGAGCAAGCAGGCTGTGTCATGCCTTCAGAGGAAGCGGGTAGATAGATGAACTTCCTCGGGCGGCCTGGATGATAACCAACGTGCAGCGGGAGTGAGGCGTCAGTAAACAGAAACTCACTAGTCCAAGGTTATTGATCAGTGGGCAGGAATCTGTGACCAGAGGCTTACAGGAACCTAACCCTGTAAAAGTCACTAATTGAATAATAGTGGGGACTTTATTGGGCAGAACTACCAAAAATAATGAGAATCAACTCTATTCTTTTTAAACAAAACTTTAGCCCACAGACAAATGTTACATGGGGGACAGACAGCATTCCAGCTTCTTTTGCCTTCGATTTTAGCTTAAAACAGATTTGGGCATCTAAGCTCTAACTCTAAAATTAATTATTGCTTAAATGTTACAAAAATAAAATTGAGCATGTAGTTTTAAAATAATTCATCTTTATTTTTATTGAGAAACAGTAACATCTGTTATATGTTGTAACATTTAATTGCCTGCTAGACTAAGGAAGATTTTTGTGGCAAAAAAGATTAATACAAAATTTATAAAATTAACCTTATACTTTTCTATTTTTAATTCATAGCCATTTTGCTTCCCCAAAGTTGTTTGAAAAAGGAAAATGTAAAATTTAAATGAGAGGACACAGGGGAAGTAAGGCAGGGGAAGATTCCCAAAGATCAGGTAAAGTTCGCACACGTTTCCCCTACAGTAGTCTACTTTTTTTTCTTTTTTGAGGGGGGTACTGGGAATTGAACCTTTGAGCTACATACCCATACCAATTTTATTTTTTTATTTTGAAACAAGGTGTCACTAAGTTGCTGAGGCTGGCATGGAACTTGTGATCCTCCTGTTTCAGCCTCCCAAGGACTGGGATTATAGGCATTCACCACCACGCCCAACTAGTATTCTGTTCTTAAAGGGGATAATATTAAGCATTTTAGCAATTTGTCCATAAAAAAACACAATTACTTAGGTAATGCACAATTACTTTTCTGCAGAGATCAGAAAGTCATGTTCTGTGAACTCAAAAGCAGTTGCTTTTCAAATGATAAGCAGAAGCCTCCGTATAGGCATTTAATCAAACATATACACTGTGCCCTGACAGCACAGTGCCAGAACAGTTTAATAAACTGCTCGTGTGCCTAAGTTTTCTGTTTGCTGGTCCTTGGTTGACTCCAGGGAAAGGATCAGACTATGCGTAGCCAAGTAGTTCTTCATGAAGGGAGAAGCTCGACTGGCTCCTCTAAGGTTTATAAATAACCCAAACCATAGAAACACGACTAGCCTTGTGCCTGTGTGTTCTGACTCAGTTTGCATACTCTTGGTGCGTGGTCACTCGGTGACAATAATCAGTATTACCATGGACTAGCATTCCTAATGCTGGCCACTATGGTATGTGTTTTCAGTTCATTACAAATGCATCTTAATAGCTAAGGAGTACCTGTGTGTGGCAGATACCTTTTCCTTTGGGCTTTTATGGTAGATATTATATATGAATCAAGTAGTTATGCAGATGGATATGGCACCCTGAATAATTCAGACGTGGCTCATAGCTTTAGTCTGTTTTTTAAACATACAGTTAAATCATTAAATTTCAGGTGTCATTGTGAAAGATTCTATATGTGTTATTTGGTTATACTGTCTTTTTATTGCTTGATATGTAGAAATACTTTTAGTGCTGTTTAGTAAAATTGTTTCCTATGATATGCATGTTGAAAAAGAAAGTCCAGTATCTTAATCTCCCAATAATGGATTTGGGGAAACAGGAAAAGGGTTAATATTTTCTGTCTTTTAGAAATTTCAGATGGATTTTTAATAATAGGTTATTATAATTTTGTACTGCATGCAGTTATGATTAACTTGAATTGTTTTCTGTCCCAGGTACCCCCTTTTCAAAAGTTGACTGCCTCAGAATCAACAAACGCTTGTTCTAAGATTGGTTCCTGTGTGTCTTGTGTTTACAAGTGGAGTTAAGCACAGCACATACAAGCTGAAAAGTCCAGTAAGGAAATGAATTCCTTCCCTTGACAGCTCTGAGTCTATTTGTAAGTTAAATTTACTTTTAATTAAATGTTTAATTATAAAACAGTGTTATCTTTGATAACCTGAAGTATACTATTGAAAGTTTTTAGAACATATTTTAACGTACCAATTAAAATTTGATGAAACTAAATTGAATATTAGTTCTATCAGAACACATGTGAGAAGTCCCACTGTGTATCAGTTATTTAAGTCATTTTACATGAATAGTGCAGCAGTTCTTAAATGGTATTTACATGATAAAAAGTTTGACTTGTCTAGCATATGTTTTTGCTTTAGTGATGAGTCTCTTTACAAAGACAGAGACTTAATCAAAATGGAGAATTGTAGAGCATCCTTAGATGCCAGAATCATTTTTTTACTCTCATAATTGGAAACCTTCCTGAGTTTCGTGGCTTTCTCTCTGGAGTCTGGAATTTGAGTTAAGTCCCGCCTCAGATGATGGTTATGGGAACACAAACAAAAGTGGTGGGCCCATGCAGTAAGGTTGTAGAGAAACAACCTCATTGCTGGCTATTAATTTTTGACCTTTGAGCTACATTGCTGACCTCATTGCTGGCTATTAATTTTTCTTAACTATTTGCACAATAGAACTTTAACCCTGGCTTTTTAAAAGACTTTCAGGATGAATAAAATGTAAGCATGATTGTTAGCAGTGTGCACGTAAGAGTTGTATAGGAAAGAAAATGTCATTTTCGTCCTGTAGTTTAGAAAATTAAGCATTTTATAAGCAAATCTGCTCTTGTATGCACGTTTCCTGTCGTGAATTCCATAACTAAGAAATTGATAGGTGACGTGATAGTCTCCCAGCATGTTCTTAGAATGAAAGAGAAGTTGAATATGAAGAATATGGTTTATGTATGATGTATTATCTTACCAGGATATTAACAGTTCATGAAATTAGTAAGCGGGTGTCTCTTTTGTTTTTATATCTTGAAAAGGGTGAAAGCCGAGTCTTAGTTTGGGCAGAAAAGTGTAAAGAGAATGCTCCATTTTCATCGCTGTCAGCACCTGAAGCAGATAACGCAGAAATGT
Organism: Muscardinus avellanarius; assembly: GCF_963383645.1. NCBI lineage: Eukaryota > Metazoa > Chordata > Mammalia > Rodentia > Gliridae > Muscardinus > Muscardinus avellanarius. The sequence goes on from NC_137806.1 coordinate 7,361,973, forward strand.
TTCTCTGGTGTACATGTGAAAACAGATAAACACGCACAGCGATTTCTTCCAGGAGCCTTTGCACTTGCAGAATCAAGGAAGTCATGGCATTCCACCCACTCCGTTTCTGGAGACAAAAATATTATCCTGATGGGACCTCCTGGTGCCGGGAAAACAACAGTAGGCAGAATAGTAGGCCAGAAGCTGGGCTGTTGTGTCATAGATGTGGATGACGACGTCCTTGAAAAAGCCTGGAACATGAGTGTGTCAGAAAAATTACAGGATGTTGGCAATGAGCAGTTTTTAGAAGAGGAAGGAAAAGCTGTGCTCAACTTGTCTGCATCTGGAAGTGTGATTTCCCTCACCGGGTCCAACCCCATGCACGATGCGAGCATGTGGCATCTGAAGAGAAATGGCATAATTGTGTACCTGGATGTGCCTCTCACAGATATCATTAGTCGTCTGAAGTTAATGAAGGTAGAGAGGATCGTCGGTCAGGGTTCTGGAACACCCATGAAAGACTTACTGAAGTTTAGAAGACAGTACTACAAGAAGTGGTATGATGCCCGAGTCTTCTGTGAAAGCGGGGCTTCCCCGGAGGAGGTAGCTGACAAAGTGCTGGAGGCAGTTAAAAGGTACCAAGATGTCGACTCGGAAACGTTCATTTCAACAAGGCACGTTTGTCCTGACAACTGCCGGCAGAAGGCTTCGGCAAAATTCTTTAGCGAAGCTGTGATTGAGGGCTTAGCTTCTGACGGTGGGCTCTTCGTTCCTGAGAAGGAGTTCCCCAAATTAAGCTGTGGGGAGTGGAAGAGCCTAGTAGAAGCAACCTACATAGAAAGAGCCCAGATACTGTTGGAGAGGTGTATACATCCTGCGGATGTACCCGCTGCCAGATTAGGAGAAATGATTGAAACCGCTTATGGGGAAAACTTCGCCTGCTCAAAAATCGCCCCTGTCAGGCACCTGTCAGGCAACCAGTTCATCCTGGAGCTGTTCCACGGGCCCACGGGCTCATTTAAAGATTTGTCTCTGCAGCTAATGCCTCAGATTTTTGCACACTGCATCCCACCAAGCTGTAACTATATGATACTCGTGGCTACTTCGGGAGACACGGGGAGTGCGGTCCTCAGTGGTTTCAGTCGTCTTAATAAGAAGGACAAGCAAAGAATAGCTGTGGCCACATTTTTTCCTGAGGACGGAGTAAGTGATTTTCAGAAAGCACAAATAGTTGGCAGTCAGAGAGAAAATGGGTGGGCGGTGGGTGTCAAGTCAGATTTTGACTTTTGCCAGACAGCTGTAAAGAGTATGTTTAAAGATTCCGATTTCACTGGTTTCCTTACTGTGGAGTACGGAACAGTCTTAAGTTCAGCTAACTCCATCAACTGGGGCCGACTGCTTCCCCAGGTCGTTTATCATGCTTCCGCATATCTAGATCTTGTTAGCCAAGGATTTATTTCTTTTGGAAGCCCGGTAGATGTCTGCATTCCCACAGGGAACTTTGGTAACATATTAGCAGCAGTGTATGCCAAGATGATGGGAATCCCTATTCGAAAATTTATCTGTGCCTCTAATCAGAACCACGTTTTGACTGACTTTATAAAAACAGGACATTATGATCTGAGGGAAAGGAAACTAGCGCAGACCTTTTCACCATCAATAGATATTCTCAAATCTTCAAACCTGGAGCGACACTTACACTTGATGGCTAATAAAGATGGACAATTAATGGCAAAGCTGTTTAATCAGTTAGAAAACTACCATCACTTCCAAATAGAGAAGATTCTAGTGGAGAAACTTCAGCAGGATTTTGTAGCCGACTGGTGCTCGGAGGGAGAGTGCCTCGCCGCCATCAACTCTACCTACAACGCCTCGGGGTATATTTTGGATCCACACACTGCTGTTGCCAAGGTGGTTGCAGACAGAATGCAGGACAAAACTTGCCCCGTGATCGTCTCGTCGACAGCCCATTACTCAAAGTTTGCACCCGCTATCATGCAAGCTTTAAAGATTAAAGAACTCAACCAAACTTCCTCGAGCCAGCTTTACCTACTGGGTTCCTATAATGCGTTGCCTCCACTCCACGGGGCCTTGTTAGAGAGAACGAAACAGCAAGAGGAGATGGAGTACCAGGTCTGTGCAGCTGATGTGAATGACCTCAAGAGTCACGTGGAAAAACTGATCCAAAGTCAGTTCATAAGAAAGTTTTCTGAGTAGGATATTTTTTCCTGGTGATAATAAATCCTTAAAGTTGATTTGGAGTATGACATTGTTTTGTTTCTAATGTAAACGACGACATGTATATTGGTTAATTTTGGGGAATTCGATAGCCTTGTCTCTAGAACAATTAAAAACAATTAGGCACAATTGTTAGGTACTGAATCTGTAACCATTTACTATTTATTGACTAGAAAGTTAACTTACTGCTCAAAATAACTAACTTGTATGGAGGATGTAGGGCCAATATTTTTAATATATAACACAGTCCATTTTGGATACAGTGACGTGTGTCCCACACTGTCCAGGTTAGACCACCACCTTCTCCTTCACACCCCTTCTGATGTGTTGATAGTTTGGGTGATGAAGTTTGAAAATCAAGACAATATTTAAATACAGGTTGTAACAGTCAATAGAGCTACTTAGTATGGGAGAGAGAAATAAAATTACCTATTTCAAGAGGAAAGTTTTCCAAAATTAAGAGGATTTTGTGTTGATAAAAGTAGACGTATAGTTACAGATAGCAGCTTTTCTGTATTATATGGAGTCTCTGCCTATATAATTTATTTTCTCTTCAGTGAACAATGTGGTTTTTGATTTGGTAAGTAAACACATACAAACAGACGTGTGTATTTAATCTATATTCTTATGTAGATATTTGTATTTAATATCTTATTTAATGACAGATTTTAATCAAGATTTATATTTGTGAACTTACCAAATGTTTTATTTCTGAACTAAAGAGTATCATGAAAAGGACTCATTAGTTTAACAGGCTCAGCCACAAGATGGCATGCCTAACATAATTTATCTTTGCTGATAATATCCTGCTTTAGTTTTTGGGAGAACTACCTCTATGAAGAAATAATATTAAAAGCTGTAAGGATGGAAACATTTTAATAGTTTAATCAGCAGGATCAATTTGTTTTAAAAGAGCTTTAAATTAGAACAATTATATGTTAACATCAGATCTCTGGCTTAGTTTCTAAAATGTAAGTTCTAAAACCAAAAATAAGAAAGCATTCTAGCACTGAGCTAAAGCTCCAAACCTTTTTAAAAGTCATTTTGAGCTGAGTGTGGTGGCGCACGCTTGTCATCCCAGCACTCGGGAGGCTGAGACTGGAGGATCACGGTTTGCGGATACCCTCAGCTACTTAGTGAGGCCCTTTGCAACTTACTGAGACCCTGCTTCAAAATAAGAATAAAAAAAATATGGCGGAGCCAGGTGTGGTGGCCCACACTTGTAATCCCCGCACTTGGGAGGCGAAGACAGGAGGATCGCAGGTTCGAAGCCAGCCGTGCTGGCTTAAGAGACCGTTTCCAAATAAAAAATAGGTCTGAGAGTGTAGCCCAGAGGTAGAAGGACTTCCAGGAACCTCAGTACCACCACCACCAACAAAAAAATTTATGTATATATATGGCAGAGGGTGTAATTCAGAGGTAGTATGCCCCTAGGTTCCATTCCTAGTACTGAAAAAAAAAAATTTTTTTTTAAAGACAGGCTCTTGCAAAGTTGCTGGCCTGGAATTTGCCATCTTCCTACCTCGGCCCCTGAGTGGCTGGGGTTATAGGTGTGTGCCTCCATGCCTGGCTGTGTAGTGATTAGCTTACTATTTACTCTGAAGAGTGTTTCAGTATATTATTTACTTAGTGCATCTAAAAGTTCACTGTGTGCACAAGAGTGCACTATTTTTCTGAAATTGGGAGGAGCAGTTTTAAAACAGACATTTCTGCCCTGGAGAACTGTAGTACCAAGAGAGCACACTAAACCTAAATCGTGTACAGCACCAAAGAGTTCCCGCCGGTTACTGGGGGTAGGTGGAAAATGGCAGAAAATGTCGAAGGCAAGGACTTCCTGGAGGGAACCAACCGCAGAGGCCGGAGGTGGAGGCGAGGCTTCCCGGGGAGATTGGCCCAGGTGATGGAGGAGGCACGGCCGGAGCCGCCCGGAGCGCAGAGGCTGAGGTGCCCACGCCCGCCGCGTGTTTGTGGCCAGTAGGTCCGGCAAAGCGAGCTGGCCAGCATGGTTTTCAAGACGCACTCTGGCCTCTGGCTCGCAGGGAATGGCCCTGCTCCATTGGAGAGGACCCGGCGGGGTTGCGGCACTTAGATGCTCTGCCTTAGGAGCAGAACCTCTCTGAACAGCCACGTTTCTTTACACTCACAATCAAGCTCTTCAGAGTTGTGAACACAGACGGCCCGTTCTCTCCGTGTTACTCCAGGGTGTGTGAAAGGACCGCTGCAGGTGGGTGATAGGTACTGAGTACTCCGCGGCCTCCCGAGGGCCGCAGTGCCTCTGATCGCATGCCCGCTCTCCCCTGAGCTGGCTCTACTGAGTGTTCTGAATCATTCCCCCTTTAAAACAAACACTTGTGCGTTGCTTAGTTATGACTCTTAATTTTATATAAGTAGAATTATACCGTATACATGATTCTTGGGCCTGTTTCTTTTCCCCGGGAAGCTTTAAAGTTTCTTCAGGCAGATGACTTAAGCCATGGTTCATTGATTTTTTTTTTTTATTACCAAATAGTAATCTATTGTGTGAATACCACAATCTATCCATTTACGTTACTGGACATTTTAATTATCTAATTTTTATCTATCCTTGTATCCAGTAGATAAACGATTTAGTGAAATTTGTGTTGAAGGTTAGTAAATATGGATTCTAAACATTTGTGATTCTAATGTGTAAAATTAAATTTCATATCTTTATATTATTAAAATATGCGTTAAGTGAAAAATTAATTTGTGGGCTATGGTCATAATTTCTTGCTTTTACTCCCTTTGTAATTATTTTAAATATAAACTTTGAATTTGTAAGATTTTTTGAGAAACAAATGAGAGGTTCAGATTATATATATTGGAAGTCATAAAATGTTTCAATCTAAAGTTAAAACAGTAAATTGCTTTGTATCCGTTTTCAGTTAGAGTTTAATAGCAATTAACTTTCAAAAACAATTATGGGTGGTGATATTGTTTTTCTCAATCTACTAAATAACTTATAAACATTTTATAATGCAGATTACTTAATGCAGCTTTTTAAAAGTAACTTTTCACGTGAACATCAAACCTATGAAAATAGGGTACTGTTTTTGTCCCCATGCAGGAACATGAATAAAATCTACAAATGAGATAGTTATTTGTGTGGGCCATCTGTGCACTCTAGCCACTAAAATCGGTATTTTCTCTCTTTGGAACTTTGCCTTTAAAAACAATTAGGCTCTTTCAAAATCAAGCAGCCTGACTCAAGCAGAGCCAAGAAAGTTGTCCGTGTCGTGGAAAAGGGACATTATCAAAGACAAGAAGCCAAGGGATATTTTGACCATTTTTCTGTGTGCACTAGACAAGCAGTACGTCTCGATTGTCCCAATCCTTGCAGAATAGTGACCATTTGGATCAATAAATTTCCAAGCCACCTTTGAAGTAAAGTTACTGTATAATTGCTGTGTAAACTGGACTACCTTCTAATGACTTGTGAATCAGCTCCTCGGCTGGGAATGTCTGCCCCTGCCCAGCAGTGCTAGACCACTGACCCAGTGCAGGTATTTTCCTGGCTCATTCAGAGGGCGTATGGTTTATGCATCTGGTAGCTGATTTTAGACCATACAGTATGACAGACTCAACCCTTGTGTACTTGTCAGAAATACTGATTTCCAGATGCATCATTGGCACTTCTGCTCCATTACGTTAGAAGAGGGGCCTGGATACCTGTATTTTTAAACATTATTTTGAGCTGGGTGTGGTGGCACCTGCTCGTAATCCCGGTACTCATACAAGAGGATGGCAGTTTTGTGGCCAGCCTCAGCAACTTAGGGAGGCTCTCAGCAACTTAATGAAACCCCATTTAAAATTATTTTTAAAAAGATCTGGGGATGTATGGAGCTCGGGGGTAGAATGCTCCTGTACCACAAAAATATTTTTTATTATACAAAATTACTCATAACAATTTACCATTTTAGCCATTTTAAGCGCATATTTTAGCAGTGCTAATTTTATTCATGTTGCTGAGCAAGCCTTCTCCAGAACTCTCCATCTTGCCGAGCTGGAACTACCCAGTAAGCACTTCCCATTTCCTGTAATTTCCAGTTCGAAACAACCATCATTCTGTTTCTGTGTTTGTGAGTGTGTGTGTGTTGCTGGGAATGGAACTCAGGGGTATTCTACCTCTGAGCTATACCCCCAGCCCTGTCTTTTATTCTTAAAAAGAATACACACACACACACACACACACACACACACACACACACACTTAGTTTCAAAAGTCAGTTTTAAGCCAAATGTGGTCACACAGGCCTGTCATCCCAATATCTGGGAGCCTGAGACAGGAGGATCACAGGTTCAGCAACGTAGGGACACTCTGAGCAGCCTACTGAGACCCTGTTTCAAAACAAAAAATTATAAGGGCTGAGGGTGTAGCTTTCCAGTCAGCAGTTTCCACTGGCATTTCCCCTTCATATTTCTTGACGATATGCTGTATTGCTATTATACATTTTAGCTTTAGGTATTATCTATCGACATCCTTGTATAAAAGATAATGTTTAGTTCTACTCTACCATCTGGCCTCACAACCCTTCAATACCCTTTCTTTTCATTTGTTCTTGTCCTCCTAAAAGAAATAGAATTTGGGATTAAATAAAAAAATTAGTTTAAAACTTAAATTATTTTATAAATTAAAATTTAAAAATTAGTCAATTTTTAAAATTAATTTTAAAAATTAAAACAAAAATTAGTGTTTGTATTAAGTCTATGAATATTATCTACTGAAATATATAGAATATTTTTTATTTTGTTTAATTTTTGAGCTAATGATTATGTTTATTGCATTTGTTTATCTCTATGTAACATTTGTTTCATTTTTGCCAGATGCACAAATATTAATAATTATAAATTTAAGCCAGGCACACTGGCGCACACTTGTAATCCCAGCATTGGGGAGGCTGAGACAGGAGGATCATGGTTTGAGGACAGCCTCAGCTCTACTTAGGCCCTTTGCAACGCATTGAGACCCTGTCTCAAAATAAAGAATAAATATAGGGCTAGGGATATAGCTTGGAGGTAGAATGGCCCCTGGGTTCCATCCCCAGTGCCCCAATAATAACAATTACAATAATTATTACTACTAATTTATTAGATAATCAAACAATTTTATCTTTTTATTGAAGATTTTCCTCTTGGGGCTCTCCATCCTGTTCTAAGGCAGACTAGACAATATAAAATTCCAGAAAACAGTGGAACTTAGAAGTATATGGCTTGAACTGCATTTATTTTATATATATACTTGGGATTCTACCTACCTAAATATAAATATATATCAATATGTCTCTTTACATATATCCATACATATAAAAAGAAATGAGCAAATATTCACTGAAATGTGCCAGAAGAACTAAAATAACTAGTTAACCCAAGTAAAGATTTAAGAATAGTGGAAAAGCCTAAGCAGCAGCACAGCTGCAGTACATTCTTTTATCAGTCAGAACCGGAGGTGGGCTGCAGATATGAGAGCAAGGTAGAGCTCAGCGGAGCCTTCTGTGAAAATCCACTGGCTGTATGGGATTTAGCGTGAAAAGCATTGTTCATCGCATTATTGCTTATAGTTTACATCATTTATGTCAATAGAATGCACACATGAATACACATGGTACTGAATATGCGTCAAACAAAATACTGCCTTTTATTTATATATCGATTTGTTTATTTTTGAGGTACTGGGGATGGAACTCAGGGGTGTTCTACCTCCGAGCTCCACCCCCAGCCCTATTTTTATTCTTTATTTTGAAACAGGGTGTCACCGAGTTGCAGAGGGCTTCACTAAGTAGCTGAGGCTGTATGCTCAAATGCTGGGATTACAAGAATGCACCCCCACGTCCAGCCGATATTACCTTTTTAAAATCTGAAAAGTTTTGAATTCCAAAGTATACTTACCCCAAAGGTTTAGATAAGGAACTGTGAACCTGTTCAACTTGGCAGAACACAATTTTCCAATCTATGGAAAATATATGAAAAAAATAGCATTTCTATTGGGTGGAGTAGATTAAAATGATTCAACTTCCCAATATGACAAAATGTAAGATTATGCATATTTGTTTTTAACTTTATAAGACTTAAGATATAAAAGTTTTCAGGAACTAATTTTACTTGCCCTTGGTATCACCCTTTTTCTTGGAACATTCTTTTTAATTTGGGATTTTACACTTGATTTTAAACTTGATTTAATTTGCTTCAAGTTTAACTTTAAACTTGAAGATTTTAAACCTGAAGATTTATTTTAAATCAGTTTGGTACATGAGAGATTGATTTTGTAGATTTTAATGAACAGAAATTCTTAAATACAGCAGTGTCTGTTTGTGCAACAAATATCTGTAAGATAAAATATTTGCTAAAACTACATTTGCATGAACAAATCAGATGAAAAATCTGAAAAGGTTTCTATATACCTTCTGGATTTAAAAAAAAACCAAAATTATTAATGGCTTGAGGTACTACATTGCTAAAAGAAGGGGGAAAAGTAAGAAAAGGCTGTGAGTTCTGTTCCAACAATCTGTAGACTTGTAAAATCTAATTTCATATTATGTTTGTTGTTGGAGCAGCGCTCAAAATTACAAGTTTCAAATCAAATTACATTTCACAAATTTGCTACATGTGCTGACATTAATGTGTGGCGAGGAACTCATATACAGGTAAATGACAACTATACCACTGTAGCTAATTTGTGCCACCTTGTAAGGAATGACATTCTGTATATTTTCAAATAAATCTTATAGCACTCGCTAAAAACTAACAGCCATGGCACCATAATAAGTTTTGTGAGGTAGCTAGATTACTACTACTAATGGAAACACAAAAATGTGAGGCAAACCTACCTTTCCCCCAAAACCTTTGAAGCCAGAGATTTTAAACAATTAAGGCACTTGAAAAATATCAGGTATATGTACAAATGTGCAAGTAAAACAAACTTTGGCTGTACCGGCAAGTGACCAAGAAACAGTAACTCTTCATTTTAAGAAACTTTAATACAATCAACTAAATACAAGAGTTTTAGTGTATGAAATGAACCAAGGCAATTTGTCATTTCCTACTATAAAATACTGAAAACCAAGTGCTAAGTTGGGCCACTATAGGATAAAGAAAATAAAAGACTTTAATGACCTAGAAAAGCAAAAGCCCATTTTAAACTAATTAGAGCCTCTGAACTAATCCAATGTGTCAAAGGCAAGGGATGAGTAATCCTCTAACAAAACAACCTAGTGCTTTATGAAAAACTATAGAAACAAGGTATACATGCTATTATACTAAGGGAAGTGAAACCAAGGAGAGGAGGGAAGAAAAAAAAAAAAGAAAGACAGCACAGTCCATTCATCCAAGGTAATCATTATTAAAACTACAGTAATGTGATCAAAAATCTAGGGTTTCTTCAAGTACACTGATCGTGTTTGCTGTTTGAAAACTTAAAATGATTGTCTCATTTAGTTACTCAATGATTCTAAAATTTCCTTCTTCCTTGCCTCATAAAAGTTACTTTTTACTTGCCCTTGGTATCACCCTTTTTCTTGGAACATTCTTTTTAATTTCCTTGGGATTTTAAACTTAATTGGTTGACATGATATTTAAGCAACTCCAAAATCAACATGGATTATTAACAGAAAATATCCCGTCTCTTGTAAAATTCCACATATGTAAAGAGTTCTTCTTTATTAAAGTAATGTAGTTTATGCCTAAAAGATTCTGCTTATTTTTCTTAGTGTTCTGTATATTTTCCAGAAAGAATAATCAGTTCAACAGATACATCTTTTTCTCATAAATATTATAGCCTATCGTGTAGAAGCACAGAACATCCTGAGAAAAGTTGAGTATAACAATATTTTACTGGCAATAGAGAGAAGGAAAATGTTAGTTTAAATGAGGTCAAGAGCATAAAATTTCTTCTTCTAGCCAGAAGCTGTACCAAAATAAGAGATAAAAACCTATCAAGGTTTAAAATACTCTTTGAAATGTGCAGTTCATTCTTATTAAAGATGGGGGAAATGCACAGGAGCTTTATAATTTTGAGAATTATTCTCTGTATTTTATATGATTTTCATTAGACCTCAGTGAGGGAGAGAGAGGTCCAGAAATTAGATTTTGTCCATGTCCACAGTTGGTCAGACTTAAAGATACTATCTCCTGCTGATCATAAGGGGAGAATGCACAAGCTAGAATATGCATGCATTGGTGTGTAGGAAGGTTAGCAAGAGATGGAGTGAAGTCGGGAGTCTACCAAAACACATGAAGTCTAAGCAACTAGAGGAGGAGCACTGTACGAGCAGACTCACTCACAGTTATCTGCGCCTATCCCGCAGTAATGAACGCGTCTTGGGACGAAGTATTCTTACTGTTTAACTCAGTCGTTCTTCTCTAGACAGCACCAGAAATACATTGTTAAGTCTTCATATTTGGGTGTGAGTTCCCTGTACTTCAAGATCACACACTTTGGATGAAAATTTTCAGATTTGTTACAGAACAACAACAAAAATCAGATTTTTTTTTCAGTCTTTGGGAAGTTTATGGTGAACTTGGGCAAGTAATTCAACTTCTTACAATCCGGTGTGATAAGTATTATGACCTGGACCAGACAGAAACTTGCCCTGAGGAAGAAAGATATTTGATTTCCCTTCAAAGTAGTATTTTTAAAGTATTTGTTTCATTTTTTTCTTTGGGATGATACCACAGCTTTGTACACACCTATGGCTCACAAGTAAGGAAGAGAAAAAGGGGCGAGATGTCTGCTGGCAGAGTATTCTAAGCAAACGGGCATGCCTCCCAAGAAAATGAAAACATGGAAATTAATCAAACCCACCCCATTTGAAAGGAAGTTTAGAATATTATTGAAGTCACTATGAAGGTTCCTCAAAAGGCTAGATATGGGATCACTAACTGACCCAGCCATACCACTCCTAGGTATTTGTCCAAAAGAATTAAAATAAGCATACTACTAAATCAGCCGCTGTGGAGATCAGTGTGGAGATTCCTTAGAAAACTGGCAATGGACCCCCCACATGATCCAGCTCTTCCACTCCTGGGTATCTTTCCAAAGGGGTCGAAACCAGAGAACTACAGTAACATATGCATACCCATGTTCACAGCAGCACAATTCACAATGGCCAAAATAAGCAACCAACCTAGGTCTCCATCAATGGGTGAATGGATTACAAGATTATCAAAAATAATATCACACAATAAAGTTCTACTCAGCAATAAAGAAGAACAAAATTACATCATTTGCAAGAAGATGAATCTGGAGAGCATTATGTTAAGTGAGATTAGCTGGTCGCAGAAAGAGAAGGGACCTACGTTTTCTCTAACATGCACGAGCTGGGGAGTATCTGGGCTGCCAGAGGGCCTCCAGATAACGGAGGAGCTCCTCAGTGGAGCCAGGGAGGAAGGGGAGGGGAGGAGGAAGGCTGAGGTCCATTAGTGGAAATGCTACCATCGACTGTGTGTATGCATGTGAATACACCATTGCCCATCTGGGCACTTGGTATTGGGAGGAAAATGAAGAGGTGGGGGGCATAGTACTGTGGGCATGTATGTTACTTCAAAACAAAGAATCACAATGAAAACGTCAGCATACTAGGGCGATCCATGCATGCTCGTGTTTATAGCAGCACAAAGTAACCACATTATGGAACCAGCCATTGGATAGACAAAATGTGGTAGGTGTGAACAGCAGAGTTTGTTCAGCCATAAGGAACAAAAGTATGTCATTTGTAGGAAAATGGATGGACCTAGAGAGGATTATGTTAAGTAAAATCAGCCAGACTCAGAAAGGCAGGGCTCATATATAATATATATGTTATTTTACTTATTAATTTTTTATGTGTATGGTACTGGGGATTGAATCCAGAGGCATTTTACCTCTGAGGTACACCCTCAGCCCTATTTTTTAATTCTTTATTTTGAAACAGAGTATCACTAAGTGGCGGAGGGCCTCACTAACTTGCCGAGGCTGGAGGTGAACCTGAGATCCTTCCGTCTCAGCCTCCCAGGTACTGGGATTACAAGCGTGCACCACCATGCCCGGCTATGTTTATTTTAATATGTGGAAACTAGAGAGGAAAAAGTAAAGAAGAGAGGTAATCTCATGAAAATAGAAGGGAAACCAGTAGAGTAGGGAAGGGAACCAGGGGAAAGGAAGAGGAAAGGGACTGTACTGGGAAATGAAATCGACCAAATTCTGTCTGTGCACACACAAATATGTAACAGTGAATCCTACTATTGGGCAAAATCATAATGCACCCATAAAAAAAGAAAAAAATAACTTTCACATGAAAACAAAGGAAGTTTTCGAATTCATTTATTGCTATTCAAGTGTAACTCAGGGCCCATCTTAGCTTTCTTATTCCTAGAAGTTTGTAGAGTAGTCCTTCAAACCCCCCACAGTGCCGATAAGCACAGTATTTTTTTTTTTTTTTTTTTTTTTTTTGGTGGCACTGGGGTTCCTGGAAGCCCTTCTACCTCCGGGCTACACTCCCAGACCTATTTTTACATTTTTACTTGGAAACAGGGTCTCCTAAGCCAGCGCACGCGGCTGGCTTCGAATCTGCGCGGTCCTCCTGTCTCCGCCTCCCAAGCGCGGGGATGACAAGCATGCGCCACCACGCCCGGCAGCACAGTATTCTTGAAGGTGCGGCACCCCGGGTATTTTACCTGTCTGCCTCTTCCCTCATCCAGTTCCTGCTGTGATAAGCTGTTATACCTAAGGCTGTGAGACAGAAGCCCACAAGAGAGCCATCAAATTCAGGCCCAGGGACTGATTTGGGAATGAAGAATGCATTCTACAGAAGATGACCAGATACATGAGGGTCAGAGTTCAAAGGTGAAGTGATGGCTACCTGAGCAAATTGGTGGCCAGAGGGAACAACCTGGGGGTGTATGGTACCTATTGTTCAGCTGGCCTGAAACTGGAGTGTCAGCCTGGGGTCGTAAAGATGCAACTAGAAAATCAGGCAGGACCTGGGAGCTTATATATTTCTGAAAGCTATGTAGTGGCCCTGAAGAATTTTCTGTAAAGCATCATAATCCTCCTTATTTATTTTCTTGTAGTCCTGAGGATTGAACCTCGGGGCATTCTGCCTCTAAGATACACTCCCAGCCTTATTGTTGTTGTTATTATTGTTACGGTTTGAGAGAATGTGGTGGTGAGGAAACTGTTCCCCGGGAACCCCTGCGAGGGTCCCAGACACACTTTCCCCCAACCCATAACAAAACCCAAAATGACCAAAAACAGAAATCAACCGCGGGTTCTTGTCCTAAGCTAAGAATAAATATGCATAGCTTGGACAGTTGCTGAAGATTTAAAGAAGTTTATTAGAAAGATAGAAATACAGAAAATAGAAATACAGCCCCATGCCAAAATGGCATGGGGGGTGGTGACTCGAAATGAATACACCAAAGGGATTGCACGTGGACCAGACTTTTATACCCATGACCTCCATCTTGTTTATGTAATTCTGACATAGTGAATGTCCCTGTAAGGTATCTCCCCTTAACCCTGTAAGGTACCTCCCCCAGTAAGGTGTGGCAAGGTGTCTTCTTTCATGAAGGGCAAGGTCAAACCCTGCTCCATTCTCCCTAGATCATCATGTAGATCTGTCTTTAGATAAAGGCCTAGTTCTCCTCTCATAAGATCTGTCTTTAGATAGAGGAAGCCCTAGCTCATCTGAGGCTAGAAGGGGAGGGCCCTTCTTTTAAGGTATGCATCTCGGGGGGTGTGGTTTATGATAGGGTCGGAGAATCGCCCCCTTACCCACATAATGAAGAACACACCAAGGATGTAAAATACAAGCAGGGTTTATTGTGCTGCAGCTCTTTACTGGCTAGCCAGTGGTCAAAACTCCTTCACTAGCTTTACTGTCAGTCGAGGAATTGCCCAGCAGCTACCAGAGTGAGCCTCCGGCCGAGCTAGCGTTAGCCTCAGTAGACAGCGAGGAAAGTGGTCGGAATTTGACCAAGAGCTCACTCCAGGGTCTGAATTTATAGCCCCAGGAGGGAGTGGTTACACACATCAGAGCCCGCCAAAAATCAGAGCCCGCCAAAAGTCCGAGCCCGCCAACCTTAGAATACAACCAATCAGATACAAGGACAAACAAGTACAACCAATAATTTTAAAACATGCATCCACGCACTTGAATCGCAGCAAATAGTTTCAAAGGTATGCCTGTCTACGTCATTGCCTGCCAAAGACTGCTTATCTTGCTTATGGTATGGGCTCGTTTGCTAGGGCTGCCTCTGGCTAGCCTTGTGGAATGCAGATGTTTCCTGGTAGATAAGACGGTTACAAGTTTATAACTCAGGAAAAAATACTTTTACATTCTAAAGCACTTAAAAGCAATTCCTAAACTTTAAAAGCAATTTCTAATATTTTTTAAACATCAAGCAAGTCTAAAATGAAAGACTATCACCGAACAAATGCCAGACATATGCGTAAGCAGTTTTACAGAAGCCAGAACTCGACGAGGCAGTTATTAAAGAAAGACAGGAACTTACAAGTTAACTATATTCTTAATCCTAAATCCCAATGTCTTAATTCTCTAAGGCCATTCTTAACAGTATCAGGGCAGCCTGGCTAGAGGTCAGGCCCGAGGCTATAACCCATGGTGGACCGCAGGGGTCCCTGTCTTGTGCCGTCAGAGGAGTAGTGGAAGGGCGAGGCCAGGCGGTCCTGACCCGCAGCCTGCTCCCCTCCATGGGCTCCTGCAGGCCCGCTGTCCTGGACCTGCCTGGCCCTTCCCTGCTGCCCCTTCTCTCCCTGACCCCCCAGACTTGCCCTGCAGCTGGGGTCTGGACTCCTGTGAGCCAGGAATACTCGGTGTCCACGCTGTTGCCCACATAGGCCTCGGCATCCAGATCCCTCCAGAGGGTCCGCTTGGGCCCTGGCCCCGGCCCTGGCACCGCAGGGATTGGGGGGATGGAGGAGGACCTCTCCAAACACTGCCCTGCGGCCACCCTGGGCCCGGCCGGGAGCCGCCCTGTCCCCGCACAGGGCCCTGCACGGTAGCGTGACTGGCTGAAGCCCCTGGCCTTCCCGCGGGGACCTGCGGGAGACCTGCAGACCATTACAAGGAGGAGAGCGGGCGAGGAAGACACACATGTGGCCTCCTGTAAACAGTCTGATTTCCCAACGTAAACCAGACCCGGCCCAAGTGGAAGTGCTGTAGAATGTTCTCTGGACTGGAAAATCCCAGTCCGAGGAGGGGCTGCCTTCCCCACCCACCTTGGCTGGGCCAGGCTTATCTCTGGGCTGAGGAGTCTGCCTGGAGAGCAGATTAGCATGGCCTTGTTCCCCAGGCCGGAGGGGGAGGGCTGACCTGGCTCTTGTGCTGGAGGGGGCCTCCTGGGCAGCTGGGCTGACAGATCTTCATTCTGTTTCCAATCCTACCTTACTTCTATATCTTAACTCTATATTCTAATATCTTACTTCTATAAGGATCCTACCTTAATTCTATACTACGAGGGGGTTATTTTCCCCAGCATTCCTACAGTTTACTCGTGGGAAAGCGCGGATTCTCGGGAGATACTACTTGGGAGGCAGACTCTGCCTCCGGGGTTCCGCCCCTCTCCCTGACCCTGCAGAGGGGACCTGACTTATCAATTCTTCCCTGAATTACATCACCTTACCTGATAATTTTAGCTTCAGTGTTTACAGTCTGTTTATTACTGCTCCATGGTTAACTTGCTAAAATAATGGATTTCTTTTCTTAAAAATAGCTATCAATTCACAATTTAATTATAAATTATTTTAGAAGATCAGATTTCTCAGCACCCACCAGTGTGGCATACTATTGTCTGACGGGTAAATTCTTAGCGATTGACTTTTTGGTATACTTCATTGTGTTGACTGGCAGTGAAAGAGATTCCACAGTGGGTATAGAATTTTAAGCGTTTGAGGAAGATGTAAAAAAAAAAAAAATTTAACTTGTGGTCACTTTCTGAAGTGCATTAAAAAAGGGTACTTCCACTCTTCCAGTTTTCTCCGGGTACCATTTTTCTTCACAATCTACTCCTAATTCTCGTTTTGTTTTTATAGAATAAGGTATCATAGGAAATAAAGGAAATGGTTTTACATTTTGGAGATCAGGAAAAATGATAAAAGTCTGATAACTGTCTGAAAATTTCTCGTAAAATTCATGCGTTAAGGAAAACATGGAACGGTGCCGTGGTCCTGCTCTCCTCCTGGTGCTGTAACTGCCAACTGTGCCTATATGTGAGTTTGCACTCAAAATAGAACATGAGTTGTCATTGGACATTTATGTCGCAGGAGACTTAGCTTTAGACTAAGGCTCCTAATGAGCATAAATGTACCAGTATTGGGAAGAGGTTTCAAAATGTATTAATGTACCAGTATTGGGAAGAGGTTTCAAAATGTATTAATGTACCAGTATTGGGAAGAGGTTTCAAAATGTATTAATGTACCAGTATTGGGAAAGATTTCCAATTTTAAAAATATATCATTTGTAGTGAAGAAAGCCAGGGGCTGTTGGGAGAGGGCCGGCAGATTTCTCCATGGATAATTAGCAAAGGAATAGAAGAAGCCCAGGGCCTTTTTACACTTATAAAGAGAGGCGGAGTTCCTCAAGGATGGAAGGAAATCCCAGATTTGAGAAACAACTTAACACATTTTGGAATGTAACAAAAAGTGTGGGGGTCTGTGCCCAAGACAGAGCTCCCCCACCCCCTGCCCCAGAAGGGGCGGATCTGGCTGGGATGGAGACCGAGCAGATACCTGGGCTAGAGAGAGGGCGGCACATCTACATATCCAAGGACCTGCCCAGACTTGGTGGGATAAGAACACTCAGCATGTGGGGATTGTTGGTGTATTCGCTGGAATCACCCCCCCCCCCCCGTGCCATTTCTGAATGGCGTGGGGCTTTAACTGTCTTCTGTATTTCTATCTCTTTAATAAACTTCTTTAAATCTTCAGCAAAAGTCCAGGCTAATGTGTATTGACCCTTAGCTCAGGACAAGAACCTGCCTTTTTTATCTTTTTATCTTATTGTGGTTTGAGGGAAATTGTGTCCGGGACCCTAACGGGTCCCCAGGGACAGGTTCCCCAAAACCGTAACAATAAAGACACTCGGTGAAGTGATAGCAGTTCCTTTCTCACCAAACAGATCTTTGTTTCCTAATCTATGAAATGATGTAGACCCATTGTCGGGATATAATAAAATAACGTGTGAGGAGAGTTTGCAAACTACATCACCTTGTTCTCACAGGTGCCGTTACTGCCGTCAGTTTTGAGAGAATTTATCTTTGGGGAGCACTGATATTTTTTTTTCTTTTCAATGGCAGCTTCATTTCTTTGGGAATGATTTTAATGTAGCCAAGAAGAATTTCTTCAACCTTGTGTCAAGTTGCTTTCTGATATGATTAGCAATTATCAGCACTGGGCTAGAATGGGGAAATGTGATTTTTAATGCACATTTTTTGTTTCAAACTACTTTTATAGTTACTGACTGGTGTCTGTCTCTCAACACATCGCCTTTGTGGAATGATCTGGAATTGCTTAGGACTTGGAATGAGAAAGATTCAATCGTTGTCAAAGGCAGTAAGAGTTACTTAAATACGAATGTGTACACTGAGAATTGCCGAGATCACTTTGATAATTGGTTTTCAGAGCTGATGTCTCTACAATGAGCTCAAAATTTTTACTGCCATGAATTATGACAATCATTTGAGCAGAACATTGCTTTAAATTATTTACTTTATTACTGTAGGTTTTCAAATGTACCTTTATGAAATGAATGTAAGCTTGCATATATTTTTTTGATACCGGGTATTCAATTCAGAGATATTCTACCTCTGAGCTAACTCCCTATCCATATATATCCTCAAACCTGCAATTCTCCTATCTCAGCCTCCCAAGTACTAGGGTTATAAGTGTGTGCCACCATGCCCAGCTATACAGCAACTTAAAGTGCCAGAATCATAAAGGTTTTTTTTTTGTTTTTTTGTTTGTTTTTGGTGGTACTGGGGTTCCTGGAAGCCCTTCTACCTCCAGGCTACACTCCCAGACCTATTTTATATTTTTATTTGGAAAAAGGGTCTCCCAAGTGCGGGGATTACAAGCGTGTGCCACTACGCCCAGCGTGAATCATAGTTTTAACAAGTATTTTTCCCATAATAGGATCTTGGTGCTCATTCCTGCTGGGAAAACAGACCATATCTGCATATCCTCAGACAGTGCTCTTAGTGGGGCTAGTTTAGCTCCTGTACACTCGGGATAGTCACCACGGCCCCACGTTAGCTCATCTCTAGCCACTTGCCATTTTATAGGTTGCTGTCCAGGCTTTTATCGGAAGCTTATTATTTTAGTCACCTATTGCTGCATAATTGTGCTAGTCAGCTTCCTGTTACTCTAACAAATAGCCAGGACAATCAGCTTATCAAGAGAAAGGTTTATTGCGGCTCACAGGTTCAGAGGGTTCAGTCCACGGACGGTTGGCCCCGCTGCTCTGGGGTCTGTGTCCAGGCAGCAAATCACGGTGGGGACTGTGTGGTGTAGCAAGGAGCTCACATCATGGCCGGAAACGAAAAAGAAAGGGGAAGAAACTGGGGTCCGGCAGTCCCCTTTGAGGGCACACCCCCAGTGGCCAGAAGACTTCTTCATAGGCCCTGCCTCTTAAAGTTCCCACCGCCTCCCAGTACTGTCAAGCAGGGTACTAAGCCACACACACAGGCCTTGGGGAGACACCCCAGATCCATATGAGAGCCATGACAAACTATCACAAAACTCAGGGGCTTCTGGTAAGCGCCGTTTGTCGAGGATGCTGTGGACGGGGAGTTGAGGCAGAATTCTGTTCTTCTAGGTGTTGGCTGGGAGGCTCAGTGGAGCTGCAGGACCCCAAATAGCCCCCCCCCCCAAGCCTGGGCTGTAGACCCGGCTCCTGCCTTCTCCAGGGGTCTCCGCTCTTCTCAAGGTCTTGCCCTCTCCTCTTGTGACCCCTCCCTCCAGCTGGGTAGTTTTGCCGTGGTTGCCGAAAGCAAGCTGTAATGCTGCCTAAGGCCCAGAACATTACGGGACATCCCTCCCACAGCCATCTATGGGTCAGAGCAAGTTGCGAGGCCAGCCAGTCAGGTGCAGGGTAAGCAAAGGGGGTTGTACTTTCTGCTGGGCAGAGTGGCAAAGTCAAAGAACAAAGGAGTGTGGGCTCAGGAAGCTGTGATTCATTGGGGTGCCGGGAATTGAACCCAGGGGGTGCGACCTCTGAGCTACACGCTCAACCATTTATTTATTTGTTTATTTATTTATTAGCACTAGGGACTGAACCCAGGGACATTCTACCTCTGAGCTAATGCCCAGTCCTATGTTTTATTCTTTATTTTGAAACAAGGTCTCACTAAGATGAGGAGGGCCTTACCAAGTAGCTGAGGCTGGTCGCGGAAAGGCAACCCTTCTGTCTTAGCCCTCCAAATACTGGGATTACAAGTGTGCACCCCCACTCCCGGCTCCCTTTTTATTTTTAATTTGAAATGGTCTCATGCTGGTCTCCAACCTGCAGTCTTCCTGTCTCAGCCTCCCAGGTATTGGGATTACAGGTGTGCACCACCATGCCTGGCTTTGTCAGGGTCGTTTTAAACGCTATATGAGAGTTATTTGAATGGACTTTGCAAGAGGTGTTCATGTCCATCAGAAGAACATGGCTTCTGATAAGGATGTGAAAAATTTAACATTAAAATGAAATAATATTGAAAAGAGTGCTAATTTTTGGATCGAGTGGTAGTTTGACCATTCTTTCTTAGTCAAAATTGGAATCCTTTCTTTCTTATGTTAGTGAGAAATTGTGCTTAGTCTCAGAAAACATTTAAGTTCATGCTTTTGAATAACCAACTTTTAAAATTTAAAAGATTTGAAGATGTCTTTCTACATCAATAAATACAAATGTGATTCGGCTGCAGAAGAGTCGAGTGGCACAGGCCTATAATCCCAGCACTCGGAAGGCTGAGATAGGAGGATCATACAGAAACAGCCTCAGCAACTTAGTGAGATCCTGCTTTCAAATAAAAAATTAAAAAACGGGTCTGGAGGTGTAGCTTGGAGGTAGAAGTCATCTGGGTTCCATCCCCAGCACCACAAAAATTAAATAAGTAAATAAATAAATAAATAAATAAATGGCTGTATTGTAACTTTTAGAGATACAGAATAATATATTTAATTCCTCTTCTGCTGATTATTTACTTACAGTTTTTGCTATTTTTAATAATAGTACCATGATCACCTTGCTGCATGCATTTTTAGGCACTTTTCGATTATTTATGCACGCTGAATTCTTAGAAATGAAATTCTAAGGCGAAGGGTATACACTGTTAGACGTTCTGGCAGTGCCCTTCAGGGAAGAAGCTTTTTCCGTTTCCTGGTTTCCACGGTTCTACCGAGGAATGGCGCTCACTCAGATCATTCTTCCTCCCAAGAGGTGTTGAAGGTTTTTTTCCCTTATCTTTCACTTTCAGTAATCGAATTATGTGCTAGCCATAGCTTTTTGAATTCATACTGTTTAGAGCGTGTTGACTGCCTCTTGAATCTGCAAATGTCTCTCGCCCCATTTTGGTAAGCTTTGGGTGTTACTTCTTTTTTTTTTTTTTTGTCGAATTGCTTTCTCTTATCTTTCTAGGATGCTAATTACATGTTTGTCAGACATCTTCATGTTAACACATAGCTCTTGAGGTTTGATATGTTCTGTTTTTAGTCTTTTTTTTGTTCTTCATAGTCAATAAGTGTGATACATCTGTCAAGTTTCCTTCCTATTTCGTGATAGCTCCACTCTTCTGCAGAAAGCCAGTGATTTTCTTATATAAGATATACTTCTCAGCCCTACATCTTCCATTTGTTTCTTTTCATTGTGTCTTTTTTTTCTCTCTCTGCTGAAATGTCCCATTTTTTGAGGAGCAGTTTTCAAGGTAATTGTTCTGTAGTATTAAGAATGCCAAGGTCAGGGATAGGGGAGTAATTGATGGTAGAGTTTTTAGAAGTAAAAGGGTTATATCTGCAACTTACTTTGGGCTTCAGAAAAGCATACTTTATACTGAGAGTGGAGAGAGGGCAGAGAGAGCGAGAGAGAGGAGAGAGCAAGACGGAGAGGGAGGAGAGAGAGGGAGGAGAGGAGGAGGAGGAGGAGGAGAGAGGAAGAGATGGGAAGAAAGAGAGAGGGAGGAGAGAGAAGAAGAGAGGAAGAGAGAAGAGAGAGAGGGAGGAGAGAGAAGAAGAGGAGAGAGAGAGGGAGGAGAGAGAGAGGGAGGAGAGAGAGGGAGGAGAGGAGGAGGAGGAGAGAGAAGAAGAGAGGAAGAGAGAGGAGAGGGAGAGAGGGAGGAGAGAGAAGAAGAGGGGAAGAGAGAGAGGAGAGAGGAGAGAGGAAAAGAGAGGGAGGGAGAGAGGGAGGAGAGAGGAGAAGAGGAGAGAGAGAGGGAGGAGAGAGAGAGGGAGGAGAGAGAGGGAGGAGAGGAGGAGGAGGAGAGAGAAGAAGAGAGGAAGAGAGAGGAGAGGGAGAGAGGGAGGAGAGAGAAGAAGAGAGGAAGAGAGAGAGAGAGGGAGGAGAAAGAAGAAGAGGGGAAGAGAGGGAGAGAGAGAGGAAAAGAGGGAGGGAGAGAGGGAGGGAAAGAGGGAGGGAGAGAGGGAGGAGAGAGGAGGAGAGAGAGAGGTAGGAGAGAGAAGAAGAGAGGAAGAAAGGGAGAGAGAGGAAACAGGGAGAGAGGCATATTGATGCATTAAGTATAAGAAGGCATCAAATGAACGTTTGAAAATTTGAGAAGAAAAATAATTGGTAATAACTCCACTGCTTTATTGTAATCATCATCATCATCATATTTTTTCTTTCTGTGTATTATTATTATTATTATTATTATTATTATTATTATTATTATTATATTTTCTTTGCAGTACTGGGGATGGAACCCAGGGGCATTCTACCTCTGAGCTACACCCCCAGCCCTACTTTTTATTCTTTATTTTAAAACAGGGTCTCACTGAGTTGCAAAGGACCTCACTGAGTAGGTGAGGCTGTCCGCAAACCGTGATCCCCTGTCTCAGCCTCCCGAATACTGGGATCACAAGCTGCGCCACCACACCCGGCCTCTTTCTGTGTATTTTTATGTGAAAAGGAAGCAGTGCGCCGGGCGTGGGGGCGCAGCTTGTGATCCTAGTACTTGGGAGGCTGAGACAGGAGGATCCCAGGTTCAAAGCCAGCCTCAGCAACTTAGCAAGGCTCTCAGCAACTTAGTGAGAACCTGTTTCTAAATAAGAAATTAAATTGGTCTGGGGGTGTAGCTCAGAGGTAGAATGCCTTTGGATTCAATGCTCAGTGTCACACACAAAAAAAAAAAGAAAAAAGAAAAAAATAGAAAAAAGGAAGCAATTCTATAATTTTAGTCAATGATAAAACTACTAAAGTAAATAATAATAAAATGTAATTAAATAAGTTTAAAATGTCATTAGCTATTCATGTTTTTACATTGCTGTATAATCTATTCTATCTGGAGTTTTTTGTTTTGTTTTTTGAGAATAGATTTCTATTTCTTGCCACTTTCAGGAAAATAAGATGAAAATATTATGCTAACATAATGAGTTTTAAAGTAGAAGTTGCAATGGTGAGGAAATAATGTGAATTATCTCTGAGAAAATAAGCTTTAAAATTATATAGCTTTAAATATTTGTGAAATATATTAGCAGAAAAATATATACATAACTGATAGAATTCTGAGCAATTAACATGCTTATGCAAATCAAACATTATTTTCAGAAGTTGTTTAAATCAGTCTTTGGTATGACTTAGCATTGATTAAAATTAAATTTTTTTCATTGAAAGAAAAACACTGCAAGAGGATGTAGAACAAGACTTAACAAATGTCAGAGGAGGTTGATTAATATGATTCAATCTGGCTATTTCATCTTCTTCAGAGAGAAAAGTAAGATGTCTTTAGGCAGAACAATGAGAATGATAACAGCAGCCATGTCTTTGCAAAACCAAACCATCTATTAAGAGCTTAAACACATTCTATCTTACTCAGAAATAATCCCACTAATTAAAAAGAGAAGAATGTATGTCCAATAATAGGCATTATGTCACTCATTAAGAACATTGCCTTCGAGCCGGGCGCGGTGGCACACACGCTTGTGATCCCAGCATTCGGGAGGCTGAGATGGGAGGATTGTGGTTCGTAGCCAGCCTCAGCTACTTAGTGAGGCCCTCCGCAACTCAGTGAGACCCTATTTCAAAATGAAGAAGAAAAATCAGGGCTGGGGGTGCAGCTGGGAGGTAGAACGCCCTTGGCTTCCATCCCCAGTACTACAAACAAAACAAAGCAAAACATTGCCTTCATTTTCTGTGAGTATGGAAAGCTCTAATTTAATAATTTTTTTCTTTTGCATCTGATAATCGCTCTAGCTTGCATCGTGACTCTCTCCAAAAGGCCCCCGTGTTAAGCTTGGTCCTGGGAGGGGCTGCAGTGTTTGGGAGGTGGAGCCTAGAGGGAACTCTTTGGTTCATTGGGGACATACCCTTGATGGGGATTGTGGGGCCCCGGCTCCTCCCTCTTCTTCTACTTTGCTTTCTGGCCATGAGGTGAGTGGTTTTGCTCTACTACACACTCCCAACACGTGATACCTTGCCGAAAGCCCAGAACAACAGGGCCAATTGATTTTGGACGGAAACCTCCGAAGTTGTGAGCCCAAGCAACCCCTTTGTCTTTATAAATTAGCTATCTCAGATATTTCCTCGTGGAAATCTGACTAACATGATATTCTGGGGAGGAAAATCTTTTTCTAGATAATTTGTAGAGACATTGAAGTCCTGGCTCCACCAGTGTTGATACCAGGGGAAATTTACTTAATCTCTCTATCCTTCGGTTTCTTCCTCTTGGAAACATACAGACAAAAATACCTGTCGTACTGGGTCATGACATGAGACAACACATAGAAAGCACTCTAATTGCTAGGCATGGCAGTTCAGAGCTTTACCTCACTAGCTGGGAGTCTGACACAGGAGGGTGGCAGGTTTGAGGCCAGCCTCGGCAATTTAGTGAGGCCCTCAGCAACTCAGAGAGACCCTGTTTTAAAATAAAAACTAAAAAAGGCTGGGGATGTCACTTGGAGGTAGAATGCCCCTAGATTCAGTGCCCAGTACATATCACACACACACACACACACACACACACACACACACACACACACACGGAGAGGAAGGCTTCACTATAATCTTTTGCTCTCTGGAAAACAAATAAAAAAGGCCCACCAACCAAGCAAACATTCGAAAGACACTTGGCTCTTTCATAGGATAACCTAAAATAATTTTGTCTCGTAAAATATCGAAATATCATTATCACTTTGCATGGACAGATGGACACTTTTTGTCTTTGTTTTGTGTTTTTACTGAGCTCCGCCTTGCATACCCCAGCCAGAGCTTATTTACTAGAGTACCCAAAAGCCTGTGTGAGAAGGTTTCTGTCCTTGAAAGTAAGTCCTGTTAGTTTCCATCGCTTAGAAATTCAAGATATTACTAGAAGCTATTTTTCTCAGGTGGGAAAAGTGAAAATTTGTATTTGAAAGTTACTTTGTGGTTTGGGCCAAACCAGTAGACTTTTCGTTTGCTTTTCTTTAAGTAAAATTGTTTTTTTTTTTTTGGTTTTTTTTTTTTTGAGCAGTGGGTCTTTCCAAATTCTTATAGTTCAGATCAGAGAAAAATCCCTCTTCCCCTTTGGGGATGGCAGTCCACTGTAAACAAACTCTCCAGGTTCGTTCAGGGATGCTAATCTTTCATTTTCCCACCACGTGTCTTCTGTGGGATGTCATCAGTGGTGAGGTT
The DNA here is from genome assembly GCF_963383645.1 of Muscardinus avellanarius. Taxonomy (NCBI): domain Eukaryota; kingdom Metazoa; phylum Chordata; class Mammalia; order Rodentia; family Gliridae; genus Muscardinus; species Muscardinus avellanarius. The sequence continues at coordinate 7,386,998 of NC_137806.1, forward strand.
CCTGCCCAGTGTTTTACTGTTTCTTCCTGAGTCACTCAGTACCTGATTATCCAGACTAACTGTGGGCAGAGAAAGCATGAATGATTGAATTGTACAGACCAACTTTGCTACCTTATTTTGCCCAAAGACTTCACCTTTCTCAAACCCGTCTTTCTGGAAGAGTTAACAAGTTTCCTGTCCTTACTCTATTTCCTCTGTTGTCCCAAACAAGTATTAACAAATGACCAATACACCTCCCTCCCAAGACCCCCATTTCCTCTGCCATAAGGAATCAGAGAGAAAGAAAGCAGAGGACTATGTAATGGTTCCTTGGAGAAGACAGACTTGCCTGTTGTAGAATTTTCTGATTATAAAAGAGAAGCCTTCAGCTTGAGTGTGGCTTCTGGCTTTGCCTTACTTGCTCACTTCCCAGCCATCTTAAAGACTACCCCCCTCTCCTTTTCCCATGATAGGTCTTGTTTGACACCTCAGAAATAACGGTGGAAATAAACACTGAACAGACGTCCTCAGCAGTTTCCCTCACATACACACACAGCACCAAAGGAAAGCTCATCCAGTGGCGGTGCTTAGACCTGATTTTAATTTGCTTGTTCCCCACTGACGATTCTCCTGGCCACAATTGTGTTGTTGTAGTTTCTGCCTTTTATCTCTGTGATTTCTCACTTATAGTTTCTGGAGCATTATTCAAGGTCAAGATCTGGAACCCCTTTGTTTCCACCTCTCTGCCACAGAGAAAATTCTATCACCCTGGTACCACACGTGGCCTGCCCGCAGCGCCTCTGCAGAGCTTCTGTGGGAACAATTAGGACATTCCCACATCTGCATCTGGTTCTCTCAAGAAACCACAGGTCAGGGGGTGGAAGTAAGCTGAGGAGTATTAGCAAGAAGAGGAAGAAATGGAGGAATTGAGAGAGGATACTGAGTGGGAAAATAAACACCCAGGGCAAAAATATCAACATCAGGTGGTGGGGGCAACCAAAAGAGACATGTATAGAGGACCAGAACTGGGAATCTGTCTCCACATGGCCGGGGATGGTGCACCAGTTCAATGCCAGGATGTTAGCAGGCATGGGAAGGGTACAGAGGTCTTATCAGTTAGAGAAAGCAAAGCTGTTTTCTGAATCTGATCAGTCCAGGAGAAGAAGGGACAGCTCAAAAGGTCAGTAGGTCCAGGACGACACGAATAAGAACAACCACACAGAAATAAAAACAAGCCCAAGTCCCAGTCAGGGTCTCACAGCAAGCCGAGGGGGCTGACGGGAAGCAGAATCCTGTGTAGGTAGTGTCCCAAACCAGCAGCCAAAGCAACTTAGAGTCGACCCACGAGGCGAGGTCTCAGGGGGCTGCTCTCAGCCCCGGTTTTATGGCTCCAAGGACTGTGATCAGTCTGAGGTTTCATGACACGCTGGGAACCGAGAAGCCAGGACTTCTTCCAAAGTCATTCTGAGACGCTGGAGTGTTTGTGGTGGAGGTCGTTTTGTGTGTCTTTACCCTGGCAGTTTGGGGTAAGTATGAAACTTCATTTTTTTTCTCTCTTAAAGATACACATCAACCTAGAAGTATCTGTTTTGGTAGAAAAATAAGCAATGAAAATTGAAATGAAAAGGGGGGAGGAAGGAGAAACAATTCAGGCATTCTACGTGGTCAGAATGCCGGCTTTGGAGTCGCAAAAACTTTGTTTAAATGCTACCCATTTGCTAGCCAAAGGACCAGGACATGTCATCATACCTCTTCATGTCTCATCCTAAAGTGAGCATAATAGAGCACCCTTCCTCAGAAGACGGCCGGGAGGATTTACTGTAAATTGCCTAGAAGAGGGCTTTGCATACAGTAGGTACTCAATACATTCTAGCTGTTATTCCGCTCTCTAGGGGTCTGTTCTCGCAGGTGATTATTGCACACCAACGATGTGCCAGGCACTTTGCTAGGTGCCGGGGAAGAGGCGGTACACAACATGCACAGAGCTTCAGGGGCCATCATTAAACAGAATTTGGGAGTCTAGACGAGGGTCTGTACATCAGAATTGATGAAAGTTAAAAGCATGTCAGTGAATGAGATGAGACGGAAGAAAAAAATCATTGTACTAGTTAAGCTACAAAGAGCAGGGATATCTTGGAGAGACCAATACCAGAAACCATGTCCTCATGGGCGTCAGGTTATTGTAATGAGCAACAGTGGCAGGAATGTGCAGAGGAGACACGGAGACACTGGATGAAATGCTTAGGTTTATGGAGAATGTCTTAAAGTGATGTCAGTGTCCACCAGAACAAAGGGGCTTCTTTCAAACCAACACTCCCTCTGAGAGCTGGGCAAAGTATTAAAATCTCTTTGATTGGAGAGTTACCGTAACAGTGAAGAGTTGCTGGGCCAAAATCCCAAAGAGAAGGTGCCTCAGAGAGATGAAGTCATTGGTATCATAGTTGCCCCTCAGGATGGCTGATTATGGAAGCCAGAGCTGAGAGACTGAGAAAAACTATGGCCATATCCATGGGATGAGGCAGTGAATGTCCAGAAACAGATCTGGGGTGAGGTTTAAAGGCCCTATGCAAGGGAAGCCCAGAAAGCTTCTTAGGTTCTGAGTTGGGGCCTGCAATGAAGGCTTTGGCCCTTAATTCTTTCATAGAAATTTCAGAGTCTGTTTGTTGAGTTTCTTTTCTTTTTAAAAAATCTAGTTCAAATTTTTATTCCATCTAGTCAGAGTCAATTAATTGAGGAGAATGTACATCTGTATAATAATAGGTGCCCTTTCCCAGAACATAGAATACATCTCTATTTATTCAGATCATCTTGGCTGTCCTTTTTGGGTTTTATACATTTCTCATTAGACATTGCAATAGTCAGCTTTCCATTACTATAAAATAAAATTTGAGATGATCAACTTAAAGAGAAAAGGTTAATTTTGGCTCACAGTTTGGGAGGTACAGAGCACTGTCAGCAGGCCCCATGGGTTTGGGGCCTGTGGCAGCAGAGGGCATCGTGGTGGGAGTCAGTGGAAGATGCTGCTCAACTCATAAGAAAAGAAAAAGAGCCGGGCGTGATGGCCACGCTTGTAATCCCCGCGCTTGGGAGGCGGAGACAGGAGGATCGCGCAGGTTACAAGCCAGCCTTGCTGGCTTAAGAGACCCTGTTTCCAAATAAAAATATATATTAAAAAAAAAATAGGTCTGAGAGTGTAGCCCAGAGGTAGAAGGGTTTCCAGGAACCCCAATACCACCAAAAAAAAAAAAAAAAAAAAGAAAGAAAACAAAAAGAAAAAGAGAGGGAGAGAGAGTACAAAGTCCCACCATCCTCTATAAGAATGCAGCCACGGTGACCTCACTTCCTCCCATTAAGACCCATCTCTTAAAGGTCCCCCCACCTCTCAAGAGCACTGTAGAGCTGGAGACCAAACTTTCAACACATGAGTTTTAGAGGACACTTATCCAAACCATAGCGGAGATCTTACTGTTATTGGTTAAGCTGATCTCTAGATATTTTATAGTTTTTGTTCCTATACATGTTAACTTGAATATAGCTGGTTACACAGTTGGATATTAGTAGCATACAGAATAACATAGATGATTGTAATTGTGCATTATATTTAGCAACCTTGCCAAACTGTCTGACTGTGTTGATTTTTCTAGGTAGATTGCTATATCATTTACATATTATGCTCTTTTTATCCTTCATCTCTCTTTCTTTCTTCAAAATATTGCCTAGAATCTCTAGTACTATGGCAGAGTACTGTCATAGTACTAGAGTACCTAGAAACTCTAGTACTCAGGCGGAGTCAGTGATAGTTAGAGCCCATGATCTTAAAAAGAAACATATGTAATAGTCCTACTAAATGGAATGTTTGTCCTAAAGGTTTTAGCAAAGAACTTTTACCCAGTTATGTAGAATTCCTCATTTGGCAATGAGCCAAGATTAAAGAGATATGTTAGCATATGTATTCTAATATTTCTTACCTCATCTTTGCTAAAATATGTAGAATACTAACTGGGTGTGGGGGTGCAATCCTCGTATTTAGGAGGCTGGTACAGAAGGATCACGGGTTTGAGGCCTTCCCAGCAACTTCGTGAGATGCTGTTTCAAGAAAGAAAAAAAGAAAGAAAGAAAGAAAGAAAGAAAGAAAGAAAGAAAGAAAGAAAGAAAGATGGAAAGGGAGGGAGGAAGAAAGAGAGAGAGAGAAAGAGAGAAAGGAAGGAAGGAGCCAGATTTAGTAGCATATGTTTATTATCTCAGTACTTGGGAGGCCTAGATGGGAGGGTCACAAGGTCACAGCCAGCCTCTGCAACTTAGTGAGACCCTGTTTCAAAATGAACAAATAAAATAGCACTGGGGGTATAGCTGAAGGTAGAATGCTCCTGGGTTCCATTTCCAGTACCATAAAAGGATAAATAAATAAAAGGATAAATAAATAAAATAAAATAAAAGTATGGCTGGGAACATCGCGTTAAGACATGAGCTTCTCTGTGGGATAGTTCATACCCAAGCCATAATAACTTGACTAAATGGTACAAATAAATCAGTGAGCTCCTTTTTTCTCTGAACCACTTTCCCTTCACAAATCATCTATCCCTTTTCTAAAAAAAAAAAAAAATGAACTTATGTGTAACCAACGTCAATTCCATCTACGTCCTCATTCGCATCTACAACCAGGGAAGGAAAGCATGAGATTTATAGTTAGGGTTTTAAAACACATGAAATGTAAACCTTTCAAGTCACAAATGTATGAAATGAAAGTGGTGATATCTGCTTTGGAAGTCAGATACTCTGACAGCCTTCTTAGCTTCTTGCTGCACGGAGGTCACGCTATCATAGCGGGGGCGAAGGCACCCGTGTGCCCACACTGGGTGCAGATATGCCTAGACTGTGTTGCAGGTTTGGAATTCTGTCATTTAAAACAAAACAAAGCTGTATTGGTGCTTCGCAGTCATCCCTCATAGTGAGCTCGAAGTAGAGCACCTCTTCCGTTCCGCACGCCCCTCCTCCCTCACCACACACGCCGGTGCTCTCGGGACACGCAGATCGTTACGTGGTGGCTTTCCTTCCTCAGTCCCCTCCCCTGCACTCCTTCCTCCCTCGACCCCTTCTGCTGTCTGCACTCCTAGACTTTCATGGGGCTCTTTCCCTATTTCCTCTCTCTTTAGCTTCCACGTAAGAGAACGTGTGGCCCTTGACTTCTTAGTCTGGCTGATCTCACTCAGCAGGATGTCCTCTAGTTTCATCCATTTTCCTTCACATGACATCACTGTCTGCCCCATGACTGAGCAAAACTCCACCGTGTGTATATATTACCTTTTCTTTCATCTGTTGATGGACGCCTCGGTTGGCACTGTGACTTGGCTGGTGTGAATTATGCCCTTCTAAGCATGGTTATTTATGTATCACTATAGTATTCTAATTTTAAGCCTTTTAAAAAGATAGTAAGGAATGGTAAAGCTGAGTCATGCTGGTTCTGGTCTTAGTCTTCTCCATAGTGGTTGCACTAATTTACTATCCCATCAACAGCGTATAAGTGTGGAACTCTAATTTTTACCCCTTTCCCAGATAAGAAATAGATTTTTTTGTGTGTGGTATGGGGGATGGAATCCAGGGGCATCCCACCTCTGAGCTACACTCCCAGCCCTATTTTTTATTCTTTATGTTGAAACAGGGTCTCACTGAGTTGCAAAGGGCCTCACTAAGTAGCTGAGGCTGTCCGCGAACCGTGATCCTCCTGTCTCAGCCTCCTGAATGCTGGGAATATAAGCGTGCGCCACCACGCCCGGCTGAAATAGACTTTTAATTTAGAATAAAGCTAGTGAGTCAAATCAAATTATCAAATTGTATATATATATATATATCTCAAGTTTCAGTAAGATTCAGAGGCATTCATTAAATGCATTAGCATACGTGAGCCAGGTGTGGTGGCACACTCCAGTAATCCTACCTGGAAGGCTGAGACAGAAGACTCACACATTGAAAACCAGCTTCAGAAACTGAGCAACACTTCCAGCAACCTGGAGAGACCCTGTTTTAAAAGAAAAAATTTAAAAAGGGGTCGGGGTGTGGTTTTGAGGTAGCATACATACCTTTGGGTCCGAAAGAAAAGAAAATGTTAACATATGTGTCGTCTTTGTATTGGTGAATTGTGACAGAATAGATGTGTTTTAATTTCATACTTACTTTCCACTGATGATTTGTTTCTATCTATGCCGCAGAGATGCAGACTTAGAAAATCAGATATTTATCTGTAGAATTTCTAAACTTCTACATTAAAGATAGTAATGCAAAAGGTATATAAACAAAAGTATAAAACTGACGTAGCAGCAAGTCCTGCCTGAAGGACAAATGGTCTCAGGGGCGCAGGGTTTTCTTCATTTCTGAAATACACCTTCTTGTCTTGCCTCTGGCTTAGTAAGAAAATAAACAGTTCCATAATTCGAGATAAAAAATTGAGTTGCCAATTCTCCTGGGAGACACAGTACATATCTTCATGTTTTCCTAAAACGGCATTGGGTCCATTTGAGAAAGGTTTGGGAGAGAAGCCAGAAGCAGACAGGGCAGAAACAGGAATCTAGAGAAACTCAGGACGAATCCAGCTGCCCCTGCTCACTTCTGCTTGAGCCCTCTCTCCTGGTCTCTGGAATGATTTTTATAATTCTGTTAGGACACCTAGTGGCTTGTAACCATATCTGCATCGGAAACTTGTATAAAACAAGATTAGCTTTGATTTGTGTGTGTGTGTGTGTGTGTGTGTGTGTGTGTGTGTGTGTGTGTGTGTGTGGTACTGGGGATTGAACCCAAGGGCATTCTACCTCTGAGCTACACTCTCAGCCCTAGTTTTTATTCTTTATTTGGAAACAGGGTCTCACTAAGTTGCCCAGGGCCTCACTAAGTAGCCGAGGCTGGCCAAAAACCTGTGATCCTCCTGTCTCAGCCTCCCAAGAAACGAGATTACAAGCATGCACCACCACACCTGGCTTAGTTTTGTTTTTTAAAAAAATGGAAAATAAAATTATACCAGACTAAAAAATCCCAGTTTCAGTCCTAGAGGGCAGAAGAGAAAGCTAGTTGTCAGTGAAGCCTTTCAGATGTTATGTAGCCTTGTGAGGATACAACGCCAATCTCAGAGGGTCAGGGGCCGGGGAAAGCCCACAGGTGCCGTGCACATGGGAGTGACCATCACTCTGAACTACATTATGACGTGAGGCTACAGTGCACCAGTAAAAGTGTATCAAACAAGAATATTAAATATATTAAATAGTTAAAAAATACCCAAGAATTTCAAAACTATATTGGTTAGAATTCCTGGGTAGGATGTGCAGAGGGCCTGGACAGGCAAGGTCTTGTATTGTCTAACATCCGTAGTAAAATGTAATGAAATAAGTGGGAAATGATTATCTTAGTTTAACAATTTGAGAAGAAAGGGTAGCTGGGTGTGGTGAGGCACACTTGTAATTCCAGTACTTGGGGGGCCGAGACAGGGGGATCACAGGTTCGAGGCCAGCCTCAGCTACTTAGTGTGAGGCCTTCTGCAAGTTAGTGAGACCTTGTTTCAAATAAAGAAGAAAAAGTAGGGCTGGGGCTGGGGCTCGGAGGTAGAATGCCCTTGTGGTCAATCCTCAGTACCGTCAAAAAAAACAAAAAAGAAGAAAGAAAGAAAAAAGTGAAAGTAAACAAGAAACATGCCTAAATCAAGCCATTTCTGCCTGAAAAGTAAAGAGGTAACTGTGCCCAAAGGTTGAATTTTATAGATCATGATGGAAATAGCCTCATTTGGGCCTCTCAGTGTTTTCCTTTTTCATATAATCATATGAGGGATTAAACTTCTCCTCTTCATTCTCCTCTTTCTTTTTCCTCCTTCTTTTCTTCTTCCTCTCCTTCTCCTCCTCCCTCTATCTCTCCTTCTTTCCTCCTCCCCTCCTCCTCTTCCTCTTCTTCCTCCTCCTCCTCCTCCTCCTTCTCCTCCTCCTCCCCCTCTTTCTCCTCCTTCTCCTCTTCCTCCTCTTCTTCCTCCTTCTGTACTGGGGATTGAATCCAGGAATATTCTATCTCTTATCTATACCCTAGCACCACCCCTCTTTTTTTTTTGGTGGTACTGGGGTTCCTGGAAACCCTTCTACCTCTGGGCTACACTCCGAGACCTATTTTTAAAAAATATTTTTATTTGGAAACAGGGTCTCCTAAGCCAGCAAGGCTGGCTGCGAACCTGCACAATCAATCCTACTGTCTCCGCCTCCCAAGCGCAGGGATTACAAGCGTGCACCACCACGCCCAGCCTCATCCCTCCCTTTTTTTTTAAACCAAATTTCACTAAGTTGTTGAGGGTTCACTAAATTGCTGAAGCCGGCCTCAAACCTGTGACCCTTCTGTCTCAGCTTCCCAAGTACTGGAATTACAAGTGTGCACCACCGTGCCAGGCAGGGAGTGTTTTTGTTTTTTTGTTTTGTTTATCTTCAGCTTCTCTTCCTTTTATTCTCACTGAAGGAGTTATCTCAGGTGTCTACTCCGGCAGCACCATCCACCATCTACACTTTCACTGGAGAAATTCCAGCCACCAACTGAAGCAGCTCGGCCTTCTAGGTGTGAAGCAGGCACTGGCCTTTTACACAGCAGCTCTTTCCTGCTGGTGTCAGCTGCTGCGTCGCTTAGACACAGACGTGGTGAGAATGATTCCTAACTACATCTACCATCGCCACTGTCATGACAATAGGGATCATAGGGGCTTCTACTGTATCCCCAGCACCAGCGTTAGAGGAAGCCGCTGGCATGCCACTGGAGGCTGAGCACTCACACCCAGGACCCGCTGGAGGCTGAGCACTCACACCCAGGACCCGCTGGAGGCTGAGCACTCACACCCAGGACCCGCTGGAGGCTGAGCACTCACACCCAGGACCCGCTGGAGGCTGAGCACTCACACCCAGGACGCTCTGGAGGCTGAGCACTCACACCCAGGACCCGCTGGAGGCTGAGCACTCACACCCAGGACCCGCTGGAGGCTGAGCACTCACACCCAGGACCCGCTGGAGGCTGAGCACTCACCCAGGACCCGCTGGAGGCTGAGCACTCACACCCAGGACCCGCTGGAGGCTGAGCACTCACCCCAGGACCCGCTGGAGGCTGAGCACTCACACCCAGGACCCGCTGGAGGCTGAGCACTCACACCCAGGACGCTCTGGAGGCTGAGCACTCACCCCAGGACCCGCTGGAGGCTGAGCACTCACACCCAGGACCCGCTGGAGGCTGAGCACTCACCCCAGGACCCGCTGGAGGCTGAGCACTCACACCCAGGACCCGCTGGAGGCTGAGCACTCACACCCAGGACGCTCTGGAGGCTGAGCACTCACCCCAGGACCCGCTGGAGGCTGAGCACTCACACCCAGGATGCTCTGGAGGCTGAGCACTCACACCCAGGACGCTCTGGAGGCTGAGCACTCACCCCAGGACCCGCTGGAGGCTGAGCACTCACACCCAGGACGCTCTGGAGGCTGAGCACTCACACCCAGGACCCGCTGGAGGCTGAGCACTCACACCCAGGACGCTCTGGAGGCTGAGCACTCACACCCAGGACCCGCTGGTCTCTCGCTTCCTTGTTGCTATCCCAAATGCATTCTGGCGGTTTCCCCTTTCTCCCCTCTTTTTGTCTTCTACCATTCATTTCAACAAAGCACAAGTTGGTTCTTGCCTTTGACCTAATCCCAGGCTGATTAGAAGCGAGAGGGCTGATGCAGGACCTCGCAGGTGGCCGGGGGCTGCCGCATGGGAGGGTCCCAGGTGCAGGACCCCTGGCGCTCACACGCAGAGCAGCTGCTCCGAGGAGCCAGGGCCCAGTCCTCTCCCAGCGGTCACGCTTCAGAGTCCAGTACTTCCCCTTTACCTTAACTTTCTACTTAAGAGTGTACTTGGTTGATGTTCATTTCATCCCAGTCTTAGCATCGTTTTACACTCTGTACAGATCTGCCCAGCACATAAACCAAAACTACTCTGGTGGAAACTACCACCCTGGCAGCTCTGAACCCCTCCAGGAGGGAGACGTGTCTGTTTTCTCTAGATCCCAGACCAGAGTCTGCACACACCACCGACCACAAACACCTGTTGCGTGAAACTGCATGTCAGTGGGAATGGGCGGACACCCAGCAGGTGTTTACAGGAGGAAGGCCGCAAAGAATCCCAGATCGATTGGTGTTGCACGATCTTGCCGAGAGCCGCCTCGCGTGAGTTTTGTAGGGCGGCAAGTGATACAACCCTGGTATCAATACCTGGTTGTCCCAGGCGAGTGGGTGTTGAATGCATGCAACCCTTTTATCTGCCTGGGCTTTCTGCTTTCTGAAGGCGGGGTTCTGGGAAGAGCTAGCAGGGCCGACCTGTCTGTGCAAGGAGCCAAAGTAATAGGGTGCTGTGGGGTAGAATCCAAAGAGATACAGAAGAATCCAAGGATGACTCAGAGTCTAAAAATGTGTTGTGCAAACAGACTGGGTGCCAGTCTCCTGGGTCATCTGGCTGGGCTGGAATTGGCTCCAGAGGAGAAGTGCCGGTCTCCGTTCCCGTAACATGGGCTCCACCAAGGAGCCAAAGGATACCTCAACCAGAAAGTTGTCCAGACTGCTCTAACTTCTCAAACGGGTCGTAGGCAGAAAACTCACTTCTTGTTCTCAACAAGTAGTGTCTAGTGAGAGGAAATAATGCCTGAAAGCCCCAGAGTTACAAGAAACCTCACAAAAGCACGCTATCCAGCTCTACACACCCCTCTCCAGGAGACGTGCTCACCGCCCCCGAATACAAACCGCTTCCCCAGAAGCAACCGCTCCAGTTTTTCCCACGTCACACCATTAATTCTGAAGGGCATTTGATTCTATACCAAGTGGCAGGTAATTAATTCACCGTGTTAGCTGGGTTCATCTCAACCCAGCAGTGCACAGGGAGAGATGATGTAAGCCCCTCATGGGTCTTTTGATGAGACGAGATGGTCCCTGAGGACCCCTGGTAGGCTGTTTGACTAGATGCAGAAGCTTTGTGCATAAGATGTCAGTGTTACCCGGAGAGCTCCCGGCAGGCACCTGCTCTGTTTCCATCTCCATGACAACCGATCTCCATGGGAAGATCACAGGTGCCAGGCGCACGCGTGTGTCTCAGCCCTGAGATCTGAGATGCGACCTAGCTGCAGGTGGATGGCTGATGGTTGCCAAACACCGCAGGTGAGAAAACTAGACCTTCTCCCACAGTCCGCGCCCAGAGCAGGTTTGAGCCTCCTATTCCTGCACTGTCCCTGCAGAGGGGGCCCTTTTGTCCTTCTAGGCTTCCTTTCTACCTGATCCCTGGAAGGAGGTGAAGCAGAGGACTGGTTGGCAAGGTGGAACCCGTGGGGCCAAATGGCTCTCTGCCTGCTTCTCCTTTTCATTGTCTGGCTAAGCCTGGTGTTCCTCGCTGATTTCCAGTCTTAGAGAAGAGAGGAGAGGAGAGGGGAAGAGGAGAGGGAGAAAGCTCTGGTCATCTACAGGCTTAGGACAAGTTTTCTTTTGGGTAGGATGACCAGGAAAGCTAGGTCATTTTCCAAGTCCCAGCCAGGGCTAAGACCAGTCTCAAAAATATAACAAAACCAACAAGTGTCTCGTCAGATTCTCCAGGAAGCCCTTGCTTCTCTTCTCTTTAACCTATACCCTTCTCCACCTGACATCCCCCTGGACAGTAACTATCAACTACCCGAGGCACATCCCCTCCCCAAACCCAGGCCTGTCCTCTCCTATCTCCCCCCTACCTGTCTCTTTGTTCTGAGAAGGTGAGTGTAAGGTGTGATTGTTTGTTGTTGTTGTTGTTGTTGTTGACTGTGGTGCTAGGGATGGAGCCCAGGGCTTTGTACCAGGAGGAAAGCCTTCTACCGCTGAGCCACACCCCCAAGGTACAACTGTGTGAATGAACGCACATTACTGATTTATAAACTCTAGCTGCTCCCTGGCAGTGGCCTCAGTGTTTAGAATGGTTCCTGGAACACCGTAAGCACCCAATAAATATTTTCTGGGTCCAAGGCTACAGAAGGGTGGAATTCCAAGACTCCTCCAACAGCTGCAATAATAACCCCATTCTGCTACTAGCTAACTGTGGCTTATAAGCCACTCCACAGAGTCCAAGGATAGGGCCTGTGCACTTCCAACAGCTCATGTTTGATGTGCACAGACATCTCTGCACCCCACAAATGGCACCGTTTTGAGAACCTTTGTTGCTTATGAATATACCTAATTCTGTGCATTTAATCATTCTCCTTTTGAGCAAGTGGACATTTTTTTGCCCGTTTCTCATTTTCCTACCCAGGTTCCTTCATGAAGAGAGTAAGAAGCATCCAGGCACGGTGGTGCATGCCTGTGCTACTTGGGAGGCTGAGGCAGGAAGATCGCAGGTTCAAGACCAGCCTCAGTAACTTAGCAAGGCCCTCCAAAACTTAATGAGACCCTGTTTCAAAATAAAAATAAAGCCAGGCATGTTGGTGCATGCTTATAATTCCAGCATTTGGGAGGTGGAGACTAGAGGATCGAGGTTCATGGACAGACTCAGCTACATAGCAAGGCCCTTTGCAACTCAGAACCTGCTTCAAAAAATAAGACTGAAAAATAAACAGGACTGTGAGTATAGATCAGAGGTAGAATGCCCCTGGGTTCCATCCCCAGTATCACAGAAAAAATAATAATAATAAATAAAAGTAAATAAAAATAAAAAATAAAAATGGGCTGGGGGTGTAGCCCAGGAGTAGAATGCCCCTGGGTTCAATTCCCAGCCCCAGCCTCCCCTCCCCCCCAAAGAAAGAGAGAAAGAGAGAGAGAGAGAGAGAGAGAGAGAGAGAGAGAGAGAGAGAGAGAGAGTGTAGAAGCTAGTTACAGTGGTGGATGCTTGCATGCTTGTGATCCTAGTCCTTGTGAGGCTAAGACAGAAGGATTGCAGGTTTGAAGCCAGCCTTGGCAAATTAGCAAGACTCTATTTCTAAATAAAAACAAAATGGGGGTGGGGGATGTAGCTCAGAGGTAGAATGTCCCTGGGTTCAATCCTCAGTACAGAGAGAGACAGACAAACAGACATGCTTGCTGTTGTTTAAACGTGGGCAATGACTCGTGCAGTGTTGGAGGAACACCTTGGGTTTCCACAGCTACTCCTGTCTGGGAGCCTCTTGCAGTTCTCCTTCCTGCGTTTCCTCTTCATGAGTCTTCCCAGTGGTCATCCCGTCTGTAGGCACAGCTGGGCAGGAAGCTCTGGGGCCGAAGCCACCTCTGGAGCTGGCTTCCCAGCAGCCGGTGACACGGCGGGCCTGGCCGCATCCATTACTCATTGTTGACTCTTGCCCAGGGAGGAGCAGGTTAGACAGCTCACACCTCACCAAGCCGCTCAGGCCTGGGCGGAGGCGACAGATGTGACTCACATGTGGGGAGCCCGGTCACTCAGCTGCTCAAAGATAATGCAGAAGGCAGAGCCAGGAGAGGAAGTCCCCTTCCCTGCCACGTCCTCTTCCTGCCTCCCCGGTCCTCCGTCTCCATCCTTATCCTCGGCTTCAGCCACCTGGGGACCTCAGACGCGGCCACTTGTCTGCCACTCCTCTGCTTTTACACGTTTATCTCTAGACTTGCAATGTTCTTCCTTTGGGTCTACATAATTTGCTCTTGTTCATGCATCGAGGCCCAGGGCAGACATCTCCTCTTCTTTGAAACCCCCCTTGCAGTGGTGAAGGCCCTTGTGTAAGGCCCCTCCTAAGCCCATTCTTCTGTGGTGTCACAGCTGCTCTGTGGATCTCAGCGTCCAGCTCCAGCGTCCATCTCTGTCCACCTGCCAGGGGCTGGCACAGGACAGACACTCAGAAATGGCCCTGGCTGACTGTGGAGTGAAGCAGCCACACCGTGCCAGGGACAAATGACAAGTGACACTGGCTCAGTGGATCCAACTCCTCCGGTGATGGAAGCACAGAGTCTGCAATTTGGAAGAATTTGTTATCTTCAAGGCCTCTCCACACCTGTTCACCTCTTTCCAGGGTACAATCCTGGTTGCGCATTTGGTGATAGGAATGGTCCTTTTTTATTTCACTTTTCCAGTACTGGAGATTGAATCCAGGGGTATTCTACCTCCATGTTACACCCCCAGCCCTACTTTATTTTTTAATTGGAAACAGGGTCTGGATAAGTTGCAGAGGATCTCATTAAGTTGCCGAGGCTGACCTCAAACCTCTGATCTTCCTGTCTCAGCCTCCCAAATACTGAACTTACAGACATGAGCCACCTGGGCCAGATTGGGGTGGTCTTTTTGCTGGTCTCCAAGCACAGCAATTGTGATTCGCCAGGGACTCAGTGTTAGGAAAGTGGTAGATTGTCCCTGGATATTTCACTATGATGTTACTCGTGTTAGAAATACCTTGACTGAAAACCCAGTGCTTGTGGTTCCAAGCACTGGTGCTTGGATTTCTGTTGATTCATGGGGCAGGGTGGGATCACATGATGGAAACTCCGCCTTTGGTAGCGTGGGAAAGATGAACTGGAGCCAGGGAATGGCCGAGAGCTTCTTGTAGAAGTTCAGGCAGGAGGCCGCAGAGGCCTGGACTGGGTAGCCCAAATGAGAGAGGTGCAAAATGGTTCATCCCAGCCTCTTGGGGGGCCACTCTTCACCCTCAAAGGAGGAAGGAAGCTGGAATTGCGATGTGATGGAGGATCTAAAGAAATGACTCCAAAAAAGAGATTTTCCATCACTGAAGGCTGCCGTTCATTATATTTGGGAGTATAACGTACTTAGATTGTGTTTAGATTCCCCATGGCCACATTCTGTTTCTTGGATAAGCTGATGTTATTGCTTGTGCTCCCTGGCACTGGAGACGATCTCAAGGCATTCAGAGAAACCCTGAGCCCCTCTTTCCCAGAATCATTTAATCTGATCCTGAACTGTGTTACCAGGCCTGCATCTAACAACGGTGATGGATTATATTCCCAGATAAAATTTTTTATTCAGAACTATCGTTGGTGCTTTTTTTCTCCCCTATGATAATCATACACCATTACTAGAGAAAACGTGGGCAATGTCAACAAAGAATACTGAGGTGATCATCTAGTTCCCTGACCCCCTCTTTGCCTGGGGCTGGAGCTATGTGTGGTACAAAGGAAACCAGTTCCACAGCAAAACAACCTCTATCTCGATCTCAAGTGCCCGTAACTGTGTGTATACATTTCCTTTTTAGGGGAAATTCGGTCCCTAGGCCTACTCTCTTCTCTTCCTGCCACTTGGTCTTATGAAATTTTGGATTTTGAATGTCCTTCAGAGCCCATGTGTTGAGGGCTTGGGTCCCAGCTGTGGTGATATTGAGAGGTGGTGGAACCTTTACGAGGTAGGACTTAGTGCAAGGAAGCTAGGCCACTGGGGGTGTGCCTTTGAAGGTAATATTGGGACCCCAGTTTCTTCCCATCTTTCTTTACTTCCTAGCCACCATCAGGTGAGCAACTTTTTTCTACCACTCATTCCCACAATAATGACGTATTGGTCTCAGACAAAAAAGCAATCGGCAAAAAAGCTGACCATGGCCTGAAACCTCCAAAACTGTGAGGCAAACTAAGCCTTTTCCTTTTTAAGTCGATTATCTCGGCTATCTTGGTATAGTAATGGAAAGCTGACTACCCCCAGTCATACCTGCAATCCCTCCCTGTGGGTTAGAGAGCGTTGGGAGTGAGTGGTCCCATGGGTAGTGACTACGGAACTTGTCAGTGATAGAATTGGTCCTGTGCAGAGACCTGCACCTCAGAAAACCTTTGACTCGCCCACGGAGAGATGAATTTATTTTCTCTATGACTCCTGAAGAGTCTCCGGCACTTTTCTTCCCCGAGGTCATAAAGTTGCCTCAAAATGAGAGCTCCTAACCCTGCACGGAGGTGGGTGCCTCTAATCTCAGTACTTGGGAGGCTGAGACAGGAAGATTGAAAGTTTGAGGCCAACCTCAGCAACTTAGTCCCTCAGCAACTTAGTAAGACCCTGTTTTGAAATAAAAAAATAAAACAGCCTGGAGGTGCAGCTCAGAGGTAGAATACCCCTGGGTTCAATCCACGGTACTACACACACACACACACACACACACACACACACACACACACACAATAATAAAATAAAATAAAATAATATAAAATTAAGAAATGAGAGCCCCTGGACTCTTAAGAGCTGAGGCCCATGTGAAGGGCATCTGGCTTCATCTTCTATCAAGTCTAGTAATCCCCTCCCTAATATCCCTGCCAGGTAGCACCAACTTCTGTCAATCATTATTAGAAATAAGAAAATTAGGGTAGTTTTTTTTTTAATCATTTGTAGCAGGATATTCCAAAGGCCAGAATTTTTTTTTCCAGCTAAAATCTGATTTAAAATGAGATGATATTATAGGTATTTCATTTACTATATTTTGCTATTTCTACTCTCAAAGTTGATTCAGAACTTCACTGAAATATTCATAGCATTTTAGGGAAGGGGTGGGGGGCGCTTGGGATTCTCCTGAAATGATACAGTATCACAGGTGTTCTTTAAATTTTGGGGGGGGGGCATTTGTGTGAGAATATAATTAGATCTTTTCTATCAAAGTAATACCTCGATGTGGGCTCCATTTTGTAAAACTAGCATTGTGTAGCCTTTTGTGTGCTTGTATTTTTGTAAAGATAGCATTTCCTAGAAATTGTGAGTGCCAGCCCATCCCCTGCATCCTCTTCAGCCAATGGCGTAAAGATCCCGAGGCTGCGTTCCCACCAATAGGAGCACAGCACAGAGGCCGCGCAGAGAATAAGACTCCTGGCAGTTTTCTGCCATGTAGTTCCTGCCCGCTGACTCCTGGCAGTTTTCTGCCATGTAGTTCCTGCCCGCTGACGCACCGTGGTGGGATCTCTTTTTGCAATATGCAAGATGTGCCTTGCTTAGCTACTTTCAGTTATGTGTCTTTTTTGTGATACCGTAGAATTTTCTTCTGACAGGTGGAATTGGGACAGAGTTGTGATGGGACTTTTGAGGTTTAGGGTCCCAGTGGTCCTGTCACATCCCTGAGACACCGCCCTGAGGTGAGGTGTCAGGCTTCAGGGACACAGACAGACGGCTGTGCTCCCATGCGTCCCTGCCTGGTCAGCTCATGCAGGGGACCACGATTTCCCCTTTTGCCTAGAATATGTCTCTGTTCCCAAGGCAAGCGAGTGTGTCCTTTGTCTCCAGGCCTGCCATGTGGAAACACGGTACCCTGGGGTTCCTGGGATTCAACTGTTATCTCCTTTTTCCTTCCTTCCTTCCTTCCTTCCTTCCTTCCTTCCTTCCTTCCTTCCTTCCTTCCTTCCTTCCTCCTCTTCCTCTTCCTTTTCCTCTCCTCCTTCTCCTTCTCCTTCTCCTTCTCCTTCTCCTTCTCCTTCTCCTTCTCCTTCTCCTTCTTACAGTTCTAGGAATGGAACCCAGGGGCAGTCTACCTCCGAGCTACATTCCCAGCCCTATTTTTTATTCTGAGGCTGGCCATGAACCTAGATCCTCCTGTCTCAGCCTCCCACGTGCTGGGATTACAAGCATGTGCCATCACGCCCGGCTCGGTTCCCTCTTTTTTTCAGTGTATCAGCCTGACTATGTTCCGAATTCTTCACATCAGCACCATCCTGCCACTGCAAAGGCATCAGGGACCATGGTGTTTATAGAGCTGGAGTGTCACTCAGGGGTTCAGACAAAGGGATGCGAGAGCCTCACGTGTGACCAAGGCATCGTCCTCACACCCATCAGGAAGAGGAAATGACGGTGTCATTAGTCAGGGTGTCTCCTGTCCTTTGAGTACCTCAACACTGTGGACAAAGGGACACTTTCCCTTTTTTTTTTTTTAATATTTTTTTTGTGGGTCTGGGGATGGAACCCAGGGGCACTGGACCTCCAAGCTACACCTTCTGCCCTATTTTTTATTCTTTATTTTGCATTGTACTAAGTAGAGAGATGTTTTACCTTGTAAATAGATAAAAAAAAATAGACTCCATCTTCTCATAAAGCATGTTCTTCCCATTTTAATTATCAAAATCAGATCATGGCAGCACTGAATTAAACGTGGACATTTTTGTCTGAAGTTTCTTTTGGAGAAGCAGAAGGACTCTTATTATCTTAGGAAAGAGCCAAATACTTATATTCTATAATTATTTTTCTTTCTTTATGAATTTTTCTCTGGACCAACTGGGCAAATATCTTAAGATAGGGTGGTCTAAGCTACAGATGCCTCTTTCCGGCACCTTGTAGAATGAAGATCACGACAGGCACCTAACATGCAGTATAGCAGTAAAATAGATTTGAAAATAGAATTGAGAATTATCCAATTTGACTCTCTCTCTAGGTGAAAGGAACAAAACATTGGCTATATCTCGTCTCCACCCGGATCCATGTACAAAAGGTTTATGGACATTTAACCTTAAACATTTTTCTTGGCTTTAACAAAAGATAAGTATGCTATTGTTCTTCATGATAAATGATTTCTGAATCACATTAAGAAGACTAAAATTCCTGAATAACTAAGAGGCTTCAAAGCCACTGACAAAAACAAATCATTAAATGGTTCCCACAGGTATCTTATTATTAGAAGATACATACCATATGGTGTTTAGGACTGGCTCATGACAATCTCCACTAGGTTTCCTAAAAGATTTCACGTTGTGCATAAAGTTGATAAGGATAATGTTATAATATTCTAATCTCTTTATCCCATGTTTCTTTGCTCTTCCAATCTGCCATGTCACCGACAGAGGAATGACAGAACATGGAAGGTCCCGACAGCGGGACAGTGAGATTCCTCTGCCAGGGGTCTGGCTCGTAATTAAGTCACGGTGACCTTCTTAATGGATGAAGTCTGAGGAATCAAAGGGGACCGTCAGGGTTACAACATTTTTAACCAGAAGAATGGCTTAGACTTTTTTTTCCCTTTAAATGTAGTATTTATTCTTGCCTTTTTATATTGAATAGAGGCTGAAACAGGAGAATCATGGTTCATGGACACCCTCAGCTACTACTTAGTGAGGTCCTTTCCAATTTAGTGAGACCCTGTTTCAAAATAAAGAATAAAAGATAGGGCTGGGGGTGTAGTTCAGAATTAGAATGCCCCTGGGTTCAATCCCTAGTACTGCCAAAAAAAAAAAAAAAAGGGATTTTATAAGAAAGGAAAAAAAGTAGAATATTAGTACTCAATATCTGGCTAAAATTTGCCTTAAGATGTTAAAAAATTATTTTTGAGAAATAATACTTTATTTTTTGAATTTATAAGTTCCCTGGAAATAATGCTTAGGAGTTTGGATTTTTTTTTTTTAAATTAAGCAATCTCGTGAGAATAATATATTGACTGCTGTGCAAAAGTCAAATATCTGAATTATTTATTTCTTATTCTAAATACTGAAATCAAAATGGCTTTGAACTTTAGGCATTCTACATAGTACAACTGTCGGTAGAAAGTAACGAATCTGTTTTTGTTGTTTAATTTTTTTTTTTTTTTTTTTTTTTTTTTTTTTTTTGCGGTACTGGAGATGGAACCTAGGGGCATTCTTCCTCTGAGCTACACCCTCAGCCCTATTTTTTTTATTCTTGATTTTGAAAAAGGTTCTCACTGAGTTGCAAAGGGCTTCACTAAGTAGCTGAGGCTGGCCGTGAACTGTGATCCTCCTGTCTCAGCCTCCCAAATGCTGGGATTACAGACGTGTGCCACCATGCCCAGCTAACAATTCTGTTTTAAATAAAATAGTGTATATTCTTTCTTTTTTTTTGTGGTACTGGGTGTGGAACCTAGGGGCTTTTCTACCTCTGGGCTATACTCCCAGAACTATTTTATACTTTTATTTGGAAACAGGGTCTCACTAAGTTGCAGAGGGCCTCATTCAGTAGCTGAGGCTGGCTTCGAACCTGTGCGATCCTCCTGTCTCAGCCTCCCAAGCGCTGGGATTACAAGCGTGCGCCACCATGCCCAGCTAAAATAGTTTATTTTGAGCTAATTATGGGTGATCATGACCCACTACCCAGATTTGAGTTGTCTTGAACGGTATGGTCCACCATTAAAAGGTTATATAAACGTTATAGTCATAGAACAAATGAAAGACATAACACATTTGCCAATTAATTGGTGGGAGTGATGGGTACGGGGTGGGGGCTATTAGAAGGCAGGGAAATCGTTCCGTAGGTTTCGAGTGTAACTTTATAGCTTCTTTGCTCTAGGGTTGGTAGGGGCTAGGGATCTGCTGAGCTCAGTGATACAGTCTGAGAGTCTTACCTGTTAGGAGATGTTAGGTTAAATACACAAGTCAAGGCAAATGGTTATTATAGGCAAATGGCTATTGTTAGTCCAGATAGTTTTGACTCTGGACCACCGCCATTTTCTCTCCCCTCAATCACTGTGGTATGGTCAGCTCAGATCTAGCATGCTGCAGACTCTTTTAGATGCAGCTTCTTAAAAAAAATTTCAGTTCACACAACATTTTGAAGAGAAATACACCCATGTGTCTTTGAGCAGAGGCATTCCCAGAATGAATCTGTTCTGCCTGGATCCCATTCTATAGAGTAAGAATTCCAGGTGTGCCCACTCGGGACGCTGGGGTAGTGGTCACTTGAGCCTATGCTCGTTCAGTTCATCTGTTGTTCCTTAAGGACATCTAAAGTTGAATTCTACGTGAAGAACTCCACCCCGCTACCGAGAAATACTTTATTCTGTGGGTCCTCTTCCTACCAGTACCCGCTACGGCCACAGTAGAACTCTCCATTTTTTGTTTAAGCGTGTTTATCTACGTTGATGTGGTATGTTAATGTTTAGAGTAGATACCTCAATCATTTCTTCCCATGGAGTAATTTTCCCTCCCCAAACCGGTCACATTTGTCAAGCTAAGGGAGGTACACAGCCAAAATACCTCTCTGTAATTATAGAAAACCATAATGGCCCCTAAGTTACTTATGTGGTTACTTGCTTTAAATAGGGTTGGGACGAAGGCGGGCAGGATGAAGAAGGCTGAATCTTTGGCAATAGCATAGCGACCTCCACTGGTCCCACAGCTCATACCTGTAGAACAGCAATATCTGATGTATGTTCCCACATTTTTCTTACTGTTCTTGTTTTTCTTGTTTTTGTCGTTAAATAGCTGCATTTTCTTTCTGAAAACATCCTGATAAGTTAGAAAGCAAAAGTAACAAGAATAACCCACAGTAACCTCTCTGCTACAGAATGGTGGTTGTGGGTGGGGTAAAAAACAATGTGGGTGTGTGTAATTATGTGTTTATATAATCATATATTATGTAGACAGATATTGTGTTACAGATATGTATACACATGCTATACATATACAGAATAAGATTCGTTTTTTATGGTCCTGGGGATTAAACCCAGGGGTATTCTATCTCCAGTCTATGCCCCCAGACCTATTTTTCTTTTTTTGTTTTGAAACAGGGTCTCACTAAATTGCTAAGAGTCTCACTAAGTTGCTGAGGCTGGCCTTGAATCTTTGATCTTCCTATCTCAGCCTCCCGAGTACTGGGGTTACAGGCCTGTGTGACCACGCCCAGCTTCAAATTGGATTCCTAACAATTCCTTCTTTGCTCATAATACTGCTCATTGCAATTATATTAAGCATAAGAATTGTTTTCATTTTATTTATTTATTTATTTATTTATTTATTTATTTATTTATTTATCTATTTTGCAGTACTAGGGATGGAACCCAGAGGCATTCTACCTTCGAACTATACCAGCAGCCCTATTTTTATTCTTTATTTTGAAACAGGGTCTCACTGAGTTGCAGAGGGCCTCACTAAGTAGCTGAGTCTGTCCGAGAACCGCGATCCTCCTGTCTCCACCTCCCGAATGCTGGGATTACAAGCCTGCGCCACCACGCCCGGCTTTTTTTTTTTTTTTTCATTTTAATAAAAGAACTGAGGACATATACTTTGAAAATATGGTTGTATGGAAAGTGGTGAGAAGGCAGAGGGATCTGACTCTGAGAGATGCGGCAGCAAAGATGTAAGATGTTGAGGGCAACCCGGGTGTGGTGGGCACGCTTGTAATCCCAGCATTCGGGAGGCGGAGACAGGAGGATCACGGTTCGAGGACAGCCTCGGCTACTTAGTGAGTGCCTATTTCAAGATTAAAAAAGCCGGGCGTGGTGGCGCACGCTTGTAATCCCCGCGCTTGGGAGGCGGAGACAGGAGGATCGCGCAGGTTCGAAGCCAGCCGCGCGCGCTGGCTTAGGAGACCCTGTTTCCAAAAATGAAAATGTAAAAATAGGTCTGGGAGTGTAGCCCGGAGGTAGAAGGGCTTCCAGGAACCCCAGTACCACCAAAAAAAAAAAAAAAAAAAAAGATTAAAAAAAATAGCTGAAGGTTTAGCTCTAGGTTCAATCTCCAGTACTCAACAAATTAAATAAATAAATAAATAAATAAATAAATAAATAAAAGTGTTAAAGGAAGAGCAAGAAGCAAAGCATAGAAGTCAGTGAAGAATCCTTCAGCTCAGTACGTGGAAAGGCTTTCTACCGTGGCGAGCTACCAGAAACGGACTCAACTGAGGATGGTTTCTCAAGGGCGCTGTACTATGAAGAGAAGTTGTGCATCACAGCTTCCCCTCCGTGGGGATTGTCTTGAAGATTTCTTCCAAGCACAGTGTTGGGCGACTCTATTATTTTAAATATAAATAATACCAACTGGGCGTGGTGGCGCACGCCTCTAATCCCAGTGCTTGGGAGGGTGAGACAGAAGGATTGCGGGTTCAAGGCCAGTCTCAGCAACTCAGCAAGACCTTCAAAAATTTAATGAGACTCTCAAAATAATAATAATAAAAAAGCTGGGGATGTAGCTTGGAGATAGGACACCCCTGAGGTCAATCTCTAGTACCAAAAAAAAAAAAAAAGCAACAAAAAATTGAGTAATACATGCTTTGTGCTGAATTTCCCTCTGGACTCTTGATTTCTTTTGCAGCTTTAGCCAGGGATCATTACAGGACTATTAGAAAGTGGTTTGTTTTGGGGGAAGAAAAGGGAGTACTGGAAACCCAAAGACATTCTACCTCTGAGCTATACTCACAACCCTATATATATATATTTTTTGTTTTGAAACAGATTCTTGCTAAGTTGCTGAGGCTGGCCTCAAACCTGCCATCCTCCTGTCTCTGCCTCGCAAGTACTGAGATTACAGGCCTATGCCACCACATTCAGCCCCGTGAAGACTTTTTGTCCTCTCCATTCTGGAGCCTCGAGCGGGCTGCTCAGTACTCTGGATGCGTTCTGCCAGGAGGTCCTCGACCCCTTGAGTCCTGTAATCCCAGGACTTGGGAGACTGAAACAGGAGGATTGAAGTGTACGTTTTCAATATCGCTGCCAATAACACTCATGACATTAACACACTCAAAAGGGAGAGTTAAGAGATGAGGAAGAAATATGGGTAAACAAGAAATCATGTAGTGCTTTGTTCCTCAAGGAAGGGCAGGCGAGCGCAGGAGAGTTTGTGACAATGGCGAGCGCTAACCTCGTCTCACCAGGCCAGTGGCTGTGACTTCAGTTTTGTCTTGTTCTTCCTCCATGATATTAGGAGTTAGGTACAGATGGCAGACTAATTACACAAGCACAGAGGTGTGAATCAAAACCCAAGTATAAACAACTAGTAAGTGGCAGAACTGAGATTCGAACCCAGATCTGTCTGCTTCTAACCCCACAGTCTTAACTCAGAGAGTCGGGGGCCTTGAACGCCTGGATGGCCGCTGCCCAAGTGAATGGAGCTCTCCGAGGAGAATCTTTGACCAACAACGTGAAGGGATCACATCAATTCTAGATCACAAAATTGGAACTATTTTAAATTTTGGAAGCAACAGATGTGACCGACATAGAAACAAGACTGTAGGAGGAAAAGATTAAGTTAGGATTTTGTAAACAAGTTAGGATTTTGTTCCAGGTATGGTGGTGCATGCTTGTAATCCCAGTACTTGGGAGACTGAGACAGGAGGATTGCAGTTCAAAGCCAGCCGTGGCAACTTAGCAGGGCCCTCCACAACTTAGTGAGACCCTGTTTCAAATAAAAAATATAATAAGGCTGGGGGTTCATCTCAGAGGTAGAATGCTCCTGGGTTAAATACCCAGTGATTATTTGAATTGCCTGAGAGAAATTGGATGGAGTAGACTAAAGTTTATTAACCCATTGTATCTAATAATAATATTATTATTTTTCCATTTGAAGACAAAATAAGAAACCAGGCATGATGGCACACATCTGTAATCCCCTGTACTTGGGAGGCTGCGATAGGAGGGTTTCAAATTTGAGACCAGCTTCAGCATCTTCGTGAGGCCCTCAGCAACTTAGTGAGACCCTATTTCAAAATAAAGAATAAAAATTAGGGCTGGGGTATAGGGTTAGGTTTAGGGTTAGGGGTTCGGTTTAAGGTTAAGGGTTAGGCTTAGGGTTAAGGGTTAGGGGTTAGGGGTTAGAGGTAGAATGCCCCTGGGTTCTGTCCCTAGTACAGCAAAAAAATTATTTTTGAGAGATATGGTCTAGGTCCAATATGAGGAATAAATTCCTGAAAGAGAACATTGTAGCATTCAGGTAAACATTATCAAGAAAAGTTATGACTTAAAAATTACTTAAATTACTTTTGTTTTTGTTTTGCTTTTGAACTAGTTCTATGAAGAGAAAACCAGAACCTATTTCTCTTTTTCCCAATGATGATACTGTGTTATCAGAGGCATTGGAAAGCCACGTGTGTCCATGTCCTCAGCTTTTTCACTCATGTTTTCAATGTCAGGGTTGGAAGCCTAAAGGCAGGTTATTTGAGTTGAGTCTCTGTTGCTTTTTGCTGCGTTTAAATTATGGATCCTGGTTCTCAGACTGAAAGATGCGATTGTCTCCAGTACATGCACTAAGAGTGTGTGAGGGTCATCAATGAACTTGGCCCCAGCAGCCACACAGAAAAATCTACATCTAAACCCTGGGACAGCTATCAAATGTGTAATGTTCCTTTGAGATTCAATGACACCACCATTTTCCAGGATAGGCAAAATAGCAACTAGTACTTCCCAGCACAAAATCTGAACGTCAACCCCTTGTAAAAGCTGCAAATCTGTCCCCTGGGAACTGATGAAACTTTGTGCATACCAAGAAAGAGACAGCTACCAGAGACCCCTGCTTCGGGCCTTTCCCGGGGACCATTGCTCCCTCCCCTGTAAAGCAGAGTTGACAAGACCACGTTTATAATCGCAAAGTGCCACACTGCCTGGACACATTATGTTAGGTATTGCTAAAACTGTTTGGTTTCCCACGGACACAGTGACATGTTACAATTCCAAACAACTCTCACATTATTGAGAATATTTCCTTTTAAATTAGTAATGATTAGCTCTTACTTATAGAGTCTTTACTGTGTACTAGGTACTGGACTAAGCTCATTTTTGAAAGCTTGCCACATACTAAGGCAGTATTATTATCTCTCATAAAATATATTTATTAACTTGTAAATAAAGAGGTTGAGGTTTCTAAAAAATTCTCTATGTCTATGGCATCTGCACCCAAGGGGTTCACATCTATGGGTTTATCCATGAATACAACCAACCACAGATTAAAAATGCTTGAAAAAAATTGTGACAATACTAAACACCTACAGACCTTTTCTTCTCATGATTCCCCAGGCAATCTAGTATGAAAACTACTGACAGACATCGTATGCACATTGTGTTGGGTATAGCAAGTTATGGGCAAATACTATGCCGTTTTATATAAGGAATTTGTGCATCTGTGGATTTGGGTATCGGTAGGGGTCCTGGAACCCATCCTCCAGGAGTACAAAGGGATGACTATAGTTTGTTCATGTTGTAATTTGTTCGTGTTGGCTAAACAAGCATCTGTCCCACATCTGTCTGGCTTAGATTGTTGAGAATCCTCCTACAGCTTTATCACCCATGCTTCCAAACAGGAAGGGTGATTGTTCTGGAGGGTTAAAGAATGGATTTAGCAAAAGTCCAGAGCAGCATCTTCTCATGTCCAGCCATCTTCTGCCTCTCCTGGGACCATTGTGTGGGTCAAGGGATGGCCAGATGCTTTTCTTACAGCAATTGCTTGGCACAGGAGACACCACGGGTGCGCCCCCAGCTCCTCCTCATCCACCAGAGCACCCGCCCTGCATCTGGTAACAAGTTGCAGGTGCACCCCTGTGGAGCTCTTGCCCTGCCCAGCCAAGCTGGGATCCTCTGGCCACCTCCCATCTACCTTGATGAGCCTTGGGCAAGACAGATGGACCCAAGACAGCCGCTGTGGCTCCAGGCAGGAGTTGCTTCTGATGTGGTTTCCATGCCAGCGGGAGCGGATGGAAGCCAGTCTCCAGCAGGTACTAGACCCTTGCCTCCCTCCTCGCAGATCTACCCTCGGCTCTCATTGCCCTCTCCTGAGATCATAAGCCTGTTCAAAAGATCATCTTTTGAACAAGCCAGGTGTGGTGGTGCTTGCCTGTCATTCCAGTACTTGGGAGGCTGAGACGGGAGGATTGCAGGTTTGAGGACAGCCTCAGCAATTTAGCAAGACCTTGCTTCAACAAACAAACAAACAAACAAACAAGCAAACAAACAAACGACTGTGCTTTAGCTTGAAGGTAGAAAGCTCCTGGGTTCAATCCCTAACACCACAACGAATGAATCAGTAAGTAAATAAATAAACAAATAAATAAATGGCTGGGGGTGCAGCTCAGAGGTAGAACGCCCCAACTTCAATACCCAGTACCAAAAACAGAAAAGGAAATGGAAAAAGAAAAAGAAAAGAAAAAAGAAATCAGTTGAACAAGAATCCCCATCGTAGGCTCTGCTTCTAGCTGAGACATTTGGGCGTTGCCAAGGGTTTTTCGGTGCTGTGGTACTTGCCACTGATTGAAAGAATGCCATGTTAGCCGGGCGTGGTGGTGCACGCTTGTCATCCCCGCGCTTGGGAGGCGGAGACAGGAGGATCACGCAGGTTCGAAGCCAGCCGCGCGCGCTGGCTTAGGAGACCCTGTTTCCAAATAAAAATGTAAAAATTGGTCTGGGAGTATAGCCCGGAGGTAGAAGGACTTCCAGGAACCCCAGTGCCACCAAAAAAAAAAAAAAAAAAAAAAAAGAAAGAAAGAAAGAAAGAAAGAAAGAAAGAAAGAAAGAAAAAAAAAAAGAAAGGACGCCGTGTCTTTAAAGACATTTCCTCCTTGAGCTAACTTATGTGAATTTTTCTTTTTCTTTTTTTGGTTTGGGGCTAATCCTGTATTTTTCCCTTTTATGCGGGGGAGTCAGATCATCTTAGAGGACTAAGCGTGTGTGTGATACCAAAATGTGTCCATGTGAACGCAAACAGGCTGCAGCACAGGAGGGGCTTGGGCAAGGCTGCTCCTGCTGCCTCGTGACCAGTGCAGCGCGTGTTCTTACGCCATCTCTTCGGGCCTCCTCTTCTCGGGATACATTTGTAAATGCCAAACTGAGGTGTCTTCTCAGAAAGCCTGGCGTGTCGTTCTTACTGCTGTTCTGTGATTGCTGTAGCTCGGTTTCCCCGGGGTTTGTTTCCAGGCACATGATGGGTAGTTGCCTCTTTCCCCCCACAGTATCTGAAATGTCCCCATTTTTCTCCCCCAAGGCAGAGCATGTTATCATGGTTTTCTCTTAGGCCCGACCGCCTGCTGGCTCTTAAGTTTGTGATAACTGCACACAGGCCCACGATGGTGCCGTTCTGCGTTACCCTGAAGCAACAGCACAGCAGATCCTTGAGCTCGAGAAAGGAGGACATGATGCCAAAATGCTGTTTCCAAAGGGGACTGATCTTAAAAATTGGAAGAAAAGTTTCTCCAAAACACCAGCACACTCGGATGTTAAGAGGGAGAGGAGAGGTTGAGGAGAGGGAGAGGAGGGGGAGAGAGAGGGAGAGAGAGAGGGCGGGGGAAATGAATATCTGTTTGGGAAAAACTGCCAAAAGGATTAGAAATTCAGTTTCTAGCTAGATGTGGTTGCCGCACCTATAACCCGGTACTCGGGAGGCTGAGACAGGAGGATTGCAGGGTTGAGGCTAGACTCAGCAACTTAGCGAGCCCCTGTTCCAAAATAAAAAGGGCTGGAGGTGTAACCTGGAGGCAGGGTGCCCTTGGGTTCTATCCCCAGTACAAAAAAGGGGGGGATTTAGTTTCTAGCAGTTAATCGTTTACAGTTTTCAGTCTAGGCAGGTAAACAAAAGCCACCGCAAAAACAGATAAGACCCTGGGAAGCCTCCTAGGAACATTTCTAAGTTCAAAGACTGGGGAGGGGTCCACCTGCTGGAGCAGTCAGTTTCCGGTCTCCATCCCTGAGCGCGCGCCGGGCTGCGCAGTGGGCTACTGGAAGCAGGGTTCAAGATTCCTCCGCTCGACTAAGCTGCAAAGCTGCCTGCCTCTCACTTAACACAGCGCTTTCCGCTCTTTCTCGCCTGCTTCTCCCCTGCCCAAGTCTTTTTAGCTCTTTATTTACATCCTTGGTTCCTTTATTTCTTTAGTTTGCGTGTCTGTCCACTGATATGCTCTGTCTCCAGTCCCCAAACCTCCTGAGTGTTCCCTTCTCCGTTCATATTATTTTTATTTATTTATTTATTTATTTATTTATTTATTATTTTTTGCGGGCCTGGGGATGGAACCCAGAGGCATTTGACCTCCGAGCTACACCCCCTGACCTATTTTCTATTCTTTATTTTGAAACCGGGTCTCACTGAGTTGCAGAGGGCCTCACTAAGTAGCCGAGGCTGGCCATGAACCACGATCCTCCGGTCTCAGGCTCCCGAATGCTGGGATTACAAGCGTGCGCCCCCACGCCCGGCCCTCCGTTCATCTTATTTCCAACCTCTTCCCTCTACCGCGGAGCTTTCTCCAGGTAAGTTGCACGGGGCTGGGGTAACACTGACAGCGAGTGTAATTGTACATCACTAGCAAAACTCTAGGTAGGTGCTCGCCGGCACATTTGCAGACAGTCTCAGTCAACCACTTGAGCTTTTTGTGGGTTTTGTTTTTGTCTCTCTCTTCCCAAACTACTTGTGCCCCAGACACTGCATGGATCCCAGATAGACTAGCATGGGTCTGGAAAAACTAGAGAAACACTCAGAGGAGCACCTGTTCTGCACCTGTTAAGTTTTCCTTCCTATAGTAGCATACGCTGAAACTGCTCCTCATACAGGTAGTTATTTCCTGTTAACACCACTTTACCAAGTAATGCTCCCTTCCTCATGTGCCAAATAGATTTTTTCCATGGTCCAAAATGCAAATGGTTTTCTATATGTAAAACACATCTATTCGCCAGGCGTGATGGCGCACGCTTGTAATCCTAGCATTCGGGAGGCTAAGATAGGAGGATCGCGGTTCATGGCCAGCCTCAGCTACTTAGGCCCTTTGCAACTCAGTGAGACCCTGCTTCAAAATAAAGAATAAAAAACAGGGCCGGGGGTGTAGCTTGGAGGTAGAATGCCCTGGGTTCCATCCCCAGTACTGCCCAAACCAAAAAACAAAGTAACAACGAAGAAAAACCCGCATCTGTTCATAGTCACCTGCCAGGAACTGCATGGATTCTATAAAGTACAGAATACCATGTAGTCAACGTGAATTGGACTAAGCAGAATAAAAATAAAACTTGACAAAATGGTAACTATTCTGGTTTTTTTTTCTTCCTGTTTGGTTTGGTCTGCTCATGAAGCCATGGAAGCAAAGATTTCTTTTTTTTTTTTTTTTTTTTTTTGGTGGTACTGGGGTTCCTGGAAGCCCTTCTACCTCCAGGATACACTCCCACGGGCTACACTCCCAGACCTATTTTTTAACATTTTTATGTGGAAACAGAGTCTCTTAAACCAGTAAAGCTGGCTCCGAACCAGCGCGATCCTCCTGTCTCCGCCTCCCAAGCGCTGGGATTACAAATGTGCGCCACCACGCCCAGCTGGAAGCAAAGATTTCAAAGACCACATAGAAGTATGGTGATTGGCTTTTACTGAGAGGCCTCATTTTCCTTAGGTAATGGGTTCAATAATGTTACTTTTTCTGATGTCTGCTCCTGGAGGACAGTGTAGGCTGGGCCCAGAGCTGCCTTCCCCAGAGAGGCAGGTGAAATAGTCTTACAAGCCCAGCACCAGCCGCTCTGTCTTTCTTTCCTAGGTCTTCAGAGTTTCCAACCCACCACAGCATGGGGTCCCTCCCCAGCCCTTCTTCCTGGTTACTGGCTACAATCTCCTTTTTAGACAATTACAAAAATAATAATAATTGTAATTGTCTGCCTCTTTTCTCAGAAGTAATGATATAACAATATAAACTTACACTTTTTTAACATACACAAAAGTAAGAAAGATGATCATAGTTCATCTTGATTCTACCTCTCAGAGATATTTGGAATTTTGGTGACTTTATTTATTTATTTATTTATTTATTTATTTATGTTTTGGTTTAATTAAAAGAGTTGAGTCTGATGCGGTGGTTCGCACCTGTAATCCCAGTACTTGAGATGCTAAGACGGGAGGATTGCAGGTTCAAAGCCAGCCTCAGCAACTTACTGAGTCTCTCAGGAAGTCTCTCTCTTACTGAGACACTGTTTTGAATTAAAAAGAAATATAACAGAGCTGGGGGGTGTAGCTTGGAGATAGAATGCCCCTGGGCTCAATCCCCAGTACCTAAAAAATAGTTTGAGATTCTTTGGTATATTTAGTTCTCCAATATGTTATTTTTCATTTAGCGCAAATGTATAATAATTTCCAAAGTCAATAGAATTATGATTAAAGCATGACTTTAAAGGATTATCACCATACATCCTGTGGTAAAACCTAATTTAGTCTGCTGTTCCCTTGGTAGAGAGCAAAACTCTTTCCAGTTTTGCTTTTGTAAATGATATTTCAACAAATAAATACTTTTTCCTACATCTTTTTTTTTCTTTTTTTTTTATTGGTGCACTGTATTCATACATCATAGTGGGATACAAACTTTTGTAGACATACATGCACACATCACCCAGTCAGCCCCCACCCGATCCCCACCCCATTCTCTCCCCATCCCTCCCTCCCATGCTTGGCTTAGTGGTTGACATCTAGTATTATAGCAATTTATCCAAAATTAAAAATGATAATCTCACATAACAGTTTCATTTGTCTGATACCAAGCTTTTGATGACTTAAAGATAACATTTCAATATTTCTTTTTACTTTCTTTCTTACCAGAGAATATTTTTTTCTATTTTTTTAGATGAAACTATCATATATTTATATATTTATTTTTCAGAAAAAAAATCTATCCTAATATGGAATATGGACTCTAGATACCCAAAACGATCTTGAAAAAGAACAAAGCTAGAAGATATATATGTTCTGATTTCAAAACATATAAAGCTACAATAATTGAAACAGTGTAATACTATTCTAAAGGCAGATATATAAACCATTGGAGTTAAATAAAAGCCTAGAGCTAAATTCTTCCCTATATTGTCAAGTTATTTTTGACAAGGTTTCCACGAACATTTGGTGGTGGAAATAATAATCTTTTAACTAAATATTGTTGAAAAATAATAATTACATGGAAAAGAATAAAATTGGACCCATACCTAATCCCATATACAAATATTAACTCAAAATAGTTAAAAGACCTAAATATAAATCTTAAGACTATAAACTTTTAGAAGAAAATCTGGGTCATAAAACCTTACATATTGAAATTGGCAGTGATTCCTTAGATATTATTTCAATGGCACAGGCAACAGAAGAGTATACAAACTCCCTAAAAAATAAAAAAAATATTGTATATCCAAAGATAATGTAAACAGAGTTAAAAGTTACTAATAGAATGGGATAAAATATTTCCAAATGCTATATCTGAAGGTATATTAATATTCCAACTAGAAATCCTAGAAATTAACAACAATAAAGGCAAACAATACAATTTAGAGATAGGTAAAAGACTAACATAAATAATGAATCTCCACAGATAACCAATCTTAGTTGTCTGTTGGATGGAAAATCTTCTTTCTCTGGTTCTGGTGTGTGTTACCTATTTCTTCTTTGTAGTTAATCTCTTTGAGTATTTTCTCTAGCTCTGGTTTTGAAGACATAAATTCCTTCAGTTTCTGTTTGTCATGGAAGCTTCTTATTTCTCCATCTAATTTGATAGAAAGTTTTGCTGGGTAGGAAATTTTTGGCTGGAAGTTGTTTTCTTTCAGAGTTTGGAAAATGTTACTCCAAGCCCTTCTGGCTCTCATGACTTGGTTTGGGAAGTCTGGAGTGATTCTAATTGATTTGCCTCTGAATGTCACTTGGCCCTTTGTTTTTGTTGCCTTTAAGATTCTCTGCTTGGCTTCCACATTGGTCATTTTGACAATTATGTGGCGTGGGGATCCTCTTCTCGGATCCTGTCTAAAGGGAGTTCTATAAGTTTCCTGGACCTGTGTATCAACCCCTTGCTCTATGTTTGGAAAATTTTCTGCTATTACTTCCTTGAAGAGATTGTTGATCCCTTTGGTTTCACTTTCTTTTCCCTCCTCTATTCCAATTATTCTTAGGTTAGCTCTCTTAAAATGGGCCCATATTTCTTCAATGTCAGATTCCTGCTGTCGGATATTTTTTTCTAGATTAGAAACTATGCGTTCATTTTTGGAATGATCATCTTCAAAGAGCGAGATTCTGTTCTCCATGTGGTCTAATCGGTTGTTTGTGCTTTGAATTGAGGTCTTTACTTCAATAATTGCATCCTTTATCTCTTTTTGGCTCTCTCTGAGTTCTTTTTGAAGCACCTCTATTATTTCTACAGTTATTTTCCTGATTTGATCTTCTAGAAATCTCTGATTTTCTGTTTTATCAGGTTCTGATGTTGTGGGGTTGTGGGCATTCATTGCTCCAATATTATTCCTCTTTCCCATGATTTTGGAAGTTTGTGCTTTCTCTGGGTTCTTCCCTGGGTCACTATGACTTCACTTAAGGTGCTCTGGATCTCGAGTCAGTAGTATCTCAGACCCCACTACTCCTTTACTGTGTTGTATCACAGAGTCTCCGACCCAGGGAGTCGATAGAGGCTGCTTTAGACTGTGGGGGGTGCCAGGTTGCACATTCTCCTATGGTGTGATATCTCTGCCACCGCCACTCCCCCACTGGGTCAAGACCCCGGGAGTACAGTACTGGGATTTCTCCTCTGTGGCCCGCAATTTGACTCACTGTTCCTGAGTACGCAGATGTAGCTGTACTGGACTCGGTGAATTCGCTACAGCCGCCGCCGGTGGCAATATGGCGCCGCTGTCATGCCCTCGGCCGTGAGGCTGGCGTATTTCTTCTTGGTTTTGAGTTCCACTCTGAATCCCTGCAGCGTGTGCTGAGCTCAGCCACTGGGAGCTTTAGATGCTCCCTGCGCCGAGAAATCCCGCCTGGCTGTTCTGCAGTGGCTCACCTCGGCTTGCTGTAGCCGTCCGGTGAATTCGCCGCTGCCGCCAGCAGTATGGCGCTGCTGCCGCGTCCTCGGGCGTGAGGCCGGTGTATCTCCTCTGTGGCTCTGAGCTCTGTTCTCAGTCCGCTTTCTCTCTGGAGCCTGGTGATTTTTTTGTTTCTCTGGTGATGGTGTTTTCTGGCTATGAAAGGCGCTGATTTTGT
The DNA here is from genome assembly GCF_963383645.1 of Muscardinus avellanarius. Taxonomy (NCBI): domain Eukaryota; kingdom Metazoa; phylum Chordata; class Mammalia; order Rodentia; family Gliridae; genus Muscardinus; species Muscardinus avellanarius. The sequence continues at coordinate 7,420,522 of NC_137806.1, forward strand.
GGTAATGGAGATTGGTTGTTAGCGGGGCTCTTAAGCCCCGCTTTTCTCGGTCGCCATCTTCCCAGAAGTCCTTTTTCCTACATCTTAAGGGTACTTTAATAGGGCATTCTTGAAGATTTGCAGAAATGTCTTTTTAGCCCCAAATTGCAGAAACTGGCTGCAGACAGTGGGTATAATTTGCTTCATCTGCTTGCTAAAAATGTTACCTGCCTTGAGAGCTCAGCCGCAGCCAGCAAGAGACAGAGGAAGCTCTTGACCACGCTCAGGCCACCTGTCAGGGGGGAGCAAAGGAAGATGGCCTGAGCGCAAACCCGTAAATGGAGACTCCATGCTCCCTGGCTTCTGCCTTCTATACATTATTCCAAAATGGAAGAAGGGCTGGCTCATCTTGGTATGGAGGTAGGATTTCTCACTGCCTAATTTAAATGTACAGGGCAGGGGCTCTCGATGATTCTTTGTTGAAGGAACAAATAAGTCCATGAGTTAGTGTTCTCCCAAGAGCGCTCTGTCCCCAGCAGAAGGAAACCTTTCTCCTCCCCGCCCATCATCCTGTTGGGCTCTCAGAACACTGCACATTTTCCCTGCAGAGATCAAGGAAAGGGCTCGAGTCCCTCTAGTGGTCCATACCGGAGGCTAACCAGATGATTTTGCCCTACGAAATCCAGAAGCCAAGCATCCCTGTCCTTAAATGCCCGGAATAATGGAAAGCGTGTTTCTCAAGAAGCCCCATCTCACTCCACAGAAGTCTTTGTCTTTAGCAAGCTGTGTGCGGCTGCTGCTGCCACAAGACCAGGCGTCGGGGCAGGATTCGGCTTCCTCCCAGCAGCATCCCAGCTTCTTCCTTTTAATGAATGCATTCGCCCACAGGCATACTTCTTTTCACCAGGGTTTGTGACTCCTTGTGTCTAGATTTACTTGAGACTGTGCCACGGGCCAAAAGTTTTGCCCAGGTGAACAGAGCACAGAAGCAGCGGCTACGAACCTGACAGCAGTTAGCTAGGCTTCAGTCGAGAGCCTAGAATCACCCTTTTGTGGATATAAAGTTCCAGGAACATATTGAAAAGCAGAAAAGAAACAGTACAAGCATGAATAGCCTGCAATACGCCACGTGTTTAGGGCTGTGTCTAAAGCCTCTATTGACACTCTGTCTTTTTTTACAGTTTAGTCAATTGTCTCCAATAGCCATAGCGCTACCTGAAGAATGAACAGGGGCTGGGTGCGTGGTCCACGCCTGAAATCCCAGTAATAGGGAGGCGAAGACAGGAAGAGCCCAGGTTCCAGGCTGGCCTTGGCATTTTAGCAAACCCTGTTATAAAAAAAATAAAAAGATCTGTGAGTACACCTGGTAGGACACCTCTAGGTTTGATTCCCAGCACCCCTCAACCCCTAACCAAAAAATGAACAGAGGCTGGGTATAGTAGCACACGCCTGTAATCCTTGTACTTGGGAGGCTGAGACAGAAGGATCGCAGGTTCTAGGCCAGCCTCAGCTACTTAGCAAGACCTTGTTTCAAAATAAAAAAGGGGCTGGGGGGAGGGGTATAGCTTGGAGGAAGAGCAGCCCTGAGCTCATGCCTCAGTACTTAAACAAAACAAAACAAAAGCCGGGTGTGGTGGTGCACGCTTGTAATCCCCGCGCTTAGGAGGCGGAGACAGGAGGATCGCGCAGGTTCGAAGCCAGCCGTGCTGGCGTAAGAGACCCTGTTTCAAAAATATAAAAAATAGGTCTGGGAGTGTAGTCCGGAGGAAGAAGGGCTTCCAGGAACCCCAGTACCACCAAAAAAAAAAAAAAAAACAAAAACAAAAACAAAAAACAGGGAAACTTCCATGAGTAAATTGTTGTCTAAGTCCTTTATCGAGCTGGGTGCTGGGTGTGGTGGATCATGCTTGTAATCCCAGTACTTGGGAGGCTGAGACAGGAGGATTGCAGGTTTGAGGACAGTCTCAGCAACTGAGGGGGACCCTCCGCAACTTAGTGAGACCTTGTTTCCAAATTAAGAGAAAGAAAATAGGGCAGGGGTGTAGCTCAGAGGTAGACTGCCCTGGGTTTGATTACCACAAAAAAAAGAAAAAAAATTTAAAAAACCACCAAACGTTTATCTATTTCTTCATGTGCTTATGTGGAAGTCATTATAGCGCGGGAGGCCGCCTGGTTCCTGGCAGGGTACCCACCTCCATAGTTCCTACTTACCTACATATCTACCTATCTCAAACAAACTGCTGGAAAACTCTGGCTCTCGCTCGCTTTTCTCCTTAGTAATGAGAGCTAACGGGATGAGCTCTTCCAGGTCCGAGTATGCATAGAAAGAGAGGCCTGAGCTCCTTCTTGGAGGACGGTCCGAGGGAGGAGTTTTCCTGCAGCGTCCACCACCACGGTTGGCTCCTGATCTCCACAAAGCAGGACGGATTTCCTTTTTCTGTTTCCTGGCTCAAGGGTCCCTCGAATGTCCCACTGCTGCCACACCCAGGGCGTCCGAACTTCTCCATCTGCCCTTGCCCAGGGACAAGCGGCCTCTTTAGGACTCCGTGCCCGCGCCGTGGGGGTTTCAGCCGCCGCCCTGGCGTTGAGAGGTGGGGGGCCCTGGACTGCTGACCCGGGCAGACCCAGCAAGCGCCTCAGCCCACAAACTGTTCTTCCTTTTTTTATTGGGTTGGGCTTTCAGCAGGTGTTTGAAGGAGAGCTTTATGGGCTTGCAAACAAAGTGCGGGAAGAAAGGAATTTAAAGTATGTCAACCCAATTCAGGGGGTTTTATTTCAAGAGGCTGAACAGCCTTAACCCTTCACCTCCTAACACACATCTCGGTTCCTCCCGGGGTGCGCGACACTGTGCAGGGGGAGCTCGCCTGCCTGGGCTTGAGAAAGTCCTTCTTCCAGGTGCTGGTTCTTGCTGTGGCGGATGGCGATTTCCTGGCGAATAGGGAGGAAAAAGAAGTTTAATGCGAAAATATCGCCGGGCATGGTAGCTCAGGCTGGTAATCCCAGTCCTTGAGAGGCTGAGGAGCGACAGTCGCAGATTCGAAGCCAACTTCAGCTACTTAGTGAGACCTCTTTCAAAAAATAGAAAGTAAAATAGGGCTGGGGAGCCGTGCGTGGTGGCGCACGCTTGTAATCCCAGCATTTGGGAGGCTGAGACCTGAGGATTGTGGCTCGAGGACCGCCTCAGCTACTTAGTGAGGCCCTTCGCAACTCAGTGAGACCCTGTTTCAAAATAAAGAATATAAAATTGGGCAGGGGTGTTAGCTTGGAGGTCAAATGCCTCTGGCTTCCACCCCCAGACCCGCAAACAAACAAACAAACAAAAAATAGGGCTGGGGAGGTAGTTTGAAGGTAGAGCACCCCTGGGTTCCAGTCCCAGTACTTATTAATAAACATGTACTATATTATATATAAAATATAATAAAAATAAAATATATTTATAATATAAAATATAATATGTAATAAATATAATAAAATATTATATATATGCATATATATAATGAGAAAGTAATTTGGGTGGTTCAAGGCTGGCTGGGTAATTTACACCTCACTGCAGTGAGTGTCCAGACTCCAGTCATGGGGGAAGAAGGCAAGGATCATTATCACTACTGTCATCCTCCTCCTCCTCATCCTCATCATCATCATCATTTTGGAAATAAAATGAATGACTGCTGTGTGGGTTTGCCCAGTGTGAAGTAAAATGACCGTTGTAGATATTAAAAATGAAAACAATTTGTTGGCTAACTGTGTGATGAATCCAAGCAGGGTTTGTCTGGATGCCTGCAGCATCTCCTCCTTAGGCAGGGACAGTGGGCACGGGGTCACCTACCTGTCCTTTTGGTTGGACTTTGCTCTGCTGTTCACAACTTAGTCACTTGACATCTCTTAAACCTGGGCTGCAGAAAGTAACAGCAACAAAGACCAAAAAAATCTAAGTACATGGTCACCATTTTTTCTTTTTCTCCCTTTCTTTCTTTCTTTCTTTCTTTCTTTCTTTCTTTCTTTCTTTCTTTCTTTCTTTCTTTCTTTCGTGGTATTGTGAATGGAACCCAAGGGCTTTCTACCTTCCGGCTATACACCCAGACCTATTTTATATTTTATTTGGAAACAGGGTCTCACTAAGTTGCTGAGAGCCTCACTCAGTAGCTGAGGCTGACTTTGAACCTAGAAGATCCTCCTGTCTCAGCCTCCCAAGTGCGGGGATTACAAGTGTGCGCCACCACGCCCGACATTGGTCATCGTTTTTTAAAGCTGGATAAGGGAGGTGGCCAAACCTCCTGTTAGAATGGGCCATACCCTGGTTCCCAAAATACTAGCACATGATGTCAACAAACCATGCTCCAGAAAAAGGTTCTGCGCTGGAATGAAGTTAATTAGCATTTCTGAACGGGAACAAAGCGCTCCCTGTTCTCACCCGAACTTTGGCTTACTCTGCTGTGATCTCATCCCATGACTTAGGGCAGGAGGGACGAGGGCCTCCTTGTGCCCCTGGCGCTTGGGCCTGGTCGGAGGAAAGTTGCTGATCTGTTGCTAGGGAGTATGTGCCTCTCCATGAAATGATCAGACGCCGGTGTTGAAGAGGGGCTGCTTTCAGAGGTGTGGGCACCTTGTTGGGCATCTGCCTCTGCCACCTTCCAGCGTGCCTGGTACCCATCTGTTACTGCTAAGTCATGCTGGACAGCAAGGCCCTGTGCTTCGGAAGACCCTGTGGGGGCTCTCCTGCAGCAGATACCCTTCCCAAGGGGCACCAGAGCGATGTTGTGACAGCCGCGGCCCTCCTCCTTTCTAGATTCCTTCTCAGATACAGTCTCCTAAGTAGCAACATCACACTCCCTAGGAATTTGCTAGAAATTTAAAGCCTTGGACTCTGGCCCAGAACTACTGAATCAAAAACTCCGAAGGAGGGGCCCAGCAATCAATGTTTCAGTAGCCCTTGCGGTGATTCTGCTGTTTGCTCGTGCTTAAGATTTGCTGTTCAGGTCTAGACCACTCTCTGGGGTGCCTGGGACCATTTCCAGAACCTGCTGCATGGCTTTGGGCCACCCCCAGGGCTGGCGCAGGCCGCAAGAGAGACGGACCTCTAGGACCCAAAGCAGCTCTCTTGGCAAAGCTGAGTGCCAGACAGACAGAGCTTTGACCTTGGGTTTGCAATCAGCCCTTGGATATCTAAGTCATTATCAAAGAAAAATTTATTTCTTTTATACTGGGGATTGAACCTAGTGGCATTTTACCTCCAAGCTACACCCCCAGCCTTATTTTTTATTCTTTTTATTTTGAAAAAGGGTCTCACTGTGTTGCAGAGGGCCTAAGTAGCTGAGGCTGGCTGCGAACCTATGATGCTCGCATCTCAGCCTCCCACGTACTGGGATTACAAGTGTGCACCACCACGCCTGGCTTCAAAGAATTTTTTAAAGTACAAGAACATAATATTTATTTAACAGATGGATCTAACTTTTAAATATTTAGATTATGGCGCACCGACTTCTGGTTTTTACTTCTTATCATGGGCTCTGCAGATGTGAGAGGTGGGCCTGCTGTTAAGAGCCTTAATAGTTCACTCATTCATTCACTTTTCTCTTAGGTACTAAGGATTGAACCCAGAGACAGTCTACCTTCGGGCCTCACTCTCATCCCTTTTTATTGTTTACTTGTAAACAGGGGCTTGCTAAATTGCTGAGGCTGGTCTCTAACCTGTGATCCTCCTGTCTTAGCCTCCCAAGGCGTACACCACCACATCCAGTCTTCATTCACCTATTTATGTTATTATTTGATCTTTATCTGTTTATTGATACTGTCTAATTTTATGTATCACTATCATTTCACCTTCTGTTAATTCTTTAATCATGGCTTCTTTTAGTTCTTTGAACAGATGTATAATGGCTGCTTTGGTGCCATTTTCTGCTAATTTTACCATCCTTTTGCTCTCATAGGTGGTTTCTGTTTTCTGTCTGGTATATGGGTCATACTTCCCTATTTCTCTGATGTTGGAAATCAGATGTATTATAGAAAACTCTGGGTTTTTGTTTACGTGTTTAGTGGTTGCCTAGATCATTTTAGTGAAAATCCCTTGCTCCTCATAGATATACACATACACACATGTTGTTGTTATTATTATTGTTATTGTTATTATTGATATTTGTGGTACTGAGGATTGAACGTAGGAGCATTCTATCTCTGAGTATACCACCAGCCTGATTGTTATTTTTTTTATTTGAAAACAGGGTCTCACTAAGTTGCGGAAGGCCTCATTACTTGCTGAGGCTGTCCTCGAACCTGTATCCTGCTGTCTCAGCCTTCCCAGTACTGTGATTTTAAGTGTGGACCACCATGCCCGGCTATACACATGCATTCTTAAGCGTCTGACTGCTCCTCGGGAGGCACAGGCTTCGGATGCCCACAGCAACTCTGGCATGGTGATAGGTCACTATAGCTTTCCCTCCCTCTCCCACCATTCTCAGCTGTGACCCTCAGCTAATCACTGTTGATTATACTCATGTTTTCAACAGTGCCCTAGGGCCTACACTGTTCTGTGGACAAAGACAAATGTAATGACATTTAAGTTCCCTGGATGGAACAGTTCCTGAGGTCACCGATACCCTGCTGATCCCAGGGGGTGTCTGCCTAGCCATCAACTTGCTCAACTCTACTGAAAATGAGACTGTCTGTGGTTTAACTGTGTCTTCACCAAACCCACAGATCTCCCAACTACCCCATCCCAATCTCCACTCTTTTGACAGCTCCCTTAGGCTTGAAATGAAGCCAGCTCCTTGAGAGGAGATTGGGAGTTATCTGTTTCTCAACCTGCTTCTCCCTCCCAGGCAAAATCCGTGAGCCAGGTTCTGGAGCTGAGAGTGGGGTCAATGGGAGTTGAGCACTAGGCAGAGGTGGGCTGTATCTCAAAGTCTTCTCAGCTTGCTCCTCTGACCATGGGACCAGAACATCACAAGCTAGGCCAGGAGCGATGGGGGCTTTATTATTTTGAGCAGTACTGCACTCGAGATAAATCCCACCTGAACTGGGCCTGAAGGAAGACCCACCCTTTGATTGCACTCACCCACAACTTGGCCTCCAAGGAAGAAATCCTTCCAGTGGGCAGTGAGAAGACAGAGACTCCTGTGTTCTTGCTCCCACCAGCCTGGAGTAGAGGCTCTGCCTTGTTGAACTAGGAAGGAGTAGAGAAGAAATTCTCTTGGCTCAGATAACCCATCCATTTTTCTCACTGAATTTTCATAGATGTTTTCTTGAGTAGATGGTTCTTCATTTGCTTATGCCAGGAGGCTTTACACGATTGCTTTTTTTTTTAAGATTTAAAGAAGTTTATTAAAAAGATAGAAATACAGAGGATAGGTACCGCTCCATACCAGACTGGCATGGAGGGGTGACTCAAATGAATACACCCTACACGATTGCTTTTAAAAACAATTACCTCCAGCTTCACTGGGATTAAGGCCTACAGAGCACGTCAAACTGTAATGCAAGAAGTTGACCTTCATATCAGTTTATCTGAACACTGAGCACCTCTGCCAGGTACTGTGTGTCTGGTTAGGAATACAGCGGTGAACAAAAAACACAGCCCTTTTTGTTTGTGTTGAATAAAGTGTTCGGCATGTAGAGAAAGTGCAATAAGCTTTTTCCAAATAAATAAATGACTAATAAATTAGTGCTTTTCTTTCTATTTTTAAAATAAGCAGTCTGAGAATTTTTTGGAACACCTGGTGAGCTAATTTTCTAGGTATTTAGAAGCACTGCAAGCATTATGAGGACAGTGCCTTCCTGCAATAGCCTTGTTCTATTATGGTGTTTGCACAATTTTCTTCTAGCTCTGACTGTATTTGACAAATACAGGTGGCAGTTACTATCGCAGTCAGCATTCTCACTACTATAATCCAAAACAACTAACCACATAACTTAGAGGAAGAAATACTCATTTGCTCACAGCGCTGGAGATTTCAGGGGTTCGGTCTCTGCCAGGCCTAGTGACACTGGCAGAGCTCAAAGCATGGTGGGTGGGAGGCAGAAAGAGGGAGACGGCAAGTCCCGTTTCTCACATCATAGAGGCTAGAAGAGAGCAAACTGATCAAAGACACAAGCGCAGTTCCTAAGATCACACCCGGGCGACCCTCCCGCTACAGCCACAACCCACCTGCCGAGGGTACCACCCAGCAAATCCATTCTAATGTGTTTCTCCACTGATGAGATTACATTTCACGACATCAACTTTGAATGTTAATATGTGAGCTCTTCAGGGGAAGTTCTATATCTAACCCTAACTCTATCACTATTTCCTATTCTCTTTTCTCTCTCTCTTCGGTGACCTTTAGTAAGAGCTAAAAGTGTGCTCTTAGCGCAAGGGCACAGGCTTGGTGACTACAGTGGTACACAAATAAAGTCTTATTTTGGGCTGTGCAATTTCAGAAGACCAGTCTGTACTCTTTTCCCTGGTATTCTCTAATTTACATTTTCTTCTATCATCAGATTGTCCATTGCAGTGACCCAGAATGTAGTTTTTTTTTTTTCTGATTCTTATTGTTATTTTAGGGAAACATTATAGAAATGCTGGGACTGAGCTATCATAAAAGGAAAAGTGAAGTGTCTAGTCCCAGAAAACCAGAAGGAGAATCATAACGATCAGAAAAAAATATAGTAAAGTTTCTCTTTTCTTGGACTTTGTTTATATATTCAAGCCAATCAAAATATTTTTTTTTCCATTACTGGGAATCAAACCCAGGGATGTTCTACCTCTGAGATACACCCCAGCCCTGTTTTAATTTTTTTATTCTTGATTTTGTTTTTTTTTTTTTTTTTTTTGCAGGTTTGGGGATGGAACCCAGGGACATTCGACCTCCGAGCTACACTCCCTGCCCTATTTTTTATTCTTTATTTTAAAACCAGGTCTCACTGAGTTTCAGAGGGCCTCACTAAGTAGCTGAGGTTGTCTGCGAACCATGATCCTCTTGTCTCAGCCTCCCAAATGCTGGGATTATAAGCATGTGCCACCATGCCCGGTCAAAATAATTTTTAATAAATCCTAAAACAAACAGAGTACATAAAAGGAAAAAAGTACAACTACTCCGTAGGTTTTCTATCTACTTAGCAGTTTGAACTTCAATCCTTTGGTTACAGTCAGATACAATAATATTTTATATAAATAATTCCTAAAAGCCCGTTAGCATCTGGAGCATAACAATGCTGGTGAGTAGTTAATGGGACTGACGGAGGACATGGGATGGATATTGGTTGAAAAAGAGCTTCCCCAAAACATTGATTTAATGTTAGGGGACTAAGAGGTGCTCCTGGAAGCATGTAGATTTAGTCTATGGTTTCAGTAAATTCCTAAATGAGTGGGTTAGTCAGATTTTTATCTCTGTACCTGACAATAACAACTTAGAGGAGGAAGCTTTATTTTGACTCATGGTTTCAGAGGACTCAGTCCATGGTCAGCTGGCTCCAAGACAGTAACATTATGGTAGGAGGCTGCAGCAGAGAGAAGTTTCTCAGCTCATAGCAGCTGGGGCGAAGAGAGAAGGGGGGGTAGGGCCAAAATAAACCCTTTCTGGACATGCCCTCAGGGACGTGCATCCTCCAAGTAGGTCTCAACCCCAGTAATTCACTCATTTATCAACAGATTCATTCTTCAAGTGGATTAATTCACTGATAAGGTTCAAGTCCTCATGGCCCAATCATTGCCCAAAGGCCACCTCTGAGCCTTGTCACACTGGCGACTTGTTGCACTGGGGATTGCAACACATGCGTTTTGGACATCCTAGATCTAAACCATAACATTGAAGATGTCCTGTCTCCAGCTCATTATATCTCTATTTCTGCTCAAAACTGAGGTACAGCTAGACTCGGTGGTAAATAAGCGACCCTAAAAAGTAATATCTTTTTTTGCACAAAACGGAGCAATGGAGCTGGGTGTGGTGGTGCATGGGTGTAATTTCAGTACTTGGGAGGCCGAGACAGGAGGATCTGGGTTTGAGGCCAGGCTCTGCTCCTTAGTGAGGGCTCTCTGCCACTTAGTGAGACCCTTTTTCAAAAATAAAGGATAAAAAATTGGACTGGGTGTGTATCTCAGAGGTAGAATGCCCCTGGGTTCAATTCCCCAGCACTACACACACACACACACACACACACACACACACACACACACACACACACACAAATAAGCAATGGCCTCTTCTTACAACTTAAGAAAGCCAGGCAAGTAGTAATTGGATTGGCCATGGGGCAAACTTCTCCCAGGCAAGGGTGATTTCATGTTTATATGATTTTGGTTTTACATAAAAACAGTTCATCAAATATATAATTTAATATAATTTTAGTTTTAGACTCTCCTAAAAATTTTCCTATGCTGGACTAGAATATACCTATTTTATAATTTATTGATTGATTTAATTTATTCAACAAGTACTTATTAAATGCTAGTGATATGACACACACACACACACACACACACTATTCTGGGTACCATAATTAAAACTGATAAGATACAGTGTCTGATCTCAGGAAATCCACATAATAAAGATAATGGATCTATATAGTCATAATTACAATTTGACAACATTCACAAAGAGGTGGGGCTCAAAAAAATAAAAAAGAGCCTAATTGTGATTGGGTTGAAGGGCGTTTTAGAGAAGATGTGTGTTCTAGAAGGCATCTGAGGACCGGCTCCAAGATGCTATGAATGGAAGAAATATATAGAGACAGACTCAGGGTTCCAGAGAGTGCAATTAATTGAGGATATTCTGACAGAAGCGCAGGCCTGGGTGGCAGCAAGACCAGCAGGTCCCTGTGACTAGGGTCAGAAGGGGAAGACATCTATAGTGGCCAGGACAAAAGTGACTTCATCCAAGCGGGAATGGACCTAGATTGTCTCACGCTAATATCAAAGAATTTAGGTACATTCCTGGTGATGATGGTACCAGCGTCCAGTCTTAAAGTACCACACATCACTGTCATGGTTTTATTTATTTATAGCATGATGAGAAACTATGTAAGGGAAGCCAGGCAGAATTCCCAAGCGCCCTTATGGCAGTGTGACTCAAGATGGCTACCGTCATGCCAAGCAGAATCTTGAAAAGGCTTCTTGGAGGAAATGATACTTAAATCAAGTCTCCAAATATGGGGAGGAAATAGCCAGAGTCTAGAGGGCTGGGTCAGGGCTCCATGGACAGGAGGTCAGCCTGCACAGACACTCCATTGCAGAGAACAGCAAGAACTGGGTTTATGAGGTCATTAAATGCAACATGAGGGATGAGGAACAGTGGTGCTACCCGGGAGTCTTTTATGGCTCATTAAGGAGCTTGGACTATTTTCTCTAAGCAAAGAAGAGATATTAGAGGGTTTCATACAGTGAGGGGCATGGCTAGGTTGTTGGCCTTGTGAAGGATAGATGGGCAGATTGAGGTTAATAGTGAAGGCAGGGAACCTAGAAAGTTGCTGATTAATAAATAAACGGGCAGGAAGGATTAGATTTAAGAAATAGTTTAGAGTTATCATCTGAAAGGACTGGAGATTGATTACATGTGGGGATGAGCCGGGCATGGTGGCAGATGCTTGAAATCCCAGTACTTTGTAGCCCGAGACCCAAGAATTGCAGGCTTGCCATCAGTTTCAGACTTAGTGAGACCCCATTTCAAAGTAAAACATAAAATAGGGCTGGAGGCGTAGTTCAGAGATAAAATGCCCCTGGGTTCAATCCCCAGTACCAAATGAAAAAATAAATAAATAATAAATGTGGGACGAGGGAGTCATCAATGATTGTCGAATTACTTGTTCATGGCTCATCTCCCTTTAAAAGCAAACACAATTACATAATGTATGTGTTGTGGTAGACTACCTGTGATCCATCCTGCTGCTCTATAGATCTTGGGTTGGCTGGATGTGCTGGTGCACACCTGCTATCCCAGTACTTGGGAGGCTGCAACAGGAGGATCACAGGTTGGAGACCAGCCTCAGCAGTTTAGCAAGGCTCTCAGCAACCTAGGAAGACCCTGTTTCAAAACAACAAAAAGGCTGGAGGTGTAGTAGCTCAGGAGTAGAATGCTCCTGGGCTCAATCTCAAGTACTACACAGTAAACAAACAAACAAGCAAACAATTAAAGTGCTGGGGCCTTAACTTGAAGGTAGAATGCCCCAGGGTTCAATCCCAAGTACCCCCCCCACACACACACCATGCATAAATAAATAACCTTGGAATCTTGACTGAAAAACACATGCCTGGAATTTTATCTTTTTTATTTATTTATGCCTTAAAGATCTTTTTCTCCCCCAATAACCCAATAATAAAAAGAAAAAAATGACTAAGAAACAAATATCTTTAAAACCTAATGTGTTCATTGAAAACATTATTTAAATTATGAAGCCGAGAGCTTTATGTGGTGATTGGATATGAGGGTGTGTAGTTTGGGGGTGTTTTCTCTCCTCTGGAGCTTTTTCTACACTTGAACCTTTACAAAATCTTTTTGTAATTTTTTTCTTGAGAGAAGTAGATGAAGATGGAAAACCAGAGGTATGTTGCCCTTGGCAACTTGAGCCATCGCAGCATCACTAAGCACAGATAGCGCGTTAATTAAAGAACACACAATGGTGGAACTCTGCAGCCTGCGGTGCAAGGTTGACCCTCTCTGGCTTCAAGCACCACACAGAGGGTCAGAATTTCCAAACTGGAGGACATTTGCCTTAGTGGAGTTTGTTTAATTAACTGATACAACACATATTCTTTCCACACCTTCTGTGGACAGAGTGAGCAAAGATGAGCATAATCTGTCTTCTCCAAAGCTCATGTTTTAGTTGGAAAAGATAGAAAGATAGATAGAGAGAGAGGGGAGAGAGAGAGAGAGAGAGAGAGAGAGAGAGAGAGAGAGAGAGAGAGAAGAAAGAGCAGGAGGAGAGAGATTTAGATAGGAAGATGTGCTCTATGTGGATGGAGTAAAGGAGAGAAGACATAGGTGTGGGCGAGGTGGTCTGGAGTAGAGCTGCTCACAGCAGGATTCAGTGCCCTGTATTTTTGGAACATAAGAGACATCTGGAATGGATCTGATTTTAGCAACCACCTTCTGTATTCAACAAGACTATGTTTCATGAGAATTAAACAATTAAGAGAGGAATCATGCTGGGCATGGTGGTACATGCCTATAATTCCAGCACTTAGGAGGCTGAGATGGGAGGATCACAGGTTCAAGGCCAGCCTGGGTAATTCAGTGAGACCCTGTCTCAAAAGAAAAGAAAAGGATGGGCTGTAGCTCAGTGGTAGAGTGCCCCTAGGTGGTTTAATCTCCGGTATCACACACACACACACACACACACACACACACACACACAATATATATATATATATATATATATATATATATATATATATATATAGAGAGAGAGAGAGAGAGAGAGAGAGAGAGAGATCATAAAAACCAGAAAAGAAATATAGTAGTTTTTCATTTCTTGAACTCTATTTATATATTAAGGCCAATAGAAAATATTTCAATAAATCCTAAGATAAATATCTCAATACACAAAAAAGTATAGCTATTCAATACATTTTGTATCTACTTAGCACTTTGAACCCCAATCCTTTGTTATAGTCTGATATATTTTATATAAATTGTTTCTAGTAATTATTAAAATTAATATCTATAAACTAGAAGTGTAAAAAGTAAAATCCAGAAAACTAAGAACTTATATCACTATTTAAAAAAAATTTATTCTAGCCGGGCGTGGTGGCGCACGCTTGTAATCCCTGTGCTTGGGAGGCAGAGACAGGAGGACCGCGCAGGTTCGAAGCCAGCCACGCGCGCTGGTTTAGGAGACCCTGTTTCCAAATATAAAATGTAAAAATAGGTCTGGGAGTGTAACCCGGAGGTAGAAGGGCTTCCAGGAACCCCAGTACCACCAAAAAAAAAAAAAATTTTTTTTCTAACTTAAAAATGGTTATCAAATTTCTGCTGGGCGTGGTGGCACATGCTTGCAATTCCAGTACTTGGGAGGCTGAGACAGGTTCGCAGCCAGCCTTAGCTGCTTAGTGAGGCCCTCCACAACTTCCTGAGATCCTGTTTCAAACATAAAGAATAAAAAATAGGGCTGAAGGCGTAGCTCTAGGTTTGATCCCCAGTACCTAAAACAAAAGTTACCAAATTTCAAGCTAAAAGATACAATTAACATTTAGTAAAATACTTTGTGTTTGAATTAAAGTTGCATCTACCAAAAGAACTGTATCTTAGCACAAAGTTCTGTTTCATTGCTTTAGAATTTGAATATTAAATATAAACAAAAATCTGTAGGCAGTCCTATCAAAAGTCAGAGTTAAAACTCAAATCTGTCTTTATAATCCTTGCGCAGTGATTGTTTCTTTAAAACCTACCAAGTAAATATAAGAACACATAGTACCACTGAGATTGCAGACATGAATTTCATTCAAATAGAAATGAAAAGATTCGTCGGGCGTGGTGGGCACGCTTGTAATCCCCGCGCTTGGGAGGCGGAGACAGGAGGACAGCGCAGGTTCGAAGCCAGCCGTGTTGGCTTAAGAGACCCTGTTTCCAAATAAAATATAAAATAGGTCTGGGAGTGTAGCCCAGAGGTAGAAGGGCTTCCAGGAACCCCAGTGCCACAAAAAAAAAAAAAAAAAAAAAAAAAGGAAAATATTCTGAACTGGGAGAAACTTACTGTTCAAAGGAACAAGTGCAGGCCAGTCCAAATGTGCGTGTGTCGGGGCCAGCTGGGTAACTGGCATTTCCCCACAGAACACAACAATGTGTTTTCAAGCCTAAGTTAGAAAAATGTTGACTGCTGTCATACACACATGAACATGTACACACACACACACACACACACACACACACACACACACACTTTTTGGGGGGGCTGTGTTATGGTGGCCCTGTTGGGGTCCAAAACTGTAACAGTGGGAGATGTAGCCACGGGTTCTTGTTCTGAGCTAGTTTAGAAAAAGAATAGCCTGGACTCTTTCGCTGTAATTTAAGTAAACTTAAGTAATTTTATTATTACAAAGGAAGAAAGAAGGAACAGATATTAGATTCAAGCCCTATGCCCCAAAAGGAGGGTGTAGGGGAGTAACTTGAAAATAGGTTAAAGGTTTTAGATACAGAACAGTTTTTATAAAGATACATTATCCTTCATTTTGCTTAACCAATAATCTTTTGACCTAGGTGTGGGCCCGCCCATTAACTCCGTGGAGGCCCTTTTTTTTTTAATGATTATGGAGATTTCTTGCTTGGCCCAAAGCCTTTCTGCAGGTGTCAGCCCAGGTCTTTGTTAGGACCAGAAGGATTAACAGTCAGGGGTCATGTGGTATCTGCCCCCTCTAGACAGAGGCCTGCACCCTCCTCCCACATTCTTGGGGGATTCTAGTCTGTCTGCTATAAGGTATTTATTATGTAAACCTGTTTTTAGAATATGAAGGCCCTGGGTCCCAACTCTTCTGTCTACTTGCTAATTATTTTTAGTGAGGGGACTCTGCATTATGACAGCTGCCTGAGTGCCTGGCAGTAGCCAGGCCCGAACTGCTTTTTACATTTTGACACTAATTTTCGATACATTAATACCAAATGTATTTCCAATACCATTTTCCAATGTTGGGACATTAATACCGAAGTTACTTTCAGATTCACTTGGAAGCCATTTCCCAGTACCGGCAGAGGCCGTACTGGGGCTCGGACCCAGGCAGGGCCTTGAGCATCCTGGGCAAGTGCTCTCTTGCTGAGCTGCGCCTCCAGCTCTTTTTAACCTTTTTATTTTCAGACAGGGTCTTGCTAAGCTGTGCACGCGATTCTTGACCTCCTCATCCTTCTGCCTCAGCCTTTTGAGTTGTTGGCGTTACAGCTGTGCGCCACCACCCCCAGTGACACTTTAAAATATATTGTTAATACCCAGCAGTAATCCACAGCAAGTACTCAGCGATAAAGACATTTTTCTTTTTTTTATGGGCAAGTTTACTTGATTGTTTAAATTGGCTGCTGAAGGCTATGTGGGCCAATAGAATGTATACTGACTTGGGTCAGGTTTCTTATCGCTTTGAAATTCTCTAGAGGGGGTCTCCCCTTACCACCCGCACTCCGGGTCTGAGAACCCGCTCGCTCACTTGTCCTTGATGTCCCTGGGCTTTCTCTAAACTTGCCTTTCTACCTGCCTGATGTCTAAAGTTCTCTAATTCCACTAGAATGGTGAAGGGTATTTGGAACACATACCTTCAAGTATGATTGTTTGGCACCAGAGATGTTTCAGTATTTTAAAATTTTTGTTGCAGTACTGGGGATTGGACCCAGGGGAGCTCTACCACTGAGCAGCCTTCCCCAGAACATTTATTTATTTTGGATAGTGTCTGGCTAAGTTGTCGAGGCTGGTCTCGAACCATGATCCTCCTGCCTTAGCCTCCATAGTCATGGTAATTTTTACTTAGATCTGAAAGGGCTGATCACAGCTTACCCTGGGAGTTTATTAGTTTATTCTTTCGTTCATTGACAAAACCTGTTAAATAATCCCATAATATGGGTCAATAAAATTGACAGGGTTGTGAGGTATAGGAAGAAGCCTTGTGGACCAGACAGAAACAGGTGGCACAGTGGTGGGCAGAGGTGGCGTGTGGGCTGGATTGAGGCTGTTAATCACAGCCCGGGATCCCGTGTATTTCTGGCTCATCACTGAGCTGGTCTCTCCTGGCGCCCGTACTCAGTAAAGACTCATTTCTGGTGTGCTGGGAGACCTTAAGGAGGAAGGAGGCTCACCAGCAGAGAGAGGAGGGATGGGGATGGGATGGGGATGCCCTGTGATCCTACGCAGGAAAGGCAGGACCTCTTCTTCCTTAAGAAACACCCCCGCCTGCCTGATGCGTTGGCCCTGCTTCCTGAGACTGTTCTGAAATGCTGCATGAGTCTCCTTCTTGTGAATTTCCTACTAATTAACACACCGCT
The DNA here is from genome assembly GCF_963383645.1 of Muscardinus avellanarius. Classification (NCBI taxonomy): domain Eukaryota; kingdom Metazoa; phylum Chordata; class Mammalia; order Rodentia; family Gliridae; genus Muscardinus; species Muscardinus avellanarius. The sequence continues at coordinate 7,437,423 of NC_137806.1, forward strand.
TCCTCCCTGCACAGACCTTAGCAAGACTTTCCATGACCCCAGGGAACTGAACTTCGGCAAACTGTCTGCCTAGAACCTGCTTTGCATAATGTGCCCTGAATGAGGTCGGGCTCCAGCAGAGCCACTGGTTCTGGGACACCCCTTTCCCGAAGGGCTGCTTTTGTGAGCTGGGGAGTGTGAACGGTTGCTGCCAAGAGTCCGGAACTAATTCCAACCGGGGAAAGAGAGGCGCTAGAGGAACGGGCTGCCTGTTTCACGCATTCCGGAGCTGCTGTCTTTGGGGCCTGTGGGGGCTATCGAGAAGCCAAGGGAAGGGGTTTAACTTAGACAAGTCTTGAGAAGCCGGTGCCCAGCCGTGTCAGGAGCCTGGCCAAGGACGGCGGGCCGCGCTAGTTAGCATCTGCAGCCTGGCCAAGGGATCTAGCAGATGCTCTTCCTCCTCTTCCTCCTCCTCTTGTTCCTCCTCCTCCTCCTCTTTGTGGAGCAAGGGGAACCACTGTGTGGTGTATGCTGGCTGAGCCATTGGGCACAGACAATGTCTTGCCAGTTCTGTGAGAGGGAGAAAATTCTGGGCCCTCTTCTGAAACATTGATGCTCTTTCTCATCGGTGAGGTCTCCCTTCCTGCTCAGGGGATATGGCCTTAAACTTCACTTCCACCCTGGGATGGGAGGTGAGGAGAAGCCAGTGGGGAAAAGAACAGACCATGTAGTATGTGGGGGCTCAGGATTGCACACGTTCTGAGGACCTGGCGAGCACCCACAGCCCTGAGCTGTCATTTGTTCACGAAGGCCTTATATATTCTCACTTTAAGCCCATCACATACTGGGCCTTTAAAAACGGGTGGTGTTCCCCTGTAGTCCCGGTACTAGAGGGGCTGAGACTGGAGGATCACAGGTCCGAGGCCAGCCTCAGCAACGCAGTGAGGCCCTCAGCAACTTAGTGAGACCTGGTTTCAAAATACAAAATAGCATAGGGCTGGGGGAGGGGTGTAACTCAGAGGTAGAATGCTCCCAGGTTCAATCCCTAGCAACTAAACAAATAGATAAAAATAAAAATAAGTAAATAGAAACACAGGGCCCTTGCTCTCCAGAAAGATCTGTGGAGATAGAAGGAAAGCTCAAGATTGAAAGGCAGCTCTTGTGTCCTCCCCAGTCCCCTAATAATGTTCATGATGTACAAACATGTCAAAGTCAATCACTAAGCCAAACATGAGGAGGGGAGGGAGCTGGGTGGGAGCTGGGGAGGGCTAAGAGCGATGTGGGTGTGTCCGCCTCCACCAGCTTGTGCCCCATTAAGATGCGTGACTACAGTGTACCAATTAAAAAAAAAAGAAAAAGAAAGCACCCAGCTGCCTGCTGGGGCGACAGGTTCTTAGACTGCAGAGGGGCTGCAGAAGACTCTCCTGAGTGACAATTCCAGAACTCCTCTGAGGAAAATGGAAAGTGGCCGGAGCTGCAGTGAATGGGCCGAGGTCCTAGGGACCACGTCTTAGAGATGGAAGAAAAAGTTCCCCAGCCACACACTGCGCCACTCATTCCTGCTGGGCTGCTGGCAGCACCCCAACACCCTGGGGCAGCCCCACGGGGGGGAAGAGAATTGGATGCAGGTGCCTCTCCTCCCCAGGGGCCCACGCGGCAGCTCAGAGGACCAGCCCCCTCTTCCACCACCCACAGTGGAGCAGGAAAGGGCTCTGCAGAAGATGCAGGAACTGCAGGAGGCTGGGGCTGGGGCTGAGGGACGGAGCTTGGCATCCTCCTCCATCTCTGCAGGCACTGCAGCAGCCTGGCATTCCTCCTCTGGGTGGGGATGGCCGCTTCCTTTTCTTTCTCCATAGCTGACCAAACATTCTCTGCTTATCAGCCTCGGAGACCTTGAAGCTCTCTTCCGGACCTGTACCTGCCTCCTCCCTAGTTTAGGATTTTAATTCTCAGCCCACCGGTCACCTATCCAGCTTGATCTCATCGGTTGTGGCCACAAGAAGCGCTGCCCCTTCATCTGGGGAAACGGGAAGTGTCGGTGTCAGAGGAGGCAGGTGGGCAGAGCCTTGCCTCCGGGGAGTCTAGGCTGCCTTCCCGCAGCTTTCAAAGCCTGCCCTGCTCTGTCTTTTCTTGGTACTGGGGATTGCCCAGGGGCATTCTACCTCCAAGCTCCATCCCCAGCCCTTTTTATTTTAATTATCTTAATTTTTTAATTTTTTTGTGGTACTGGGGATGGAACCCAGGGGCATTCTACCTCCAAGCTCCACCCCCAGCCCTATTTTCATTCTTTATTTTGAAACAGGGTTTCACTAAGTTGCAAAGGGCCTCATTTAAGTAGGTGAGGCTGGCCTGGAACAGCAATCCTTCTGTCTCGGCTTCCCAAATGTTGGGATTAAAAGCATGTGCCACCACCCCTGGCTTTTCTCTTTCCTTCTTTCTTTCTTTCTTTCTCTCTTTCTTTCTTTCTTTCTTTCTTTCCTTCTTCCTTCCTTCCTTTCTTTCTTTTCTCTCTCCTTTTTTTTTTTTTTTTTTGCAGTACCGGAGATGGAACCCATGGGCATTGTATCTCCAAGCTACACCCTCAGCCCTATTTTTTATTCTTTATTTTGAAACAGGGTCTCACTGGCAAAGGGCTTCACTAAGTAGCTGAGGCTGTCCACAAACTGCCATCTTTCTGTCTCAGCCTTCCAAATGCTAGGATTACAAGTGTGTGCCACCACACCCAGCTTATTTTTATTTTTTATTTTTTTGAAATAGGGTCTCATTAAGTTGCTAGGCTGGCCTCAAACCTGTGATCCTCCTGTTCCAGCCTCTCAAGAATTGGGATCACAGGCATGTGCCACCATGCCACACATGTAATTGATTCTTTTTGGGGGGAGAATTAGGATTGAGTCCAGGGGCATTCTCCCTCCCAGCTACCCCCCCCCCAGCCCTTTTTATTTATTTTAAAAGAGTCTCACTAAGTTGCTGAGGCTGGCCTAGAATGTGCAATCCTCCTGTCTCAGCCTCCCAGTACTGGGGTTACAGGTTCCCACACCTGGCCCTGTCCCATTCTCTTAATTACTCTCAGGCAAAACAGTCTCCCCTCCTCTGCGATGGATGGTGAATTCCTGAGGATAAGAGCGGGGTCCCAGAGTTATTTCTGCATCCCCCAGACCTGGGGTCAGGTGTGAACATGGAACATTTCTTTCTTTTTTTTTCTTGCAATACTGGGGATGGAACCCAGAGGCATTCTACCTGTGAGCTACACCCCCAGCCCTAATTTTTATTCTTTATTTTGAAACAAGATCTCACTGAGTTGCGTCACCACGCCTGGCTTGGAACATAGAATTTTTCTGATCAGCAGTAAACTTCTGTCCAAGGAAGAGTGGTGCATGGTCACCGGGGCCGTCTGCAACACAGGGCGGTAGACGTAAGAAAGTCAGAGCAGGCATAGGGTGGGACTTCATTCGCCACAAAGTGTCCTCCTGGCCGGGCAGGAGACCTGAATTGGCCAATCTCAGAGCGAAGTGTGTTTGCTGTATGATGTTGGGTTTCTTGGCACACGGTTCCTCTGATAAGCACACTTCCTCTTCAGCAGGTGAGCTGGCTGAGACCTGCAGGACTGGAGCAGCTGGGGTATCTGCCAGTATGCGTCTGGGGCCGCTCTAATGTCCCTGGGTGAGTGTTGTCTAATGACTGACACTCGGCTTCTGCTTTGACAGGAGCGTCTCCACCCGGGTGGTCTTTCCACATTACTCTCTCGGCCAGCCCTTCCCCAGGGTCAATTTCAGGATCCGGCTGTACTCATGAGTGAGAATGTCATAGGTGAGAGTGGGGGGAATGATATTTTGAAATAGGGTTCTGTCACTTTCTGGGTGTCAGCCATTAACCATTTAATAGCCGTCCCCCTTCCCCAAGTTGATTAGAGACTCTGTTTACAGAAATTCAGCCTGTCCTTATAATGGAGTAGACATTGAGAACTGATCCTGGACTGAGGCTGAGAACCCTAATTTCCCTCTGCCATTCTGTCTGAGAAGTTGGTCTCCCAAGTTTCATAGTCTTTTTTTCTCTGAGTGAAAACTTAATTCTGTTCCCTGAGAGCTCCCTCCCTCCTCCTTCTTTTTCTCCTTCTTCTTTCTCTTCTCCTCCTCCTTCTCCCCCCACCCCTCCTCCTCCTTCTTTTGAGGTAATGGGGATGGAACCCAGGGGAATTCTACCTCTGAGCTACACTCCCAGCCCTGTTTTTTTTTTTTTATTATTATTCTTTATTTTGAAACAGGGTCTCACTAAGTTGCAAAGAACCTCACTATGTAGCTGAGGCTGGCAATGAACCCGGATCCTCCTGTCTCAGCCTCTCAAATGCTGGGATTATAAGCATGCACCACCATGCCCAGCTGAAAGCACCTTCTTAGATCATCTCTCTAAGCATAAGGCTATGGTTTACGTCACCAAACAATGGACAGCATGTTTTGGAGGAGGGGAGTGATTGGGTAAATTAGACCTGAAGTTACTCTTATTTTTTATAAAAGCAAATAAATGAAGGAATTAAGTATAGTTGTACAAAATATTAGATAAATCATGGTGCATGTCTGTAATCCCAGTACTTGGGAGGCTGAGACTGGAGGATTTCAGATTCAGTCTCAGCAACTTAGTGAGACCTTTAGCAACTTACAAAACCCTATTTTAAAATAAAGGGGGGGTGTACTTGAAAGGTTCGAGTCCCCCCTGCCCCACAGGTGGCGGGGCCGGAAGCTAGGAGGTGGAGCTCTGTGATTCCGGGAGGGGACCACGCCTCCCGGTCAGGAAGAAGAGAGTTCAGAGAGGAGCCTGAGAGGGAAGGACATACTCCCCCCCCCCCAGGAGACAAATCTCCCACGAATAAAGACATCCGTAATACCGATTATGGATCTCCGCGTGTCTCTATGCGCCAAGGGGACTCGCCAAAACCTTTTAGTACTGCAGACACAGAATGCCCCTGAGTTCAATCCCTAGTACCAAAACAAACATACAAAAAAAATCAAGTAAATTCAAATTTATAGACCTTGTTCTCATTCTCATTCATTTTGGCACAAAACAAGGTATTTGCATGGCTACTCTGGTCCCCCTCCTGGAGAAAGCCCTCATTGGGCACTTAAGAAAGATGAGGCCGTTGTCAAGTGCTAAAATTCACCCTGCGTTAGAAGGGGACCCAGCCTGTGACTCTTTTAAGTGTACTTGGCTCTGATGACAAATGCATCTTTAAAACTTCCTTTAAAAAACAGAGTTTTTCATATTTATAACCAGTCTCTGGGAATTATGAAACACAATAGTGCTTTTTCGATGTTGGTGAAATCGTCAGACTTCTCATAAATAAGGCTGTAAAAATCTGCACGGACATGTGTTTTTTATTAAGATATAACCTCGTATGTCACCCATTCATAACACATTACTGACTCTGCTGCCCCTATTAACAGCTGGGAAAAAAAAAGAAATGGAAACTTGAATTGAAAATGAATTTATGTATTCATTTAGCTTGGCTAATTAACTGCTAAAATAATGTCCCCACTTCTTAATGGGCTCTCCGGTTGATGGATAAGGCAGATGCCCCAGATGAGGTGACAGCTCAGAAAGGCACCTGGCTTATGATAATGTTTGTCAAATACATGACAGGGAAAAGCAGGTTGGAATGTTCTATCTGCCAACAAACTAGAGACTGCCAAGCCTGGAGGCAGCTGACTGACAGCCTGGTTAAACAGAGGCTGCTTACATAATCTTCGTACCAGTTTGTATTCTTGATAATGCTAATGTATGCAGATTCACAGGCAATACATTCCACTAGACTGCTGTGGACAAGACATCTGATTATCTGAGTATCAGGGAGGCTGGAGACCCCTGGGAGGGGGCCTGAAGCTTGACAGTAGGAAGAGTTATATGCGATTTTTTTTTCCCCAGGGAGAAGGGTCGATTAACCATGTTGTGCTTTTGAATTTTTTCCAGGTCACCTTTACCTTGCAATGATAATAATTTTTTTTTCGCAACTGAAGATCATTTTAAAATGCAAGAATGTACTTTTTTTTTTTTTTTTGCTGGTACCGGGGATTGAACCCAAAGACATTTTACCTCTGAGCTAAACCTCCAGCCCTATTTTATTTCTTATTTGGAAACAGGGTCTCCCTAAGTTGCAGAGGGCCTTGCTAAGTTGTCAAGGTTGGCTTTGAGCCTGCAATCCTCCTGTCTCAGCCTTCCAAGTACTGGGATTCCAAGCGTGCGCCACAATGCCCGGCTCAAAAGTGTGCATTTGTGGTCTCTAGAAGCCTGACTGGAGTTAATTTCGAGCCTCTCCACTCTTGCTTCCCGCAGATCTTTCAAAGTTTCCTATGTTAAGTTGAAATTGTTCACCTTCCTAAGGTTGCTGGGAAGTGTATTAAAGGTAAACATTGCCGGGCGTGGTGGCGCACGCTTGTAATCCCCGCGTTTGGGAGGCAGAGACAGGAGGATGGCGCAGGTTCAAAGCCAGCCGTGCGCGCTGGCTTAGGAGACCCTGTTTCCAAATTTTTAAAAAATGTAAAAATAGGTCTGGGAGTGTAACCCGGAGGTAGAAGGGCTTCCAGGAACCCCAGTACCACCACAATAATAATAATAATAATAATAATAATAATAATAATAATAATAAATAAAGGTAAACATCACTACTGAATTATTGGCCAGGAAAATTTATCTTTTTTGGTACTGGGGATTTAACCCAGGGGCATTCTACCTCTGAGCTACACCCCCAGCCTTATTTTTTATTCTTTATTTTGAAACAAGGTCTCATTGAGTTGCAGAGGGCCTCACTAAGTAGCTGAATCTGTCTGTCAACCGTGATCCTCCTGTCTCAGCCTCCCAAATGCTGAGATTACAAGCATGCGCTACCGTGCTGATCCAGGAAAAGTTTTATAAAAGCTCTTCGTGTGATTTTTTTTTTTAATTTATTTTGTAGTACTGGGGATAGAACCCAGGGGGCATTCTATCTCTGAGTTATACTCCCAGCCCTATTTTTATTTATTTATTTATTTATTTATTTATTTATTTATTGTGGTACTGGGGGTGCAACCCAGGGGCATTCTGCCTCCAAGCTATACCCCCAGCCCTATTTTTTATTCTTTATTTTGAAACAAGGTCTTACTAAGTTGTGGAGGGCCTCACTAAATAGTTGAAGCCATCCTTGAACCTCCTGTTTCCCTCCTGCCTCAGCCTCCCAAGTACTGGGATACAGCGAGCGCCACCACGCCCGGCGATGTGTAATTTTAACACTGAGGGTTGTTGGAGAATGTCAGTAGAATGACGCTCTTCACCACTGCTGTCCTGGAATCTGGCAGTGTTGCTACCTTTGTTATTCAGTGACCAAAATATCTAACAAGAGCATCGTTAGAGGGGGAGAAATTTATTTGGGCTCACCATTGCGGAGGATTCCGTTCATGGCCAGCGGGCTCCAAGACAGAGACATCATGGCGGTGGGGCGTGAGAGAAGAAAGGTTCAGAGATAGGATGGCGGTGGGGCGTGGTCCAGGGAGGATGCGAGGCATCCTGGAGGCGGACCACCAGAAGATCTGGGTGTACTGCTCCTGGGTATCTTTCCAAAGGGCTGCAATCAGAGAACTGCGATAAGATACACACACCCCTGTTCACAGCAGCAGATTCACAGTAGTATAGCTCTTATTTTCCTCTTTAGAGCCACAGCACGAAGCTCTACCACTAGGGGGTGCTGGGACATTTCAGATAGCCGCCAGGCCAGCAGCCCTGGGGGAGCCGAGCTTTCCAGGGATCCTGGTGGTCAAGATTGGGGTGGTCTCAGTGACCCTGGCAGCCTGGCTGCTCCCCTTGGGGGCTTAGCTCCCAAGAGTCTGCACCCCAGCACCCTTAGAGGGCAGCTCTGTGGGGAGCAGGGCCGGTGCCGTGACCCAGGCCTCACTTGTAGACCTGATTTCTCTCCTACATTTCTCTGTGTCCTTTCCTGGACCACCAACTCTTCAAAAACACCAAAAACAGCCAGAAGGAAGGGGAGGCAGAGGCAGACCTGGGCTTGTGGGACTGGGAGAGTCCATCCTGTGCTGCCATCCTGTGCCCAAGCCAGCCTTCCCACCTCCTCTAGCCCCAGCCTGAGCTGCTGTCCATAGCAGGTGCCCAGGAGCACTGAAAGTTTTCCTTGTTTTTTTTTTTTTTTTTTCAGTGCTGGGGATGGAATCCAGGGGCATCCTACCTCCGAGCTACCCCATCTCCATATATATATATATATATATATATATATATATATATATATATATATATAGTTTTTTTTTTTTTTTGCAGTACTGCGATGGAACCTAGAGGCATTCTACCTCTGTGCTACACCTCAGCTCTATTTTTTATTATTTTGAAACAGGGTCTCACTGAGTTGCAAAGGGCATCACTAAGTAGCTGAGGCTGTCCTCGAACCCGGATCCTCCTGTCTCAGCCTCCAGAACGCTGGGATTACAAGCACACGCCCCCACGCCCGGCTCCTTGTTTTCTGATGCTCTTTTAACACCTCATTTAACACCTCATTCCCCTTTTCTCCGTCCCCACCCTTGGTGTCCATGTGTATGCACATCCGTGCATGTAAACTACTGGGGATGGAACTCAGAGCCATTTTACCTCTGAATTACACCCTCAGCCCTATTTTAATTTTTATTTTAAGGCACGGTCTCACCAAGTTGCCTTGAGCCTGCCATCCTCCTGTCTCGGCCTCCAAGTCCCAGAATTAGAGGTGTGCACCATCGCGTCTGGCTCCTACCAACTTCTTGCACAAACCCAGGGCTTTGGGGCCAGAGCCCTGATTACTTATCTCAGTCCATCTTGATGCTGTCCTCTGCCCTGGGCTTCCTCCCCTCCCTCGGGTCCTTGTGGGCAGGGCATGGCATTTGTACTCCAGCTGCAGATTGTCAACTTTTCTGTCCCAAAACAAGGGTAAAGACTGAGGTCCACGGAGCTGATGTTGGAATCCCAGAAGTTTCCAGAATGCTTTATCTCTCCAGCAGTGCAGCTGGATCCCTGAGAGGCCCTAGATACCTCAAGTCAGGCAGTCTCTGCTTCAAAAAAGAAGTTCTGGAGTTTTGGGGACCACCAGGGGACCCTTCTATGGCACAGCAGGTTACCCTGACTCACTTGCCCAACTGGTTACCCAGTCCCTGTCTGCCAGTGACACTCACAAGCTCTTTTTTTTTTTTTTAATCTCTGTTGTGTTTCTAAGCATATTTGAAATAACATCCCCAGCAGGGGTCCCGGGGAGACTGAGGCAGGAGGATCGCAGGTTCAAGGACAGGCTCAGCAACGTAGGGAGATCCTGTTTCAAAACAACAAAAATAAATAAATAAGAAGGGCTGGGGATCTAGTTTGGAGATAAAATGCCTGTGGGTTCAATATCCAGCATTGTGGGGGGGGGGATAGCATTTCGTAAATCTCTCTCCAAATGGCCACACCTGACCAGTCCCACACATCTCAGAGTCTTTCTTTGCTCCATATCCTGCTATCCTCTAAACCCAAAACTTTAACTAAGGGCTTTTCCAGACTTCTTCGGGAGAACTGGAATGCTTTTGGAATTTTTTTTTCCCCCTGAAAGAAATGGGCTTAGCACAACTATATATTCCAAGTGAAATACAGCTTTGTTTATCATTTTGGTATCTGTGAATCTGTTGCTTCATAGAAACCCTCTAGCTTGTCTGCGAAATGCTTTTCTTATCAAAGACACAGACAGAGCTTCCCAGGGTCCCTCCTCTGCCTACGCCCGCAGGCTAGTCAGCCCTGATGGTCTCCAGCCTGCCTAGGGGGAGGGAGGGTCCCGCAGAGGGCCCCTAGGGGCTACGTACACCTGAAGAAGATCCATCTGTTTCTAGAAACAATTCACCTTAGCGTAGGAGGCACATTCCCCAGGCCTGGTTTTTGGAGCTGGGGTCCTGGAATTCTTTCTTTGCTAGACTTATGTAACCTCCCTTACTGAGACCATGTAAGCTCCTGTTACCTACCCTGGGATTTCAGGAGCAAGGAATTTTCCACTGTCTCATCTCTTAGGTGTTTTCCATGGACAGGCTAGAATGGCTAACTCCTTTACTGCATTTCACCTCTCTCTCTCTCTCTCTTTCAGGCTTTGCCTCCCCACTGACTAAATTGAAATTGGCCCGTGTGAACGCTGGAGGGATAATTAAGTGCGTGGAAGCATTTAATAAATATTGCCTTTGGAAGTGATTGCCTTTCTCATCTCCTCGTGACAGTGATGAACCTCTCTGGCTGTTTCCTTATGCCTGTGAATAGATTATCAAAATGGACTGAGCGTATTTTTATCTCGGTTCCTAGCGATATTGACAAAACGGCTATTTTTAGTGCGTTAAGGAAATAACTCCAGTGGAGAAAGTTAACTTTTTAAAATACCATCAGTTGGAAAATGGATTTTGATGAATTGTTTTATTTGTCTTTTGTGAGACCCAGGAAATAATGGGAAAGGGAAGGCCGGGAGGGCTGTCCATCAAAACCACGTGTTAAGACATTTGCTGGCTTCTGTAACCAGAGGGCTTGCGTGGCCAATGCTAACAGGCGAAGGGGAGGGAAACGTGGATCGTTAGCTGGGGTTTTTCTAAAAGGCTGATTGATAATATTTTCATGTATTTGAGGTCATCAAGGACAGAGAGTGGTATCATGGGGTATGAGTGGCCCACGATGGTGGGGATGTAGCTGGTCTCCCGTTTTCTATCTGTGTCTGCTGGGTCCCCCTCACACAGCTTCCCTGATCTCCCCTCCTCTGACCGGTGCGCATGATCCACTCCTCACAGATAGGAGCTTTCTTCAGGCTCTGCTGGCTGCTCATCTAACCCTGCTGTGATTACCCAAAAGAAAGAGCTAGAAATAGGCACTCCAGTGTATGATAGGGCTTTCAAGCCTTTTTTTGAGGTCTTAGTGTTTCTATACGTGTGGCCAGTGGTCTTCCCTTTATAGATGTGGAGGAAAAGAATAGATGTCACTGAGTCCAGATGGAGGGATAATAAAGGCCACCGTGTCCCAGGACAGTGGAGCCACCCCTGATCTGGCTTGTCCTTCCAAACCTCAGTCAGCCTCAGGGATGGGGAATGGGGCTGATCTGGAACATCTGGAAATGACTTGTTACAGCCAGCCTCATTCGCGATTTTGTTTTGTAGTTTTAGAACCTATTATTGCTGGGAATGGTGGCACATACCTATAATCTCAGTGCTTGGGAAACTGAGACGGGAGGATCACAGGTTCGAGGACAGCCTCAGCAATGTAGCAAGACTCTCGGCATCCTAGTAAGACTCTGTTTTCAAATTAACAACAATAACCAAGAGGGCTGGGAGAGTAGCTTTGAAGAAGAATGCTTCTGGGTTCAATCCCTAGTACCACAAGCATGGTACAAACAACAATAAACAGCAACAAAAAAATCCCTATTTTTTCCCCTGGCTATAAAAGTAGTAATTCTGACCATCAAGCTTCAGGGAAAACTATAAAGAATAAAATTAAAATCCCACCAAACGATGGTTCTATTAAATTTTGGTGTCTTTCCATTTAGTTCATATTTTGTAAGAAGAAAAAATATTTGACGAAGTTTCAGCATACTATCCCTCCCCCCACATGATTCACCTTACAAGATTGGAATCCTGTTTTATATATAGTTTTATACCCTGTTAGTTTTCTCTTAGCATTATATGGTGGTCATTTCTTTGTACCTTTAGATAGTTCTCAAAAACATAATTTTTAATAGCTGCATGGTAGTTGAGGAGTGACTGTAGTATGATTGTACCATGACTAATTTAACCAGCCTCCAAATTTCCAACATACTAGATTTTTTTTTTTTTTTTTTTGCAGTACTGGGGATGGAACCCAAGGGTATTCTACCTCCGAGCTACACCCCCAACCCTATTTTTTATCTTTACTTTGAAACAGGGTCTCACGGAGTTGCAAAGGGCCTCACTGAAGTAGCTGAGGCTGTCTGTGAACCTAGATCCTCCTGTCTCAGCCTCCCAAATGCTGGGATTATAAGCATGTGCCATGAAGCCTGGTTCCTTTGATTTCCCAATAGTTTGATTTAAAAAAAAAAAACTCTTTCCTGTCGCTTTATTTTTAATATACTTTTATTAGTGCATTGTAACTATACATCACAACAAGGCGCGCACACTTGGTATTTCTCTCTGGATTCCACTTTACCCCTTCCCTTCCTGTACATGCCACTGAAATTAGTATTGATAATCTCGTAGTTTTCCTGTTAGCAGCAATCACAGTGGGCTTTGGGTAAATCTTGTATTCTCAATTTCAGTACGATTTCTAGAAGTCTAATCAATGGGCCAGGTGGTTGGGGTGAGCTCGCCTTTGAGTGAGGTGGTTGCCACGCAAAATCCCGTCTTCAGCAGATGAGAGAACCTGGCTCCCTGCAACTTCATTAGCAAGTGTGCGTGTGTGTGTGTGTGTGTGTGTGTGTCTATGTCTGTGCATCTATTTCCATGCATGTAAAAATACCTCTTCAAATGGATAAAAGGAGATAAGAAGAGACTTGAATACTTTTATTGGTGCACTGTAACAATATGTCATAATGAGATTCAAAGTGATATTCGGGCATGCACACGTCATTTACTTCTTGAAATGTATATATATATATGCAAGTTACATTTCAAGAACTAAGTGATGAACCTGGCTCCCTGCAACTGCATTAGTAGGTGTGCATGAATTTATGAATAAATTATAAATTAAAAATAATTTATAAAGTATAAACAATAAATCCATAATTATATAAATTATAAATAATAAAATTATAAATAAATTATAAATAAAAATAAATTACAAATAAAAATATAGTGTGTGGGGGGGTACTGGGGATGGAACCCAGGGGCTTTCTACCTCCGGGCTACACTCCCAGACCTATTTTATACTTTATTTGGACACAGGGTCTCTCTAAGTTGTTGAGCGCCTCACTAAGTAGCTGAGGCTGGCTTCAAACCTGTGTGATCCTCCTGTCTGAGCTTCCCAAGCGCGGGGATTACAAGCGTGCGCCACCACGCCCGGCTTAACCTGCATATTTTATAATTAGTGAAGGCAATACTTATACAGAGACAATTAGAACAAATGACCAGCTATTGGCCTGAATTATATGCACTTCCCAGTGGACTGATAATGCTGTTAAGACATCTGTACCCCTCAAACACTTCCTGCTCCTTCTTATCATAGCTGCTGACACAGAGCTCGTTTTGTACACTTAGGACTGGGCGCTCCATTTGTATTGGAGTGAAACGTCAGTCACAGAATTACTGTGGCGTTTCAGAACAAATCAGATCGCACAAACCAGACACAGGAGAAGCCGGGGGCACTCTAAAGCTGGCATAGCAAACAGTGCCTGGTGCTCTTGTTGGAGGATTTGAGGTGAAAAAAAGAAAAGCAAGAAGAAAATTAGTAAGCGTTTCCTCAGTTTCACTTTTGTTTACCCTCTCCTGTGACTCCGATCTTGGGTGGGGGGGCGGTTTCTGTTCACATAACAGTGTCAAGCACACTGACTCCGCACCAGCCCTGGGCTTGAGCTGAGCATTTTAAACTCAGGTGCCAAGTGAACTCAGGCAAAAATGACCTTTCTTAGCCTCCGTGCTATTAACTGCAACGCAGGATAGAGATACCTACTTCACTGTGTGTTGGAAGATGGAAAGAAAGCGTTGATATAAACCAGCAGCAAAGCATCGGATACACAATAGGAACCCAATACGTGCGAGCTGAAAGTGTGACCACCCAGGGGTGTGAACGGTCATCAGCTGCAGTCGGTATCTCGTGTGAAGGCCGCTGGACCAGGTCTGTGTCTTATTCTCGGACAGAAAAGGGATGGCAAAATAAGTTCAATTCCGTCTTCTTGTCAGTGCAAATTTAACCAGGTGGCTGGTTTAATATACCATCCACCCCCATTATGTGTCAAGTGATGCTCTTCTAAGCCCAGATGGGGACAAAAATGACCCATCTAGAGGAGATGCAATTTTAAAAGAGGCCAGTCGAGTACCTATCAGGGTGCTTTGTTCATCCTCCTCTCAGATTAGTCTCCGGATGTGACTAATAAGTACATAATAGTGGGCAGGGACGAGGGACCCAGAGGCCTCTGATTCCAAACCTGCGCTTTAATTGACTCACACATTTCTTATTGGCAACAGCAATGGGACTCTTAAACTCCTTTGTCTCCTAGAACAGTTCTATTTCTGCTAATTTCCATTTATTTCACAGTGTAGACTACATTTTACTAATATAAATCATGCTCACACACATGCCTAGATATTAAAACCTGAACCTATTAGAAGGATGAGATGTCTCTTAGTGACCCTCAGACCCCCTTTCTATTCCTTTACCCCCCAAAGGCAAAATCTATTTTAATATTAGGTACATTATTGTTAAGGGATTTTTCCCAAGGAAAGACAAGCACAGACACACAAAAAAAACAGGGTGTGGAGGTGCATGCCTCTAACCCTGATGTTTGGGAGGCTGAGACAGGAGGATCGCGGGTTCCAGGACAGCTTCAGTAGCTAAGTGGGGCCCACGAAACTTAGCAAGACCTGTTTGAAAAAAAGAAAAAGAGAAGAAAAAAAGTGCTGGGGCTATAGCTCGAAGGTGGAATGCCCTGGATTCAATCCCTACGACAAAAAAAAAAGAGATGGAAATTTGAAAATTTGGCAACAATTCAAATGCTTCCGATGACAAAGTCCGCGTTGAGATGATCAATCCACAGTCTTACTTATCTTTTCTTTTTCATCTTTCTGCCTTTTGCTGGCCGGTGACTGAGGGCCAGCCTTTACAGATACCAGGAGTGGCTCCCAGGGAGGTCCCGGGCCCAAGCGGGAGCCTGAGCCGCGCCGGCGCAGGCGAGCTCCCTGGCAGCCCTTCATTTCACCCTCCTTCATGCCTAGGTGGTCCAGGGATCCGGTTGCTATGGCAACTCCGGGCAGCCCTTTCCGGCTGGAGGGCACATTCTCCCAGGCGCCTCTCCATCTGTGTGTCCGCAGCTACTGCTCTGCCTCTGCCTCGGTGGAGTAGAGTAGGTGGGGACCACTTCCTCCTGGGGCCTCCGGAGCTCACCCACCCAGGGCAGGAACGGGCGGGGCATCTGCGTTGCCATGGTAACAGCTCCTCTAGTTCCTCCATTAGCAGGGGAAAGTCTGGCTCCAGGGATCCGCCCGGTGCTCCCAGCGGCCCTGTGGCAAGGAACTGCATTATCATAATGGCGTCCACCCAAGCTTTCCAAGAGACAGAGAGGGTGGCTCTGTGAGGTGGCAGCTGGAGGCTGGGCAGGGAGTTGGGCTGGAGAGGCTCTGTCCTCAGGGACCTCCCTGCCATGGTGACATCCCCAGGGCCGGGCCCAGGCAGCTGAGCCCCAGCGCTGCCAACCTGTTCTCGCTCCTCTGGGTTTCCTGTCTTCTTCTTTGCAACTTCCAGGACTTGGTCTGGCACCTCGTCTAATTCTTGAGACCACTGTGTCAAAGTCTTTTCCTGGCTCGAGACTCATTTTAGGGTGGAATGTTACCTTTGCCTGCGTTCTCCTTCCCAGGTGTCCAACCAGAGCTCTACAAAAAAGATCCCCTTCGAACAAAAGCGCCTTTTGTAGGCAAGATAGCCAGGGTATCTTGCATCACAAGGATGGTAACCATGGGGATGCGGAACCGATTCTGCGCGCTGTCCTGTCTTTATCCACTCGAGGGCGCCCGTTCTCCGCAGCCCTCAGACGCGGTTTCCGGTCTGGGAGCCAGCCTTGGGTGGAACAAAGCGGCCTTGGTGTTCCAATGCCTGGGTTTGAATCTTGTTCCAGTCTACCCTTACCAGCTGAGAGGCCGTGGGAAAGAAACATACTCTTTCTGAATATCCGTGTTATCTGAGGAAGAAGAAAGGAAATTGTTTTCCTCACCCAGTTGTGTGGGGAGACTAATGAGAAGTAATTTTGTTACCTCCCAGACACTTTGCAAACCTCGGTCATTACGCTAATCTTCATTCCCATGAAGCCCTCTGCACTGACTGATCGACTTGGTTCGTCACTCAATGGACGCGTATAAAGCTCCTTCTAATCCTTTACGGCAGCTTCAATAACCCCCAGCAGGCTCACTCTTCTTGTCTGCAAAGTGGGAGAATTAATACCAGTTTCAAAGTAGGATTTGGAAGATTAAATGAGATACTGAATATAAATGTATATAGTAGTTCCAGGCAGAGAGTACCTACTCAATTAATCAATTAATGGCCATAATCATTAGTGAGGCCCCACTATGTACTCACAGAGGTTTCTTTTCTTTTTCTCCCCCACTACCCCCCCCCCCCCCCCCGTGGAACTGAGGAGAAGCCCAGGGGCATTCTACCTCTGAGCTATACTCTAGCCTTTTTCATTTTATTTTTTAATTTTTAAAAATTCTTGGTGCATTGTAGTCATACATCTTAATGGAGTACAAGATGGTGGAGGCTTAGATGCACATATCGCTCATTTAGCAGGGTCTGGCTAGGTTGCCGTGAGTCTTGCTAAGCTGCTGAGGTTGACCTCGAACCTGTGATCTTCCTGTCTCAGCCTCTCAAGTACTGGGATTACACGCATGTGGTTCTCTTAGGTCTTTTTTTATTTTTTTATTTTTAAGGTTTGAATGAGTTAGAAGGTGTTAGTGCCCACCTCCTCCTACTCTCTCGTACTGTAAAAGGCTGAGAATTAACTGGGCATGGTGGCGCATGCCTGTAATCTCAGTACTTGGGAGGCTGAGACAGGAGGATCCCAGGTTCGAGACCAACCTCAGCAACTTAGGGAGACTCTGTTTCAAATTAATAAATAGAAAGACCTGGAGATGTAGCCTAGTGGTAGAATACCTTTGAGTTCAATTCCCAGTACTGTTAAAAAAAATAAATAAATAAAAGCCTGAGAATTAGCAAAATAAAGCAAGGTCATAACCCTTACCCTCAGTCCAGCACCTAGTGACTGTGTTCCAGGACCAGGAGTTATTTGAAATGATTAGAGGAGCCCAAATGATTAGAGAAGCAGGTGTTATTAACTCAATGGTGGGTCAGCAAATCTGGCCACGGATTTTGGAGCAGGGACAACTTGTTTGGGGAAAACTTCTCTCCGCTGTCCCTTCTTTCCTTGTGTCTTTCTGTTCACCTCGACCAACAGTTAATAACACCTGCTCCCTGACTCCCTGGGGATGCTCACCCAGGCAAGTCCCCTCTTAAAAGGGCCCCAGAGCTTTCTGACCTCAGTGCCCCCCTCCTGGAGCTCACCTGACCCACCACGTGCAATTCCTTTCAAGTACAACTCAGCGTTCAGCAGCCTAATCAATAATTTATAGATAAGACATTAAAAAGTAATGAACACTTAAAACACTGCCCCTCCCAAAAAATATTTTTTTGCAGTTCAATTGGGATTTTCAAAGGCCTCACTCCTAACCCCTTGTGAAAACTCTCGTAACTACACCAGCCTGCGGTGGCTGGGTCCTTTCCTCCCTGTACTACCGCTAAACTTAGAGCGTTTCCGATTTAATTGTGCTTTCATCATTTCATGTGCCAGCCTCTTTTCCCCAGTGAGATTGTAAATTTCCTAAAGATGGG
Organism: Muscardinus avellanarius; assembly: GCF_963383645.1. Lineage (NCBI taxonomy): Eukaryota > Metazoa > Chordata > Mammalia > Rodentia > Gliridae > Muscardinus > Muscardinus avellanarius. The sequence continues at coordinate 7,454,949 of NC_137806.1, forward strand.
GATGTTTTTTTCAATACTAGTGGTGTTGGTCATAAAATGGATGCTGAGTAAATTTTTTTTTTTTTTTTTTACAATTGATTAATAACAGGCAGAATTTCTTCAGCCAGGAAAACGTCTCCTAACATACAGAGTTAGATTTGGAAAGTTGAATTCTCCTAACTCTCTGATTGAGTCTAACCACGGCAGCAGCAACAACTATTTTTGGGATTCTGTCCCCATGTACTTCTTCCTGAATGGCCACAGTAGAATGGTTCTATTTCAACGAGGATGGCATTTCAAGTGGGATAGCTTGAAAAGAATTCTTAGGATGGCTTTGTATAAATTTACACTCAAAGAGGCAGTTATAAACCTGTAAATATACTTGATTCAAAATGTCTAATTATTTCCGATAAACCACTGGACAGCTCAGTTCCAGGAAATTCAGGTTTAAAATAGGTCCTGTTAAAGGAAGTGGCGCATAATGGAATCACATCTTCCATATTGATTAGATATTTTTAAGATGTGCCTTTTGCTCAAAACCAAAGGACAGAAAATAAGAAAATCATTCTCTAAAATAAAGACAGAGAAACACAGCAGGTAAAATAAAAATAAGTGCTAAAATTATCTAGGTTATCTTGGTACATAAAGAAAAAAATTTTTTTCTCACTCTCAGCAGAGGAAAAGAGAGAATTCTTTAGACATAGGACTCTTCAGAGAGAGGCTGCTGGTCTCTACTTCCTTCAGGTGTAAATGAAGGAAATATTAATATCTTACAAAGTATGATCAAATGTCCCAAACAGATGTAAGGGCAGAGTTATTCTCAAAGGAGGAGAGACAGGAGGACTGCAGAGGTTCGAAGCCAGCCTCAGCTACTTAGTGAGGCTCTCAGCAACTTAGTGAGACCTGTTTCCAAATAAAGTATAAAATAGGTCTGGAGTGTAGCCCAGGGGTAGAAAGCTACTGGGTTCCACCCCCAGCACCACACAAACAAAAAGGTAGCATTCAATGCATCAAATTCTTTATTTTCTGGAGGATAATTTAAAATGCACTCTACAGGGCGACATAGTAGCTCACAGGGGCTGAAGGAAAACCTTGTGTAATGCCAACAAGTCTGGCTTTTCACTCGGGCTGTTTGCAGAATTGAGCTGTGCTAAGCACATCCTCAGACGAGAGCTGTGCCAGGAAGACTCCAGGATTCCTTTTCCCCTGGAGAAGTCACTGGAGGGAAAGTTGGGTAACTTGGGTCCGATGGGGACAGAGGCTGGGAGGGAAGAGATGTCACCCCGTGCTTTGGGCCTCCCTCCAGAGGAAGTCACCACAGGACAGCCAGTGGGCAGCATGGTCTATCGCCCTGACCCCCAAGTGCCCCTTCAGAGTTGAAGCATTACCGGGGGTGTTAGCTCCTGAAAGTTCACCACCGAGCCCTTCCCAGGCAACTGTCCAAGCTCAGGCCCCTTATCTGGGGGGTGTGCCACCACTGTCTTGATTGGGGGAATCAAAACCCAGTGAGATCGGAGGACTGAAGTCAGGTCTAGGACCCTGAGGGTGTGACCCCCCCAAACCGCATCTTTCTTGGGAGGGGGTGGAAAGTGACTGGCTGCTTTCAAGAAGAAAGGGATGAGGAAGACTGAACCAGGGGAGGTGTTTAGATTTGTGGGAGGAGGGTCTGCAAGAAGGTGTCTTGGTTCTAGGCCCGCTGATCCCCTTGGTTTGACTGTCTTTGGATGTTGAGGGAGCCATGCTATGAACAGACAAGCAATACTGCAGGCGAAGGAGGAGCTAAAGAACCTTCTCTGCTTCCAGAGCTCAGCTGGCCCCATGATAACTTGCAAAGAGGCTGCTGCCCCAGCGGGGAGAGTGATACGCTCCTGAGCTCGGGTCACCTGCTCTTAGTAGGGACATAGCATTCCAGTGGTTACACTCTTGCTGTTTAGTAGGTCAGCTTACAAAATGCCTTCGGGGCACTGATTCATCTCCCCTGGCATCAGTTTCCACATTATTGCTTCTCTTTAGGGAATGAGTCTGAATCTTCCCAGCTTCAGAGTCCACCTATGATGTACCCCGTTGCCTTTTTGTTCTGGAAAATATCCCCCCGCCTGCTTCCTCACACCATGCGTGAGGGTGGGATTGGCTCCTGACACCCTCAGGTGACTTCATTCAAATGGCAGAGCGTGGGTCCCCAATGACCTAAACCCACCAGCGAATCCCGTCCGTGTTGCCATGGAAACTATCTTCACGAGTGCCTTCTTAATGCTCAACCTATGCCAGTTAGCCCTCGATGGTGCCCTCCTCTCAGAGGTTAGTTTCAGGTGAGTATAGGGCCTGGGTTGGGTTAGCTGGAGTAGAAGACAATGGTGGGAGTAACCAGAGTTGCCCTGTCTCCTACATGGAAAGATGTGGAGATGGGAGGATTGGGTCCGAGGTATCAATCTATAGATTTTTAAAAATAATTTTATTGGTGTGCTATGATTACACATCATAGTGAGATTCCAGGTGACACATTCACATATGTACACAGACTCTCTTGAGGTAGTTCCTTTCTACTACCCTCCCTATGAGTGAGCTTGTTGGTGGCGCCTTCATATGTAGACACAGCGTTATGTGGGCCGTTTCCTTCCTCTGCACTAAGCCTATATGGATTGTAAAATGTGCCGCGTTGGGTTCGAGTTTTTTTTTTTTCTTCTTTCTAACAGGGGATACATGCTGCTCTCTGTCGCTTCATTCTAAGAACCAATGTGCTAAACTTTTGGGGATCCCGGTAAACAGACTTTTCTAGAAATAGGGCATGATGTGGCGAGGTGGAGGAGAAGGGAGGGAGGAGGGTATTCAGAGAAAGATTTGGTGGGATCATCTGCCTAGAAGCCACATTCCATATACATGGTCCTCTGCTGATTGTTGATGATTACTGTACTGAAACAGAAAGTGTGTGCACAGACTCCCACTAGCGTGTGGGAGGTGACAGTTCCTCAAGCCCATTCATAAAATTACTCAGTCATGATGAATACTGAGCTGGACAGTCATCGCCTTCTCTCATGTGCTCTCTTGGCACCCAGTTGCCACTGCTTAGCGAGAGCGTGGTCTCTCATTTTTAGAAGGTTAAATAGCATGACAAAGGGGTATAAGGAATGTTTCCTTTTCAAGACTTTTTGGAAAAATAAGATTATGTTCTGTAGATGTGTGAACGATGGCTGGCTCTCTGGAAGTGTGTTTGGAAGCATGTTCTGAGTCTGACTCTGGTATCCAGGAGACCCTGTGTGGAGATGTCATTACTCCCTAGCTGCGGCTGCCGCCTGCTTTGACCTCACCCTCCCTCCCTAATGAGCTAGAGGGGCTAATCAGGTTGAGAAACATTTTATTTTGGTTAAGAGCATCTATTTTTAGATCATTAAAATATTATCAAGATCTATCTTGCAGTTTAAACAACACTGGAGTTTGTCTTGATTTGTTGCTTACAGAAAAATCTATCCCAGGAGTGCACCTTGCTTCCTTCTCTGCATTCTCAGAGCATTCTCGTTTCATCTGTAGGCACCCCACTGACACACTCTGTCTCTTACTGTGTCCAGGGGGAGGGTCTCTAGAGAAACACAACCGGTAGGAGATGTATGTATTTATTACAAGGAATTGGCCTAGACATTTATGGAGGCCCGCAAGTTCTGTGATCCGCCATTTGCAAGCTGGAGACCCAGGAAGGCCAGTGGTGTCATTCAGTCTAAATTCAAAGGGCCTGAGAGCCAGGAGGAAGTAATGATACCTATCATAGTCCCAAATTAATAGACGAGGTCAGGGGTCTTGGCTCAAATAGTGAGTCAGGAAACAAAGAAAGTCTCCCCCATATGGCTTCTGTTCTCTTCAGGCCCTAAACAGATCGGCTTGTGCCCACCTGCTTTCAGGAGGACAGTCTACGTTACTGAATCTACTGGACTCAAATGCTAATCTCATCTAAAAGCATGTTCACGATCACACCCAGAAATAATGTTTAACCTGTGGCCCAGTGAAGGTGACATATAAAACTAACCATCACATGTACCTCCTTGACGATTGGCTCTCGAGGGACAGTGTCTTATCTGATTTAATCACCGCATCCTCCAAACCCTGGGGTACCAGAGTGTGCATATACAGAAATTGGTAGTGATGATCATAATTAATATTCATCCCATACACTGTGACCATGTGTCAGGATCTGTGGTTAATTTGTACTGACTTTCTTCTCCCAATCACTTTTTGAAATGTGCTACTAAAAGTTCTTGTATCTGATAGGTACAGAGTTGTTTCTTCACTTGCCAATGGTCACATAGCAAATAACGATGAGGAGGATCTTACACACACTAAGAATCACCAAGCTATAGTACATTTAAAAAAATTTTGATACAATATGAGCCGGCTGTGGTGGTGCACACTTGTAATCCCAGTACTTAGGAGGCTGAGATAGGAGGATCTCAGGTTCAAGGACAGCCTCAGCAAAGTAGTAAGACTTTGAGAAATCTAGTGAGAAAGTTTCAAAAAAGCCCAAGAGGACTGCGGGTTTAGCTCAGAGATAGACTGCGCCTGCATTCGCTCTCCGATCCCTCCCCCCCAAAAAATAAATAAACACAGCGTGAATATTCTTCATGTTCATCTTTCTTATGGCTTTTAATAGTAGCATGTTTCGTTGTCCCATAATTTATTTAATAAGCCCTTTAATATTGCATATTCAGTTGTCTCCTAATTTTTCCCATTATAAACAACACTAAATGTCATTCAGATAAAACTTCTGTAAGGTTTTGGTATATATTGCCCAATCTCACCTCTAAGTCACCTCACATGTAACATATGATTATCTATTTTACCCTTTCCTCACAAACCTTTTGATTTCAAGTCCTTTTCTCTTTTGATTTCAAGTCCTTACTAGCCCGGAATGCAAAAATGGCACTTGTGTTTGTTTGAAGTTGCTCTCGTGATTACAGCTGAGGTTTCCCGGCCCCTTTGAAGGAAGGGACACTGCCCCTACGTGGCTCCCTGGGGAGCACAGTCCTACCCGGCCCTTCCGTATTCTCCTTCTCAACCCAGACTCTGAGATGATTTCTTTTGCTTTAACCCGGTCTGTAAAGCCTTCCCAAGACAGGAGCTGCCCTGTCCTCTCACCAGCATTTTCACGGTTGTGATACAATATGCCCAACCATATACAACTTAAAGGAAGGGAGATTTATTTGCTCACAGTTCTAGAGACTGAGCGAGGGGAGGAAGACCTTCTATCGGCCGCGCCCTCAGGTACCGCACCTGAGCAACCAAGCCCAGCTCCCACATGGCTGCCTGGTTTCTGGGAGGGCGAGGGACCATTCTAAATCTATCCCATCATAAGGAACCTTTTGAGCACTCTCTTCACTAAAGTCAGCTCTTAGTTTCTGCATAAAAAGAGATTTCTATTTATCCCGTCTGGCATTGCCTAGGAAGTAGAAAGTCTAACACTGGTCCTGGAACATTCCTCAGGCCTGATCAGAGCCAGGGGAGCTTGGTAGCCCCGGAGAGCCAGCTGCTTTCGGCCCCTCGCATCCCATCTTGGGCCAGTTGGGCTTGGCTGGAATACTGCCCACTCTTTGTTATATCTCTCTCGATGATTTCCTTCTCATGTTCAGTTTCAAAATCGTGCTCACCGAGTCCCCAGCTGTAATTTCCCTGAATCAAATCAATCTTTTCTTTAATTTTTGCATGCTCTTTGTCTCCAAGGTCATGGACTCCCCTCCTATTTCCCCTATTTCTTTCACCCTCTTCTGTTGCTGTGGCCAGAGGTATGAGCAGTGGCTCATGTCATCGCTGGCTTCTCATGCGTCACCTTGATGACACTGCTGACACCTACACAGTTCTCTGAAAATGTCTCTATTAGTCATTCCTTTGGTCAGGGCTCTTAAGGTCCTTTTAAAATTCATAACTGCTCTCTGGGAAGGTGGCGCATCTAGCCACTTTTTAGCTATTAGTTTGTTTAATCAACTAGGTTCATAGAATTGGGTCATGAAGCAAATTTTTTTTTTAAATAAAGTGGCTGGGGAAATATGAAGCAATACCTTGGAAGAGATGCTTCAGCAAGAACCAGGCAACCCTGGGTGGTTCCCTTTGGAAGCAGGAGATGCTGAAAGCTAAAGAGTGACTACAAGGACCACCTGTCTGCTTTGATGGGCAGAAAGGATGAAGGATGTTCACTCTGCCATCTCCTGCCATCTCTCCAGACTGATCTTCACAGCACAGGGTGACGGGTACTAGAGTGTCACTGCCCAAACTAGGGTACTTTTGAGAGGGCTGTGGGGGAGATCCTGAAAATTATAAAGGATCACAGTGTGTGATATCTGCAATCCCAGTCCTTGGGAGGCTGACACAGGGGGATTACAGGTTTGAGGACTGGGCAACTTAGACCGTTTCAAAATAAAAAAAGAAAATGGGACTGAGGGTGTAGCTCAGTGGTAGAATACCCCTAAGTTCTATCTCTAGTAACACACACACACACACACACACACACACACACACACACATGCATGCAAAAATTATACAAATTATACAAGGTCAATAAGTATAAATTAAGGATTGTCCTGGGCAAATATGGATGTAATCAAGTTATAGAAAGAGGCAATGAGAAATCTCTCTGCAAGGTTTAATAAAGAATTTTGCATCCAGCTGCAGTGGCGCATGTGTGTAATTTCAGTACTTGGGAGGAAGAGATAGGAGGATTGCAGGTTGGAGGCCCAGCTTGAGTGACTTAGTGAAACCCTCACTGAGTTAGTGAGATACTGCTTCCAAGTAAAAAATAAAAAGGGCCAGAGGTAGAAGGCCTCTAGGTTCAATCCTCAGTACCATCACCATCACCACCACCACCACCACCACCACCAAAAACAAAACCAAAAAGCGGTGATTGTATTTGAAAGACGCCGAGGAGCTAGAATTCCCAGCACCTGGTGAATCACAGTTGCTAGACGCGGGGAATGAAGAAGGAGATGGCATCGGGGATGCCCAGGGTTTTTGAAAGACGGATGCAGTGAAGGGCAATGTGGTTAGGCCAGATTAGGTGCACAGGGAGCAGAAGCAGCCCGGGAGCACAGTCAGTTCCAGCCTATCTTTCTGAGATAGGCTCCATTATCTCCTACGACCTTGCTCCGGTTGCCCTGCTAATGGGTGGCAGAGTTGGCGTGGGAAGCCGGCAAGAGGTTTTGCTATTTACCACTGTACCTTCCTTGATTGTTTTTTATTTGTTGGTACTGGGATTGAGCCCAGGGGTGCTCCACCTCTGAGCTACACCCCAGCCCTATTTCATTTTTAACTTTGAAACAGAGTCTTGCTAAGTTGCCTAGGATGTCTATGCACCCACAATCCTTCAGTTTCAGCCTCCCAAGTACTGGTATCACAAGTGTGCAATGCCATGCCTGGCTCAGATTTAATTTTTTTCTTTGGGTGTTTGGGATTGAACCCAGGGGCATTCTTCCTCTAAGCTATAACCCCAGACCTCTATTTTTATTCTTTATTCAGAAACAGTGTCTCACTAAGTTGTAGAGGGTCTCACTAAGTAGCTGAGACGGGCTGTGAACCTGTGATCCTCCTGTCTCAGCCTCCCAAGTACTGGGATTACTGGTGTGTGTGTGACACCATTCCTGGCTCAGATTTGAATTTTAAATCTTCTGAGGTTGTGGTCACTCTGGGCCTATTTACTTGATGGGATAGGTTTGGCAAATGAAAATCCAGTTTCTAGCCGAGCATGGTGGCTCAGGCTTGTAATCCCAGGATTTGAGAGGCTGAGACAGGAGGATAGTGGCAGCCTCAGCTACTTAGTGAGGCCCTTTGCAACTCATCGAGGCCCTGTTTCAAAATAAAGAATAAAAAATAGGGCTGGGGGTGTAGCTTGGGAGTAGAATACCCCTGGGTTCCATCCCCAGTACCTCAAACAATTTATTTTTATTTATTTTTTTCTTTTTTATTTATTTACTTATTTTATTAATTTATTTTTTAAATTGGTGCATTGTAGTCATATATCAATCACATTGGAGTACAAGAAAGACTTGAGAGGATATACAAGAATACATCATTCAATTGGCCCTCCTCCAGCTCCCATCCCATTCCCTCCCCCTCCCTCCATCCCACGCTTCTTTGGTGATTTACTTTGATACATTTGTTTATGTACCTCCTGCGTTTTAAAGAGGCTCCGTCCTCCAGTATTACATACCCTCTGATTGGTCACATTAGTTGCTTCACTATAGGGCCCTTTCTATAGCTCAACCTCTTCCTGTTGCCCTTTTCCTCCTAGTTATTGCTGATTAAGAGAAGCGTCTGATTTATATTTTCTGCGATATTTCTCTGTGCATGCTGCGTTGCAAGTACCGATCCCACTCTTGATGGTCCCAGTAGTGGCCTGGCTACTCAGTGGACTGATCCAGACCTCGCTGGCTCAAGCAGCGGCCTTGCCTCATGGGAGGCCCCAGTTCTGTTCTCGCTGGCCCCTGCACCGGTCTAACCCCTAAGCTGGCTTTGATCCCGGCCATAGAGGCCGCATGAGTGAACTTGCCTCACACCAGGCTTCGATGGCTGGCCATTGGCCCCTGCACCGGCCTAACCCATTGGCAGGATTCCAATCCTGGCCTCGGAGGCCCCAGCACTGGCCTAGCCTCACGGCAGGCTCCAATGCTGGCCTCGTTGGCCCCAGCACCGGCCTAACCCCTCGGCAGGTTCCGTTCCCGGCCTAGGAGGCCCCAGCACTGGCCATGTCTCACGGCAGGCTCCGATGCTGGCCTCGCCTCAGGCAGGCTCCGATGCTGGCCTCGCTGGCCCCAGCACCAGTCTAGCCCCTCGGCAGGCTCTTATCCCAGCCTCGGAGGTCCCAGTACTGGCCTTGCCTCACGGCAGGCTCCGATGCCGGCCTTACTGGCCCCAGCACCGGCCTAACCCCTCATCAGGCTCTTATCCTGGCCTTGGAGGCCCCAGTACCGGCCTTGCCTCACGGCAGGCTCCAATGCCAGCCTCGCTGGCCCCAGCATCGGCTTCACCCCTCGGCAGGCTCCAATCCCGGCCTCGGAGGCCCCAGTACCGGCCTTGCCTCATGGCAGGCTCCGGTGCCGGCCTCGGAGGCCCCAGCACCGGCCATGCCTCAAAGCAGGCTCTGATGCCGGCTTCGCTGGCCCTAGCACCAGCCTAACCCCTTGGCAGGCTCTTATCCTGGCCTCGGAGGCCCCAGTACCGGCCTTGCCTTATGGCAGGCTCCGATGCCTGCCTCACTGGCCCCAGCACCGGCCTAACCCCTCGGCCGGCTCCGATACTGGCCTCGGAGGTCCCAGCACCGGCCATGCCTCAAGGCAGGCTGCGATGCCGGCCTCACTGGCCCCAGCACCGGCCTAACCCCTCGGAAGGCTCTTATCCTGTCCTCGGAGGCCCCAGCACCGGCCATGCCTCATGGCAGGCTCCGATGCTGGCCTTGCTGGCCCCAGCACCGGCCTAACCCCTCGGCAGGCTCTTATCCCGGCCTCAGATGCCCCAGTACCGGCCTTGCCTCAAGGCAGGCTCCGATGCTGGCCTCGGAGGCCCCAGCACCGGACTTGCCTCAAGGCAGGCTCCAATCCCGGCCTCGGAGGCCCCAGCACCGGCCTTGCCTTATAGCAGGCTCCGACGCCGGCCTCGCTGGCCCCAGCACCGGCCTAACCCCTCGGCAGGCTCTTATCCTGACCGCGGAGGCCCCAGTATCGGCCCTGCCTCATGGCAGGCTCTGATGCCGGCCTTGCTGGCGCCAGCACCGGCCTAACCCCTCAGCAGGCTCTTTTCCTGGCCTCAGAGGCCCCAGTACCGGCCTTACCTCAAGGCAGTCTCTGATGCCGGTCTCGCTGGCCCCAACACCAGCCTAACCCCTCGGCAGGCTCCAATCCCGGCCTTGGAGGCCCCAGCACTAGTCATGCCTCATGGCAGGCTCCGATGCCGGCCTCACTGGCACCAGCACCGGCCTCACCCCTCGGCAGGCTCTTATCCTGACCGCGGAGGCCCCAGTATCAGCCCTGCCTCACAGCAGGCTTCGATGCCGGCCTCTCTGGCCCCAGCACCGGCCTAACCCCTCAGCAGGCTCTTATCCTGGCCTCGGAGGCCCCAGTACCGGCCTTGCCTCAAGGCAGGCTCCGATGTCGGCCTCGGAGGCCCCAGCACCGGCCTTGCCTTATGGCAGGCTCCGATGCCAGCCTCGCTGGCCCCAACACCGGCCTAACCCCACGGCAGGCTCTGATCCCGGCCTTGGAGGCCCCAGCACTAGTCATGCCTCATGGCAGGCTCTGATGCTGGCCTCGCTGGCCCCAGCACCATCCTAACCCCTCAGCAGGCTCTTATCCTGGCCTCGGAGGCCCCAATACCGGCCTTGCCTCAAGGCAGGCTCCGATCCCGGCCTAGGAGGCCCCAGTACCGGCCTTGCCTCACGGCAGGCTCCGATGCTGGCCTCGCTGGCCCCAGCACCGGCCTAACCCTCAGCAGGTTCTTATCCTGGCCTTGGAGGCCCCAGTACCGGCCTAGCCTCACAGCAGGCTCCAATGCCGGCCTCACTGGCCCCAGCACCGGCCTAATCCCTCAGCAGGTTCTGGACCTGATCTCGGAGGCCCCAGCACAAGCCTTGCCTCATGGCAGGCTCCAATGCCGGCCTCCCTGGCCCCAGCATTGGTCTAACCCCTCGGCAGGTTCCAATCCCGGCCACGGAGGCCTCAGTAGTGGCCTTGCCTCACAGCAGCTCCGATGTCGGCCACTGGCCCCGGCGCCCACCTAACCCCTCAGCAGGTTCCGATCACTGTCTCTGTGGTTATTATTTCAAAGGTTCCAGGTGTAATGTATCAGCTCTCTGCCTCCCCTGAGTATTGGCCACTGGCATTGCCACTGCCTCCACCGTTTCAAATCCTTCCCAGGCTCTTTTTCCACTCTGAATGTTGTCCAGTGTTCCTAAGCATGCGTGATGGTAGCATTCGACATTTGGTGTAATTTCTCCAAAAAAATAAAGTTGGTAGGATCCGGTTTCTGCTTTTCCTGAATACAAGTCTCCACCACCATCGTGGAGAACTCTTTCAACACCGCATTTCTCCTTGGTCTCCGCTAAACTCTCTCCTTACAGGTGATGTCTGAGATTCTTAACAATATAGAGAAATAGCAGTCCTCTTTCACAGCGAACTTTTCCATAAGTTCCAGTGCATTTAGATAAGATTTGTCTGCATCTCCAGTGTCCTGGCATTCATAACGGCTTTCTTACCTCCTCTCCGATATTTTTCTTTATGTTTTTCTGTTCTGGGCCCGGTTTCTCCAGGGGTCTGGCGTGCTACTCGCAGTTCGGCCCGGGGCCCAGAGTCCTGCGACCCGGGCCCCATCTGGCGTGTCCCACGCGCGACCCCTGCCCAGAACCCAGCGTCTTACTGGGCCCGGTTTCTCCAGGGGTCTGGCGTGCTACGCGCAGTTCGGCCCGGGGCCCAGGGTCCCGCGACCCGGCCCCGGCAGGTGTGTGCCGCGCGCGACCCCCGCCCAGAACCTACCTCAAACAATTTAAAAAAAGAAAAGAAAATCCAGTTTTCTTTCTCATCTGTTATAATTTTTCTTGTTTATTTCCCAAGGCTTGATCCTGTATTCTTTTTTTTTTTCTAGCGATCCACTTTCTTAGCTGAAATTATCATACCCATCCATAGTGGACTGCAAGAAATTTTATGTCAGTCCTTGACAAGCAACTTCTCTAATTACAGGAGTACTTCAGCTGCCTGCTGAACATTCTCAATTGCATAACTGCACCACTGAAACACTCAAAGCCTTCTGGAGGACTTGTAACTAACCAGCTGGATTAGTCTGGGGAAACAGAACCTCTTAAGTTATAACTACAAGAACTTAGACCATCCAATGCAGGTGAAATTTAAACTTAAGCTGGGTGTGGTGGCTCACCAATGTGACTATATTTTGAGAAAGGTCCTTTAAAGAAGCTTTAACCTACAAATTAAAAGAGGTCATAGGGTGGGGCCCTATCCTATAGGTCCTGTCTGGAAAGATACCAGAGATCTCTCTGCCAGTGCATGGAAGGCCATGCACAGACTCAATGAGAACGCATCTGTCTGCAAGCCTTACCAGAAATCAGCCTGCTGGCACCTTAATGGTGGAATTCTGACCTCCAGTAGGGAGAAAAGACATTTCTGTTGTTTAAGGCTCCCGGCCTTTGGTATTTTGTTACAGCAGCCTGAGCTCACTAACATAACTGTTCTCTGAGAAACCCAGCCTTGAAATGCAGGTATGAAGACCAGGGTTGCAATATTCTCATCCACGCATTCCCACCTAAACCAACCACACTTTCTTCTCCAAGTCTAAATATATCATGCATCCAGGCAAAGTGGTACATACCTGTAATACAGTATTTGGGAGGCTGAGACAAGAAGATCACAGGTTCAAGGCCAGCCTCAGGAACTTAGCGAGGCCCTCAGCAGCTTAGTGAGACCCTGTTTCAAAATAAAAAAATAAAATAGGGCTTGGGGGGTAGCTTAGAGATAGAATACCCCTAGGTTCAATTCCCAGCAACACACACACACACACACACACACACCCCTTGAGTGACCTTTTTCTTCTCTTCCCATTATTATCCTAGCATTTACTCATACTTTGGATACTACCTGGCACCATTTTATTTTTCTGTTATCTCTCTTAATTAACTTCACCATCAGCTTGTTTTCATTGATGGCATCTTCAGAGGTGCTGGGATAACTTTGGGCCAAGCCCAGATTTCTCACCCCCAAATTCCAGGACAGGCTACCACCGACCTTGATGCTTCTGACTCAGGCACTGTAAAGGAACCGGGCTCCCGGCTCCCCCACACTCCCACAGCCACCGAGGTTGTTCCTTGTTCAGGTCTCTTGCCCAGAATGGGAGGCCAGTGACTCTACCCGGCGACCACTCCGACTCCTCGCCGTCCCTCCAGGCCTCACTGCAGCCCACGGCTCCCTCCCTTCTTTCTAAACATCACTTGGCAGTAGCAGCAGCATCATGGGGAGAAATCACAACGACAACAATGGCTGAGTAGTTGCCATGAGCTGGCAAGAACTCTAAAGGTCTTACCTCTCACCAGCACCCATACAGTCAATAGTGCTGTCACCATGCATTTTTTTTGTAGAATTTTATTGGAGCACTATGACTAGATGTGGTAGTGAGGATGAAGGTGGTGCGCTCAGACTCTCTGGCTGAGGAAGCTCGTTAGCGACGCCTTCAGATATGGGCACTGCGTGACTTGATCTGTTTCCTGACTCAAGTCTCCTTCCTCCCCCTTTGCGCTATTCTATATCCTCACTCCTCATGATCACAAAGTTCCTTTTCTTTCCTATTTTCTCTCTGGCTTCCATATATGAGACAAGAAATACAACCCTTGACTTTCTGAAGCTGTGCGATCTCACTTAGCAAAATATTCTCTAGTTCTATCCATTTTCCTGCAAATAACATCATTTCGTTCTTCTTTACGGCAGAGTAGAACTCCATTGTGTGTATAGACCGCATTTTTTTATCCCTTCTTCCGTGGATGGATACCTCAATTGGCTCCATAATCTGGCTCTTGTGGTTTGTGCTGGTGTAGACATGGATAAGCACGCGTCACCATGCTAGTCTAGCTTCTGACACCGTTTTTTAATGGAAAAACCAAAGTTCATGGTGTTCAAAATAAGGCAAGTTCGAGCTTATTTTTTTCCTGACACATTCTGCCCTCAACATTTCCTTGGTGCCTGGTGCCAAGTATCTTTTTTAAGTATGGATTCTGCTTCCCCTAGTAGCATGGAGGCTTTGGAAGCCAAGTCCTGGGTCTTATTTCATCTGTGCATCAAAAACTACACTGGTTCTTTCCAATTACCTGTTTCTCAGTGACTCGGAAGCTTCTCTTTTTAAGCCCCATCCCTGAACTGGGGGCAGTCCTCAAGTCTGTTCTTGCTGCTGGAGTATAAAATGGAGGAGACGTACACTCTCAGGACCACGAGCACACTGAGCCCGCACGGGCAAGACACTGAGCGAGTCCTGACGCTGATTCTGGGTTGGCCTCAGGCAACAGCTTGGAGCACCAACAGTGTCCACCACGGTCCTATCGCTCCTTTCTCATCATTTAATATAATATAATATACTCTGCCTTATGTTACGGTTAGTTATGTGCGTGTCTTTCTCCTTATTCAATGCTGTTTCTTGAGACAAGGCACTTATCTGTCTTTAGCATCTCTTCCCCAGTATTTTATAGGCACTAGTCCCTAAAAGTAAATAAATACATAGTTGTGATTTTGACTTGAATTCATTCTAGCCTTGTCTCTAGTGGAAGGCTGTATACGTGCTCCTATTCTGTTCCCCATCCCTGGGTTTCAGCCTAGACTGGAAGAGATACTATCTACAAAAGACATTTAGAAGAATTAAAGTCAGAACAAAATACCACAGTGATACATATCTATGCTGATAGCAGCCCAACTCACAATAGCCAAATTATGGAACCAACCTAGGTGTCCATCAATAGATGACTGGATAAAGAAAATGGGGGTATATACACAATGGAATTTTATTCCATAATGGGGAACCAATCATGTCGTCTGCAGGAAAGATAGACGAAACTAGGAAATATTATGCTACGTGAGACCAGCCAGTCACAGAATATCAAGAGTCCTGTGCTTTCTCTCATATGCAGAAGCTAGACAAAAAATAGGAAACAAAAAGGAACTTTAGTTAAAGGAGGAGAGACAGCAGGGGATTAAAGGAAGACGACTGGGGGAGGGAGACGGGGAAGGGACAAGGGAGGCTTGAGGAAGAGAAGACGTCACATAATGTGTACCACTATTGCTGTTACATGTACACAGTGGAGGGGAGAGGGAGAAGGGTGCATGGATGTCTCTCTCTCTCTCTCTCTCTCTCTCTCTCTCTCTCTCTCTCTCTCTCTCTTCAGTATTGGGGATAAAACCCAGGGTCATTCTACCTCCGAGGTACACCCTCATTCCCATCTTTTATTCTTTTTTTTTTTTTTTTTTTTTTTTTTGGTGGTACTGGAAATGGAACCCTTCTACCTCTGGGCTAAACTCCCAGACCTATTTTATATTCTTTTATTTGGAAACAGGGTCTCTAAAGCCAGCAAGGCTGGCTTCGAACCTGCGCGATCCTCCTGTCTCCGCCTCCCAAGCGCGGGGATTACAAGCGTGCACCACCACGCCCGGCTCTTTTATTCTTTATTTTGAAACGAAGTCTCACTAAGCTGTGAAGGGCCTCACTAAGGAGCTGAGGCTGGCCATGAACCTGCCATCCTCGTGTCTCTGCCTCCCAAGTACGGGGTTACAAGCGTGCGCCACCACGCCTGGCGCGTTTGTATCCTTTTGAGCCTCACTATGATTATAATTACAATGCATCAATAAAAATATGAAAGTTAACATCAAAATGTCTATGAATAATAAAAAAGGAGCCAGCTGCATTTGGGAGGCTGAGACAGGAGGATCGCGGTTCGCGGACAGCCTCAGCTACTTAGTGAGGCCCTTGGCAACTCAGTGAGGCCTTGTTTCAAAGTAAAGAATAAAAAGTAGGGCTGGGGGTGGAGCTAATAAATAGAATCCCCTCAGTTCCATCCTCAGTACTGCACAAAAAGGAATGAAAATTGCCAGGCCTCACCCCAGACCCACTGAGTCAAAAACTCTGGGAATGGAGCCCAACAATCTCTTTCTGTTTCTGTTTCTGTTTCTGTTTCTGTAAGACCTTGGGTGATGCTGAGCTAGGGAAGGATTGGGTAGTGAATCCGACTTAGTACTGGAAATGATTTCTTGGTGGTAGCCAGAGGAAGGAAGCTGTAACCTTAGGTATCAGTCTTGTTTAGTAGCAGAGATGAGTAAGATGGACATTGGGGTATATGGTTCTATTTTAAAAAATTGAAATCTGTACTGCTTTGATATTAAAGAGAGAGATGTGTTATAGAGTTTCCATGTGTTAAAAAGAACCAAAAGGGTCCCGAGGAAACTGACGAGTGTCAGAGGATGCTGGAGTGGAGGCAAAGCCATCCAGAGAAGCCCTGATGTCCAAGCAGATGTCAAGCCCCGGGGGGGGGGGGAGGCAGAACTCACAAGCTACAAAGGAATGAGTGACAGGAGTTATAATAGAACAAAGAACTGTTTTCCTTCCTTCTCTTCCTTTCCCTTCTCTTTTTTTTCACAGGGCTGGGAAGGAAACCCAGGGCTTCAAGCATGCTAGCCAAGTGCCCCACCACTGAGCTGTGTCCACGGCCCTTAATTATTCCCTAATCGTCTGAGGCTCCATACTTTAACTCTGTCAGGCTGTCCCGCTCAGAGCTGCCTCTGCCTGTAGGTCCTCTGCCTCAGCATGACTGGATTGCTTTGCACGGACTTTCTGATCGCTGTCTATGTAGTGAGGATGGAAAATCTAAGCCGTGGAGGATGGTGAGGGCCTACTTCCCAGGTCCAGGCATCATTTCCCTGTAGCCTGGCATGGGAGAAAGGGAAGGGCAGGCCATCCATCCAGAGCGTCATTTCAGGAGAAGCCTTCATTCAGGACGAGGACACCTCCCCAAAGGCCTCCCATCTCCTAATACTACCATATACATTTTGGAAAG
Source organism: Muscardinus avellanarius (assembly GCF_963383645.1). Lineage (NCBI taxonomy): Eukaryota > Metazoa > Chordata > Mammalia > Rodentia > Gliridae > Muscardinus > Muscardinus avellanarius. The sequence continues at coordinate 7,471,480 of NC_137806.1, forward strand.
ACACAGCGTTCAACTGTAGCAGTGCACATGCTTGATTTTACTAGACTGTGCAAACAGGTGTGTGTGTGTGTGTGTGTGTGTGTGTGTGTGTGTGTGTGTGTGTGTTGCTGCTGAGGGATCAAGCTCAGGGCCCTGAGGACGCTAGGCAAGCACTTTTCCACTGAGCCACACGCCCAGCCCTGCAGTGCCTTCATTACTCCGGCTTTAGCATCCATTTAGAGACCTGGGAGTTTAAAGACCTTTTGGTTTTCAAGATCATCTTGGCTATGATTGGCCCCCTGCATTTCAATTTAGGTTCTAAATCAGCTCATCAGCTATCACACATGCAAAATGTTTTCTGGTTTTAGTTGGGCTTAAGTTGAACGCATAAGTTTCAATGAGAAGAAAATTGACTTTTTTATAATATTGAATATTTTGTTTCATGAATATAATCTCTTTTACCTATTTTTCTTTCTTTAAATTTTACTAATATAATACATATATAAGTACATATATTTATTGGTGGGCATTGAATTCAGGGGCAGTCTATCTCTGAGCTGCATCCTCAGCTCACTTTTCTGTTTCATTCTGAAGCAGGGTCTCACTCAGCTCTGGGCCTTGCTAAGTTGTGTAGCCACAAACCTCTGATCCTCCTGTCGCAGCCTCCCAAGTGCTGGGATTACAACTAAATAATACCGTGTAGTTTTCTGTGTGGAGTCTTTGCACATCTTCCATTTTATTTTGAAGCTACTCTATTTTACTTTTATAAATATTGCACTTTATTTATATCAATAAAATATAGCTAATTTGAGCTATATTGGCATCTGACAACCTTTCTAAACTACACTGTTAATTGAAACGATTAATCTGTAGACTATTTTGAATTTTATACAAACACAATGAGGTTGTCATTGAGTGACAGTCTTATATCTTCGTTCCTATTTCTCATATCTTTTCTTTTTTCAAATGTCATAACTCTGATATAATGATGAATGAGACTACAATACAATTTATTAAGCTACTACTTAATTGAGGAGCATTTAAACTGGTTCCCTCTCTTTCATAAGCAGTGCTGATCTGAGCCTCTTTCTACAGACGTTTCTGTGCAATCGTGTCGGTCACTCTCTAGAATGTACTCTGTGATTTGCTCAGATAATCCAGCCAATTAACACACACGTGAATAAATAAAACATATTTTTAAAACAAGCCGGTGTAGCTGTCAAACTGCAATGCATTTTCTTAGTGGCTTCTCTTTTCAGTGAAAAAGGATCACACTTATATGGAAAATGTCTATGATCCTGAAATATAAACCTAGAAAAAAGAATTTTTTGTGTGTGATATGAGAATATCTGTCCCTTTGTATTTCTGCCCTGTGGCACCCTGACTTCCTGAGATTCTAATGGTCATATTGTATTTTTAAACATCGCTTTCATGGTTTCATGGTCTCTTGACCTGACCAAAAAAAATTCATTTTTCCAACATTTTCTTTTGATGTTGAGAGAGAAAGAGAGAGAGAGAGAGAGAGAGAGAGAGAGAGAGAGAGAGAGAGAGAGAGAGAAAACTCAAGGGGAAAAGTGCAGATAAGTGTGTGCTGAGACTTTTCCTCCTCTGTTTAATCATTCAGAGCAGGTGGAAAGCAGACCATATGTAGAAACTTTCTGTCTTTGTTCTGCAAAGTCTAATCCTTATGAGAGCATATTCCCCCTCACAGGCATTAGCAGAGGGTCCTAAGCCCAGAGTGACAGTGACCTGGATCCTCTCCGTTGATGGGGTCCCTTGGGAGCATCAAGGTCTCGGAGAGGAATACTGTTCAGGTGAGAACTTAGTCAAGTTAATTACCGGCTGTCCATTTAAATCTTAAACCCACATAAACAATAGGTTTTTAGGGTCAGGATGACCGAAATATTGCACAGGGCATGCTTACACCAAAGAATTATTTCTTTATCAAACTGGGCATAGTGGCACACACCTATAATCCTGGGACTTGGGAGGCTGAGACAGGAGGATCACAGGTTCAAGGCCAGCAGGGAACCTGGTGAGATCCTGTTTCACAATAAAAAATAATAAGAGCTGGGTTTAAAGAGTCCCCCTGAGTTTAATCTCCAGTACCACATAAACACACAGGCTTGTACGCACACATACACACAAATAATTATTTCTTTATCTGTAATTAAAAGTTAACTGCATCCTAGTCTTTTTTTTCTTTTCTTTTCTAAATTTGCAATCCTCAGTTGCAGGAACATCATAACTCATCTAGTTAAGTCCTGGGTCTGGGAATGTACAGTTAGGGCTAGTGGGTACCCTCGTGGTCAATAGTGTGGACAGATCCCAAAGACTGGAACCTGAGATAATCTGGTATGGGAAAGACAGATCATTTCCCACAAACTGAATTTTTGACTTGCTCCTTGAGAAGAAATATTAGAGTTAAAATGAATTTGGTTCCTAGACTACTTGAAAGCCATATCCTAGTTACATTTCAGGTGCTTCAAAAAACAAGCGGGGCGTGGTGGCACATGCCTATAATCCCCATAATTAGGAGGCTGAGACAGGAGGATCGCAGGTTCGAAGACAGCCTTGGCAATTTAGCAAGACTCTCAGTAACCTTGCGGGATCCTATTTCAAAACAAGAAATAAAAAGGGCTGGGGTGCAGCTTGGAAGTAAAATGTCCCTGAGTTCAATCCCCAGTATGACCCCTTGCCACTCCCCCTATGCTTATTAAAAAAAAAAAATCCAAGTTTGGGGTTCCAAAATCTGACACGTAGCAGCTTGCATTTTGCTTCCTCATGGTAGGATCTCAGGAAAAGGCCTTGTGCTGGACAGGAGCCAGTTCCAGACGAGCACGATGTAACAGCTTCCTACTCTGCATTTGAGTATGTCTCCCTCCGGCTCCTCTGCCCTCCCTGAGGCCGGTCTGTGGGATCTGCGGGGCTGGCTTGCCCCTCTTAGCCACAGGCGGCAGCCGGCGTCCTCCTCCTGGCAGAGCTACGTTGTGGCAGAGGGAGGTATTAGTCAGTGTGGGTCAGAGAGAATGTGGCCATGACCGGGATCCTCGTCATCCTGTCTGAATGGGGTCCCTATTCAGCTATGCAGGCCGGTAAAATATCCCCCAAGTCATCCCTTTTGCCCATTACTGCAGAGCTTTGACTCCAATCTGCTGTGGTCTCCTGGCCCCGCGAGTGGCAGCCAGACCCTGGGCGATCGCAAGGCCTTCTCTTGGCCTCCTGTCTCAGCAGCCTAGCCTGAAAGTGGCCAACTCATTTTTTGGGCTATTTTCTTCTAGACTCATATTCTGAACTTGGCCTTTAATGCTTTAGTGCTATAGCAAGAAAAAAAAAAAAACCACTAAAATGTTAAACCTGCCAGGCGTGGTGGCGCACGCTTATAATCCCAGCATTCGGGAGGCTGAGATAGGAGGATCGCGGTTTGCGACCAGCCTCAGCTACTTAGTGAGGCCTTTTGCAACTCAGTGAGACCCTGCTTCAAAATAAAGAATAAAGCTGGGCGTGGTGGCTCACGCTTGTAATCCCCGCGCTTGGGAGGCAGAGACAGAAGGGTTGCGCGGCTTCAAAGCCAGCCGCGCTGGCTTAAGAGACCCTGTTTCCAAATAAAAATATATAAAATAGGTGTCTGGGAGTGTAGCCCAGGGGTAGAAGGGTTTCCAGGAACCCCAGTACCACTGAAAGAAAGAAAGAAAGAAAGAAAGAAAGAAAGAAAGAAAGAAAGAAAGAAAGAAAGAAAGGGCTGGGGGTGTAGGTTGGACGTAGAATGCCCCTGGGTTCCATCTCCAGTACCACACATTAAATAAATAAATAATCTAAAAGGCGGGGCTGTTTGTATTGATTTGTTCTGGGGAGGATGCTGGGGGGGTAGGCACTTTTCTCACCAAAAAAGGGGGATCTTGGGCCCATATTGTTTATTTCAGCTGCTCAAATGACAAGTTTAGATGAGGGAAAGATGCTACGAGAGGCATTCAGGTGGGTAAAACCAGACAGAGTTAGGGAGGGTATATTGCTTTGAAAACACTTAGGTTTTATCCTTTCCAGTTTCAGTGCCTACAGCCCTGCCTGTGCTTGGGTGCTCCGCGCTCCCCCTTGTGCCCGGGTGTCCTCGTGGAGGAGGGAGAGGGTGTGAGTGTGGGGAGACCACCTTCCTCCAGAGACCTCAATACGAAACCGATAAACCGCAGGAGAAAACAACTTGGTCGTAATTTAGAGGAAGCTCCTGTGGCTTTCAGGAATTCACCGATTCAGAAGTCATTTGCCAATGTCAGTACTATTTCTGGGCACTTTCTTCTGAGAATTATTCTTTGTATGACCTCCAGGTCGGTTTTAGAGACAAACGTATTGGTGATCGAGCCACTGCGGGGTGAAGTCTAAAGAGCTCTAGAGCTGTGCTTGAGAGACAGCCCATTCCCCACTCCCAGGCTCCATTTACTTAGAATAAGGGAGGGGGCAAAATGCTTCGCTTCATGCAAAGACCTGGAATCAACTTTATTATTACAAAGTGCCCAAAATATGGCGAGCGTTCTAGCTTGCTGTCTTTCGTACCATTTCTCACTACGGTTTGAGAACCGTATGATGTGTCTTGAGATTTAAAAAAAAATAGCCCCCACAGGTGAAGGGTTTCTCTTATTGCCAGAAAGGGGTCTCATCTGCTGACTGACACCTCTAACTTCTAAATGAACACCGGCATCGCTTCCTCTGGGGAATCTAGCTATTTTCTTCTCCCAAGAGGACTTAATGAAGGTACTACGGGAAGTCAATCTTCCCTGAAATCATGCGTAAAATCCTTCTTAGAGAAAGGGGACCGGACAGTGGCCTCTGCCCTTCTGTTGGGGGAGAAGCTTTTTTACTTTATATTTTCTTTTTCCCATCTTTTGACTGTGGGAATTCTAGAAACAGCTACGATTGTCAAATACACAATCGACTTACTTTTTATTTTTTTTATTTTTTATTTTTTTTGATTAAATTGTTTGTATTTATTTGAACTTTTAGTTTTGTATAATAAGCACATATCACATTTTATCAGGAGAAAATAAATTTTAGTTTTAAAAATTTACAAGGCAAGAAATAATGTGCTTGTAAACCATTTCTAAATATACAGAATTATCTATAGCTACCCTTTTGAATCAAGGAAACATTCCTTCTAATTCTAAAAATGCTTTCAAACTGGGCATGTTGACAGACACCTATAATCCCAGTACTTGGGAGACAGAGATAGAAGGATCACAAGTTTGAGCCAGCTGCAGAAACTTAGTGAGGCTCTCTACTACTTAGTGAGATGCTGTTTCAGAATAAAAAAAATGAAACAGGGCTGAGAGTGTAGCTCAGAAGTAGAATGGCCCTGAGTTCAATCCCTAGTACCATAACCCTACCCCCCAAATGCCTTTTTTTGTGGTACTGGGGATGGAACCCAGGGGCATTCTACCGCAAGCTCTATTTTTTTTATTTATTTTATTTTATTTTTTTAATTTATTTTTTATTGGTGCAATGTATTCATACATCATAGTGGTATAAAGAAAATACTTTTGTAGACATACATGCACATCTCGCCCAGTTAGCCCCTACCACGATCCCCACCCCATTCCCTCCCCATCCCTCCTTCCCACGCTTGGCTTACTGGTTGACATCTAGTATTATAGCAATTTATACAATATTAACATTGATAATCTCACATAACAGTTTCATTTGTCTGGTACCAAACTTTTGATGACATAAAGATAACATTTCAATATTTCTTTTTGCTTTCTTTCTTACCAGAGAATATTTTTTTCTTTTTTCTTTTTTTAGGTGAAACTATCATACATTTATTTATTTATTTTTCAGAAAAAAATCTATCCTGATATGGAATATGGACTCTAGATACCCAAAACAGTCTCAAAGAAGAACAAAGCTAGAAGATGTATATTTTCTGATTTCAAACCATATAAATCGACTTACTTTTTATATCTAGGTTTCAGGTGCCATGATTATCAGAATACATATCATCAGATATCTCAGATTAAATGCATGCTAAGTCTCATCAGATTTCGGTATGACGGCTTATTTGTGTGTAAGAATCCAGGACAATTTCATCTGGGCCGACCAGGGTGTTCTGCCACTGATCACAACTAACTTTCTGGAAAATTATGCAGGGCCTCTGTGATCTGGCCGCGCGCCCCTGCCGGGAGCTCAGCTCCCCTCCCAGTGGGGACGCAGCTTCTCATTTCTGTTCAGGACTCATGGATCAAAGCGAGGATAATGCTTGCTCCATCTGGAAGGCGAGGCAGCCAGTCTTTGAGGAGGCCCAGGAATAGCGCTTTGGAGACAGACCGCCTTTGCTGGGAGACCAGGGACCTGTGAGGAAGAAAAGAATCCTGTCCCCAAACAAATCAATACACACTCTCCACGCTTGGAAAGGGAGATTAATGTCAGCGAGCTGTGGACCGCTGTTGAAGGCAAAGGCTCGGCCACGTGTTGGGCGTCCTGTGACTGCTTTATCATGGGCATTGCTTAAATATCTGCTGGAAGGGAAGCACTGGAAGAAAGATGAATGAACCAAACTACCTTCCTTCCTTCCTTCCTTCCTTCCTTCTTTTTCTGTGGTACTGGGGATTGAACGCAGGGGCATCTTACCCCCAAACTGCACCCCCAGCCCTGTTTTATTTTTATTGGGAAACAAGATCTGGCTAAGTTGCTGAGGCTGGCCTCCCACCTCCCATTCTCCTGTCTCAGCCTCCTGGGTACCCAGATTACAGGCGTGGCCACAGGCACACCGCTGGTGTGTCAGATGTGTTGGCCCCGTGACTAGGGGAAGGGGTGTTGCTGTAGCACGTGAGGAGTGTGAATTTGGGGCCTAGACCATGGGGGGTCAATAAAAACCCATAGCGCTCTCTGCCCTTCCTTTCCTTTTCTGTTTCTTTGTTTAGCCTCTTTAACTGACCCCACAACCCCTTTGTTGGTTCATGATCTGATTTAATGAATTAATGTTTTTGTGTGGTGCTGGGGCTTGAACGCAAGGACCTTCTACCTCTGAGCTGAACCCCCTGCGCCATTTTATTTTTATTTTGAAACAGGGCCTCACTAAGTTGCTGAACCTGCCATCCTCCTGTCTCAGCCTCCCAAGTACTGTGATTATAGGCGTGCACCACCTGCCCTGCTTATTTAATGATTTTAAATTATTTAAATTAAATTATTAAATTATTTAAAATTATAATTTAGTTATTCCGCCTGGTGCAGAAGCTTGGACATTGGTGATGTTTCTGTCTGGCTCCATGGTCCTCACCCACCCATGCAGCCACCTCAACCACCTCTCTGAATCCTGAGAGCGCTCTCCTCTGCTTTTTTTTTTTTTGTATGTGTGAACGTGCCACGGTTTATCTAAGTGTCCTTCTGTCTTCCTGTTGATGAGTATTTAGGTTGTTTCCAGGTTTTCAGTTATTTAAAAAAAGCAATCTGTAATGTTCTGATTCACGTCGCTGTCTTCAGGTGCAAGAGTTTCCTTCGTGTACGTATCAAGCATGGACGTGCTTCATCAGTCATGTAGGAGGTGAACGGTCTGCGTCGCAATAACGCTGTTAGCCAGGCCTGGTGGCACACACTTGTAATCCCAGTACTTGGGAGGCTGAGACAGGAGGATCGCAGGTTCGAGGCCAGCCTCAGCAGCGTAGTGAGAACGTCAGCAAGTTTGGGAGACCCTGTTTCCAAATAGAGAATAAAAAGGGCTGGATGGTGTAGCTCGGAGGTAGAACGCCGCTGGGCTCACTCCCTGCTAACAACAAGGCTCTTTCTGGGTCCCTCGTCCATCAATCTTTGTGTTCTTGCTACATTCGCTTCTCTGCCCAGCGCTGCCATCCGAGGGGCCTCTCTGACCATCACTCCTATAGATCTTCTCCGACTTCATCCTTTCAAAGCACTCACTGCGTTTTGAAATGGCATTATTATTCTTAATTCATGCGTGACTGGTCCCCTCAGTGCAATGCAGCATCGCGATGCCGGGAACCTGCCTTGTTGTTGCTCTCATTTTTATCTACAGCTTCCAGGTAGCTTTAATCTGGAACATCAGAGATGTTCCTAAACGGATCGTGTGTGTGTGTGTGTGTGTGTGTGTGTGTGTGTGTATTGGTTCTGGGGATGGAACCCAGGGGCATTCTATCTCCAAGCTACATCCCCAGCCCTCTTTTTAATCTTTATGGGTCTCACTGAGTTGCAAAGGGCCTCACTAAGTAGCTGAGGCAGTCTGGGAATGGCGATCCTCCTGTCTTATCCTCCCGAATGCTGGGATTACAAGCGTGCACCACCACGCCCGGCTTCAAAGATGTCTTTGATCTTGAATGATGTTTGGACCGTAGCTGACCCTCAGTAGGTATTTATTTATTTGCTAAATAAATAAATATTTATTTGCTAAATAAACAAATAAAAAAATAATAAAAAAAGAAAGAAAGAATAATAAATAAATATTTGCTAAATAAATAACAAAGAAGTTATTTAAATAAGTCAATAAATAAAAAGTTATATAAATATATAATATAGAGTTATATAAATAAAGTATATAATTATATATAAGTGTCCTCCTTATATATAAGTTATATAAATAAGTTATATATATATATAAGTTATATAAAAGTTATAAAAGTTATATATAAGTTATATAAATATATGTTATATAAGTTATATAAATAAAAATTATATATAAGTTATATAAATAAAAATAAATAAAAAGTTATTTAAATAAATAGATAAATATCTATGGGGTATTTAACAATAGAGATGAGGGGCTCCCACACAAGCATTCAATTTCACACAAATGGTCACAGATGGCGTCAAACCAGCAAATATAAATCATGTTCAAAATGGGTTCATAGAACTGAGATGATTCTAGATAGTCAAAGGATGATTCTAGAAAATCAAATGAATTGTTAACTGAATTGTGAACTGTTGGGAGATGACCTAGAGTTAACAGTTATGTTTCTTTTCTTCTTTTTTCATTATTGAGATACATTTTGTATGTCATCCATTTTGTGTGTAGAATTCAATAACTTAGTAATTCCACTAAATGATATAGAGATCACCATTAGTTTTAGATCTTTTTCTTAGTCCACTAAGATTCCTGATGTTCGTTTATAGATGATTCATGCCCCCATTTCCCAGGCAACCAGTCATCTACCTCTATATATTTGCCTTTTCTGGACATATCATATAAATATAACATGATATATGTGTCAAACTTCTTTTATTTAACATGATTTTTTTTTGGTGTGTGCGTGCGTGCGTGTGTGCGTGTGTACGTGTGTGTGTGTGTGTGTGTGTGTGTTACTGGGGATTTAAACCGTGGGGGTGGGAGGGTCCTACCACTGAGCAACAGCCCTTTTATTTTTATTTTGAAACAACCTCTCAGTAAATTACCACATGCTAGCCTCAAATCTGTGATCCTCCTGCCCTAGCCTCTCAAGGACTAGTTTTACAGACGTGTACACTGTGCCTGGCTTGTTTTTGAGTTTTATCTGGAACTAGAGCACGAGCTAGCCGTTTGTTCTTATGGACACATAGTATTCCTTAGATGGCGATCCTACATTTTGTTTATCCAGCCGCTCCATGGCGGGCCTCGAGGTGGTTTCCAGTTTGGGGCTGGTATGGAAGCTCCGTGAACATTCCTGGGCATGTCTTTGTGTGAACATATTTTTATTTCTCTTGGAACAAGTACCTACGGGTGGACTTGCAGGTTCATATGGCAATTATTGCTTAAAATTTAGAAATTAAAAAAATTGCTTAGAGTTTTTCTTTGAGAAGCTGCTAATCTGTCTCCCAGAGCTCTGCCAAATCATCCTCCCGTCTGCTCTCTTAAGGTTTCCCCATTCACCTCGTTCCCACCATCATTTGTTACAGTCTGGCTTATTTGTTAACAGCCGCTCTTACTGGTGGGAAGTGGTGTCTCGTTTGGGTTTTGATTTTCATTTCCCTAATGGCTAATGCCCTCGAGCTTCTTTTCACGCGCTCAGTAGCCATTTACGCGTCTTCTTTGGAGAAATATCCCTTCAGGGAGTTGGTGGTTTTTAAATGTGGTATTTGTGGAAGTTTTTTTTTCAAAGGCCACAATTAGCGTCTATGAGGGTGGGCTAGTTCTGTAGTACGTAAATGACTTATAATGGAAGAATATAAACAGCTCAGTTTGTCGGTGTAAACAGGTTAGGTTTGACGAGCATCCAAAGGCCACGGAGAACTGGTAGCGTGCTTTCAAAAAGCCCGTAAATGATCTTGACTGTCAGCTTGACCATTCTAGCACGTGGGAACTGGTAGCCCAGAGAGACTGGATGTTGATACCTAAACCAAGTGTTTGGGTGAAATACGTGACTCAGGCTGTCTTCTGTTACTGTAACGGAGTATGCCAGGCAGAGTCATTTATGAAGACCAAAAATTTGCTCTGCTTATAGTTTGTAACTCTGGAGAGTTCAGCACTGGATGGCAGTATCTGGTGAGGTCCTGCTTGTTGGCGGGACACAACAGCACTGCAGGGTAGCATCGTATGGAGAGAGAACAAGCTTGCTACCTTGAGTCTCTTTCCCTCTTATAGAGCCACCAGGGTGAACACGAGCTCCTCACCCCACCTGATGACCCCATCTGGGCTTAGTTACCGCCCCAAGGCATCACCCTCAAACACCATCAGTCGTATGAGATAGTGTACATCTGTCTTTTCCTGCCTGGTTATTTCACTTGACATAATGTCCTCCAGGTCCATCCGTGTTGCTCCATGAGTTACTGTTCTTTATCAAGGAGGAGTTGTCATTAGTTAACGTGTCCCATGTGTGTATGATGTGAACACATCACGCAGGCATAGTCTTGGGCACTTGAAGTTCCCAACTTTCAAAAGCTCCTGGATAAGGTGAGAAGCCAAGTCCTAAACCGGTCACAAAGTAAACCCCCTGGTGCTGTTCATGACATGCTGATGCAAACAACACCTTGGGCCCTAGTGGCAGATGGGCATGGGAGACATGAGGTGCTTCCCTCCAGCAAAGGGACACAGACAAAATAATACATTTCCAGTGTTTTCCTGTTCACATCCTTGTCTTCCAGTCCTATTCCCGTCCCTTTTTCCAGTAAATTTTGTTTTAGCATTTTTTTGGGGGTCATTTTTCTTTCCTGAGAAGAAAGGGTACCAATCACTGGTTGGGTGGAATGACTGGAGTTTTCCATAACTTAGTGTAATTTTTCATAAATGCTATTCTGGCCCTTTCCTGTGCTGCTGAATGTCAGATGAGTGTCTACATAGTTGATGGTGTGCTTGGTAGTATTTTTTTCCCCAGTGGGAATGTAAGAATAGCCCAAGTTATGCCTTCACAGTGACTCTGAAAAGAGTTTGGGTGTTGTTAGAAGCGATGCTGACACGGAGGAAGTGTTTTAGGGTAAACTGGAGGCAGATGAGAATAAACTGCTAAGCCAAAAACATAAGCATCTTGGGTAAGCTCTTGAAGTTGAAAATAGACAAACTAAAAGCATTTTATTTTCTTAGATGGCTTCTGGCATCTCTTCACCTATTAATGTTGATTTTCTCCACTTTCCATGTAAAGTACACAGAGAAGTGTAGGTATATAAAAGTAGCAACTTATGAAGGTGAAAAGCATGGTGCAGAGAAGTGGTCCTCAAAGCGGGATCCCAGGGACACCTGGGAAATTCTTAGAAAGCAGGTTTCAGGCTCTTTTCCAGACCCAGCGAATCAGTGATTTGGGGAGTGGGATCACCTGTGCTTTGATAAAAATCTCTTCAGGTGAATCCAGTGCATATCAACATCTGAGAGCCACTGGTATAGTGATCGAGAGCATAACATGTGTAGGCAATTTTTTTCCCTTTCTTCTGATTGTTGTTTTATGGTTGTCTTCTTCTGGTTGTTTTCTGCCCATAGAATGCTAACGGCACCAAACCCATAGTGTTGTGACAAAGACTAAATGAGCTGAAATATGTAAAATCCTAAGAGCAATCCTTGGCCTCTTCAAGTGTAATAATAACAATAACACTCTTGACTGTTTTTTATCTTTTCCACACAATACAAATGCAGATTCTCAAGCCCCACCCTGGATCAAAAAGACCAGAATTCTCTGGTGACATGACTGCATCCTGAAACGGCAAAACCACCACTCTTGGATAACAAAGACTATAATCTTCATTTTTGCAAATGTTTCATGAGCTGGAGGGACAACACATGTTTAGGGAAACCCACAATCTCAGAAGACAAGGAGCAAGAACGTGTGTGTGTGTGTGTGTGTGTGTGTGTGTGTGTGTGTGTGTGTGTACACTCTACTGAGAGACTCTGCTGTGTCTCCGCAGTTTTATTTGGTTTATCAGGAATTTGATTGGGGTTTGTGCTACTTTGTTTACTGGGATTCGGCACTGCTCAGCATTATTTAAGAGTAACGTTTACCTTGTAAGCCTAGGAATATCAAGAACAATGAGTTCCTGGAAAATATGCCGAGACTGTTATCCATCACTCAGCCGCAACTGTTCCATTTGTGGGTTGTGTGTCTCATAACGTCACTCTGGTGATGAACCAAAAAGGATGGGAGAGGTTAAGAAAACCCTCAAAAATCACATGATTGGCCGGGCGTGGTGGTGCACGCTTGTCATCCCCGCGCCTGGGAGGCGGAGACAGGAGGATCGCACGGGTTCGAAGCCAGCCGTGCTGGCTTAAGAGACCCTGTTTCCAAAAATAAAAAAGTATAAAATAGGTCTGGGAGTGTAACCTGGAGGTAGAAGAGCTTCCAGAAACCCCAGTACCACCAAAAAAAAAAAAAAAAAATCACATGATTGTATCATGGCACAATCAAGTGGAGCTGGGCTTCCCAGTCGCCAAGTAGTGTCCTTCCCCTATACCTCACCGTCTTAATCCTGGCTTTTAAAAATGATGTAAAGCAGCATTTACGCATTAAAAAGATAATTCTACCTTGATTGCTCACATAAAACTCTAGTCTGAGCAGTTTTTGATCTCCTTTCATTGCTTTTACTTAAAGACGCTAACATCACATTTCCTTTTTAGGGTAGTGATAGACCAGTCATACAATGGCAACTAGTAACTTGCAAATCCATCACCTATTCTTCTTTTGTCAGTGAGAATTTGTTCTCCAGCATTTAGACAGACTTTTCAGGTTGTAATGAAAAGGCCTTGGGGCTTTCACACAAAGCCTACAGGTCTTGCATCCACTCTTCAATTACAGCAGAACTCCTGCACAGTGAAAGGTACATTTACACAACTTATTCTCAACTTTGAGGCACGCATAGGGATATTTGGCTACATCTGCAAATGATGGTCATGTAAGCGGGGAGAGAGAGGAGGACCGTCATCACAGGCTCATTTCTTATCTTGATTATCACATCAAATACTTTTCCTTTGGCCTCTCTTATTGGCACTTTTGATAGCACATGTGAACTTCAGCTTCATTTCTCTTTCCTGCTTGTTACTTCATACACTGCTCTTCCTGCTATCTATCACCTCATTAATTATTTCACATTCCCTTGGTTTTAGCTTGTCACCTCCTCATAGAACCTTTTTCCCCCCTTTTATCTCTTTTACTAAAAATTTTTCTGACCCATACTTTATCACTTCACAGCATTTCTTTATACTACTTATTGAAACATGTAATTAACTTATCATTTCTCTGCCTTTTTAGGTCTCTCTACCCATGTGGGACAGGCAGGCGGATAACGTGTTTATTTTGCCCATTACCAGGCCAGATGCTTAATACACAGCAAAAGATCAGTGACCATTTGTTAAATGAATGTGATGTCTTCTCTGAGTTGGTGTGTAATTTTGAGGTCTGCTTTGGGAGGTGTGCAGGCTAAATCTTGGTTGCTAATAAGAATCTTTTTGGATTTATTCCCTTCATAGATGGATACTAATGCAGACATAGAATTTCAGACCTCTTAAGAGGACAGGATCTTCTAAAGCATTTGGACCTGGATGCCTGATCTTGAGTGGACCTAAGTTTTCTAGAGCATTCTAAACAGTGAGCTGTTTCCCAGAGCTTATGCTTTATGACAGCTCCTGGCCCTCAGTGGCTATTGAGTGCTTGCAATGTGGCTAGTGTGACCTGCCACGTGCTCGAGTACATGAAGATGCAAAATAGTTCATGAGTAATGTTCACTATTTCCTTATTGAAAGGGTAATAATTTAGGCATATTATAAACAAATCAAACATACCATTACATTGAATTTTATTTTTTCCCTTGAACTTATAATATGCTATTGGAACATTTAAAATCAGTTAGCATGGATCCCATTTGTGGCTCAGATTGTGTTTCTACTGAGCAGTGCTGATCTCATCCCCACAGCTCACCCCAGCTGTCTGGCAAAGCGGGCCGAAGGAGACCCACGGAGGGAGGGACGCTACAGTCGCAAAAGCCTCTCACTGTCTGCTACTTTCTTCCCAGAATCTGTGATAAGAACATAAGACATTGTGTTAAGATGTGATAAGGTAATGTGTTAATCAGCTTGGTTTTCCATCACTGGGACACACTACTGGAGAAAAACAACTTAGAGGAGAAGGAAATGTCTATTTTATCTCATGGTGTTGGAGGTTTAGTCTATGATCTACTGGAGACAGAACATGACGGTGGAAGAGCACAGATGAGAAAGGTTGCTCAGCTCATGGCATCTGGGGAGAGAGAGACAGAGACATGACACTCTAGGGCATGCCCCAAAACACCTCCTTCCTTCAACTAGGCCCTGCTTCTTATGGTACCCACCATTTCCCAATAATGCCATCAAGTTATTAGCCTATTAATGGATTGATCCATGATAGAGTCACAGCCCTCGATCACTCTCCAAAAGCCTTATCTCTGAACATTCTAGGGACAAGTCTTCAACACATGAGCATTTGAGAGATAGTCCAGATCTAAACCTTAATAGATGTGCACTAGGGTAAGACCTGGCACCCCCGGACAGTGGCTGAGGTGCTGGTCCGGTACAACCTCCATGTCAGGTCCTGAGCTCCAAGTACAGTATATGTCTCAAGATTCAAAAACTTTAAAGGTCTTACTAGCATTCACCCCTTTTGCTTCAAAACGATACTGGAGCCAAGTGTGTTGGTACACACCTGTAATCCCAGTATTTGGGAGGCTGAGACTGGAGGATTACAGGTTAGGGGCAGCCTCAGCAACTTAGCAAGACCCTGTTTCAAAATAAATAATAAAAGGGCTTTGGATGTAGCTCAGAGACTGACTGTCCCTGGGTTCCATCCCCAGTACCAAAAACAAACAAACCCCCCCCCCCCAAACAATGCTGGAGCTGGGCGTGGTGGCGCACGCTTGTAATCACTGCGCTTGGGAGGCGGAGACAGGAGGATCGCGCAGGTTCGAAGCCAGCCTCACTGGCTTAAGAGACCCTGTTTCTAAATTAAAATGTAAAATAGGTCTGGGAGTGCAGCCCGGGGGTAGAAGGGTTTCCAGGAACCCCAGTACCACCAAAACCAAAACAAAACCAAAAATTGCTGGAACCAGAACCTAGGCCTTCTGATTATGTTGAGTCATTGAATTACTTATGAGGACCTACTCATAAATTAGGTACTAGAAAAATTTAAAGAATTGTTAATAAGTAATTTAGGTTTTGTTAAAATATGAGTTGATAAGGAACTTACACTTTTGTCTTCAGATGGCTAAACAGATAAGACAATCAGAGTTCATTCCTTGGTAAATTAAACAAATAGAAACTTATTCTGTAGTTGGTGCTTAGAACGGCATTAAACCGGAGTGACCTTTACCTAGCACAGGAGTATACACTGCAAAGCAAAATTTAAACAAAAAGTCAGATACGAACATGAAATCTGCTTGTAAGTAAACACAAATTTAATAACCACTCTTTGCATAGCTATGAAACGCACTTGGAGACCAGGCACTGCAGCGTGGAAAACTGGTTGCTATGTCTCAGTGCTAAAGCCCTCTATTGGCATATCAGGCCAGCTTCTCTTCTTGGGTAAGAAAGTAGAATTTTAAACAGTAAGCTTCATTAGCATGACCTCCGGGTTTCTTAATCTAGCAAATATTTAATGAGCACATACTAAGTCTCAGGTAATGTCCTGGGTGCTCAAGATACTATTGTGAACAGGTAGAAACAGACTTTTGCTTTCTGGAATGTCTCTCCAGCGCTTAGGTATTGCTAGAGCTTGGGTGTGGTTTGTCTCCCAAAGGTTCATGAGTTGAAAACTCGGTCTTAGTGTGGTGATGTGGAGATGGTGGAAACTTTAATAAAAGGTGGAGCCTGGTGGAAAGCAAGCGGTTCACAGAGATTCTACTCTCACAAAGAGATGAGAGCTGTTTTTAAGGGGTGGGTCAGATTTTGTGGGATGGGTTACTTCATCAAGAATGAGTTGTTACAGAAGAGGCAGTTTGGCCCCTCCCTTTCTCTTCCTTCCTATCCTGTTGTGACCTCTCTCCCCTTATTTTATTTGCTCTCTAACACGATCTCATCCTGTAGGTTCTGATGTAGCCACAAGGCCTTCTCTAGGGGCCCCAAACAATGGTGGTACCTGATATCGGACTTTCAGTATAGAAATTATGAGCTCAATAAACCCCTCTTTCTATATTACCCAATGTCAGGTATATCGTTAAAGCAACACAAAATGGACACAGACAGGCATTTTCTCAATAAAGAGATTGAAATTCAATGGTCCAGTAAGTCTAAACAGTGCTACCTTGGAAAGCCATGAGTGACATTTTTGTTACTCAGAAACGAAAGTAAATTTGTAATTTTTCCGCATGTCCTTTCTGGGGAACTTGATAATAGAGGTGTATATGAAAAGCATAAGTGCCCAAACATGACGTACCTACACTATTAATCTATTTTTGGAACGTCAGAAGATGCTCTTAAATTCCTGAATAAGTTTCAAATAAAACAATTAGTAAATGATTTCCCACAGAAATACCTGTTCAGTCCTTCTTCCTTCTACTGGAACATCTCGACCTATAGCTAAGCAGAAGTCTTAGTTCTTATCTATCAATTTCAGGAACTCACATTTGGAATGACTCTTCTTCTTACAACACAGTTCGCTCTTTCTCACAATCCTTCTCTCCCAGTCCACGGGTAGCGCTCCTCGGACACGTTCTCCTCCTTACACATCTTTATTTTCCTACATCTCCCACAGGTGCCCCTCCATCCTGGCCCCCCAGGAAAGACTCCATTAACATGGCCTTCCCCCCTTCACACTCAGCCAGTAGATGTCTCCATTACCCTCTGATACTCGGGCCAGCCTCAGCCAAGTGGGTTTCCATCTTTTCTTTACCCGACATCCAGAAAGAGGCTTTGATAATTTGCCTAAACATGAGCAGATGCTTCCGGAGGGCACGTCTCCATCCTGTATCTCTCCTCTCCAGTTTCGGTCAGAAATGCAAACTACTGCCTTCTCCCTCTTTTTCCAGGCCCAAGAAAAGGCTGATTTCACGAAGCATCCAAGCCGCCAGCCCCCTCCTCCTCTGCACGTCCGGGCTTCCTTCGCCCCGAGCCACCCAGAGCTTGCACCTCGCCCCCTCCCGCCCACCCATCCCCAACCCCGCGGGGACCGCGAGTGGGCGCGAGGACCCGCCGCCGCCTCCGCGGGTTCAGCACTGGACAGCTCCCGCCCCGGCCAACGGCAGCCGGCTGATTGACAGCGGAGCCGACCAAACAGCGCCGCGGACGCCTCCGAGCCGCCCTGCCAGGGTTTGGTTGCGGCCAGGCTGCCTCTTTAAACGGGCTTTCCTCCCGAGAGCAGGGAGAGGCAGCGGTGCGGCTCGTGGCCGAACCGAAGGGTCCCGGTGGTCGCAGCTGCCCGGCCCTCCGGGCTCTGGAGGGACGAGCAGCTCCGAAGCAGCCTCCGCTCCCCGGGCGCTCCCTGCCCTGGCGGTGGGGGTCTGCGTGCGCCCCGGGCCAAGGGGTCGGGAGGAGCCGGAGCCGGGCGGGAGGCGGGAGCGACCTGCCAGCCGGGAGGTGATGGAGCGGCGTCGCGCGCGGCCGCGGCGGCCCCGGCGGCAGCAGCAGCAGCAGCAGCAGCAGCAGCAGGAGGAGGAGCTGCTCCCGCGCACACCTCACTGAGAGCGGCTGGGGCGAGGCGCCCGCGGGGGACGGGGCACCGGCTCTGGCCGAGGCTGCGAGGTGCGACCCCCGAGCAGACCGCGAGGCGCGGGCGCAGCCGGCGGCTCCGCCACAGGTGACTTGATCGCTGGCTCCATCTCCAAACGCTCTCAGCTGGAAGTCCCTTTGGACCGGGTGCCGCCTGGAGAAGAGGAGGAGACCCCCGCGGAAAAGTCTTGCTGCTGATACATTGGAGACCGAAAAAAAAAAAATCTTAAAAAAAAAGTGACTCGTCCCGGCACCTCTTTTCCTCCCTGCGAGGCAGATGGGAGCCATGGCTGGCTCCGTGCTCCTCTGCCTCCTGCTCGCCCATGTGGGGCTGGGGGCTGCGGGCGCCGGCCAGGATCCCTCGGGGCGAGAGGGGGCGCCGAGGGGGCGGCCGCACGCCCCGCAGGCGGCTCGAGCCTCTGCCCCCGACCCCTCGGCTCCCTGGAGCCGCTCCACCGACGGCACCATCTTGGCGCAGAAACTGGCCGAGGAGGTGCCCAGGGACGTGGCCTCGTACCTCTACAGCGGGGACTCGCGCCAGCTGAAGCGGGCCAACTGCTCCGGCCGCTACGAGCTGGCCGGCCTGCCCGGGAGGTCGCCCGCCCAGGCCAGCTCCCATCCCTCCTTGCACGGGGCGCTGGACACGCTGACACACGCCACCAACTTGCTCAACACCATCATGTTAAGCAATAAGTCCCGGGAGCAGAGCTTGCAGGACGACCTGGAGTGGTACCAGGCGCTGGTGCGGAGCCTCCTGGAGGGAGAGCCCAGCATCTCCCGGGCGGCCATCACTTTCGGCACCGAGTCGCTGTCCGCGCCCGCCCAGCAAGTCTTCCTCCAGGCCACGCGCGAGGAGAGCCGGATCCTGCTCCAGGACCTGTCCTCCTCCGCACACCACCTGGCCAACGCCACGCTGGAGACCGAGTGGTTCCACGGCCTCCGGCGCAAGTGGAGACCCCACCTACACCGCCGCGGCTCCAGCCCGGGGCCCCGGGGCCTGGGCCACAGCTGGCGGCGCCGGGACGCGCTCGGGGGGGACAAGGGCCACGTCAAGTGGTCGCCGCCTTACCTGGAGTGCGAGAACGGGAGCTACAAGCCCGGGTGGCTGGTGACCCTCTCCGCCGCCTTCTACGGGCTGCAGCCCAACCTGGTCCCGGAATTCAGGTAGGGGCCGGGGAATGGGGCCGGAGCAGAGTGGTCCTTGCGGGTTTGCGGAGGGGCGCACCCGACTGAGGTCTAGAGCTGGGCTGAGGGAGCCCCGGCGGGCTCAGTGCTTAAGGGGGCCGGGGGCACTCCACTTCTGCCAGATTCAGGCCCCGAGTGAGAAAGCCTCCCTCTGGGGCCAGTTTCCCGGCAAGGGGAGAGGGACGGGGGTGGGGGGGGGCACTTGGTAATGCCTGGAGGCGCCACAGCCCAGCCGCTCCAGGCTCCTCTGCAAGGACGGAGCATCCCTTTGGAGGGGTGCCATTGAACTTGGTGAGCTTGGGGGTGCACCCGCCTGGCACCCGATGAGAGGAGGACGTCGGCCAGGAAGAGAGCTTCTTGTGTCTGCAGCTTTGGGTAGCTTCTGCTCGCTTCCTGCGCAGGAGTTGGGGCACCAGGAGTTAGTCAGCCACCAGAGCGTGTAATTACACCTGTGCTATCCCCTGGGTGGCTTGGCGGCGGCTCCGCAGTGAGTCACTCTCAGCAGCAGAGCTGTCTCCAGGACCCAGACCTGGCAATTTGGTCAGTGTGTTCCTACTGCCTCCCCTCCTCCCGAGCCCTCCTCCCTCCTAGGTGACTTCCCCAGGGGTTGGGCACACCTGAGGGTTCAACAACCCTGCCACACACTTTATAAGTGAACCCACCTGTGTCGCCTTAGGGAGGGAGGAAGCGGTTCTAATTTGGGAGGGAGCTGCAGGCTGGGGTCTCCCCGACTCCCACATGGGGGCTCTGTGAAGAAGGGTCTTCAGGGGCTGAAGTTGCTTCTGAACCCCTGGAGCCTAGGCACACGGAAGAAAACTTTGCATATGGGTTGTTTCATTTTCTCCCTCACAGCCAGGGCAGGATGCTGACCTGCTGGGAGATGCTGGGCCAAGTGCCCTGAGGGCCAGCGGGAAGACCCAGAAGGCTTTTCTTGGCACTAATCTCTGCCACTGAACGGCCTGGAGCAAGTCACTTAACCTCTCTGGTCCTCAGTGACTTCTCTGTCAAGCGAGAAAGTTGAACTAGATAGTGCCTAGGGAGTCATGCAGTTATAAAATTCTGTAGCTTTTTAATGCTGGCAACACTTGAGAAGGTATAAATAAAAAAACAGCCCCCTTTCTCGGATTCTGTACGACCTGAGTGTGCGTGTGCCTGCGCGTGTGCGCATGGCTCCATTCTATCTTAAGCCAGAGTAACTTTCCTACTTTCAGAATAATCTCATTTCCCCTCGATTCCTGCAGGATCCTATTAGTAAGAGCTGAGCACAGCTTTGACTCTTTGCCATTTTGTTTACTGGAAAGAAGAGGGATCAGCGGATACCACTCGCAGCCAGCAAACTGTGGCCTTTACACAGGCTTTTTCAGGGAGACGCAGCCCTCAGGGTCTCTCTGTACCTCCTCTGTACCCCGCAACCCCACCGTTCTATCTCCCAGTTACTCTGCCAGGCGCTGGGCTAACTACTTTGCATGCACTATCTTGATGAATCCTCAGAACAATCCGAGCGAGTTAGGTTTTATTACTTCCCCGATTTTACAGAAAGGAATCTGACACACAGAGGAGTCAGACTTCCGGCCTGTGATTGTACAGCAGTTAGAGTAGAGCCAGAAATTAAGCCCTCTTTGTACTTTCAGCCAACTCTATTTTATGAAGGTGGCCTCGGGGAATTGCATCAGTGCGGCTGCTGTATAAGAGCGTGTTTATAATGCAACTGGGAGCGGGCGTGGTGGCGCACGCTTGTGATCCCAGCACTTGGGAGGCCGAGGCAGGAGGATCGCGCAGGTTTGAAGCCAGCCTCAGGTACTTAGTGAGGCTCTCAGCTACTTAGTGAGACCCTGTTTCCAAATAAAATCTAAAATAGGTCTAGGAGTGTAACCTGGAGGTAGAAGACCCTGGGTTCCATCCCCAGTACCACACATACACTAAATAAATAAATAAATAAATAAATAAATAATAAAGAATGCGACTAGGGCTGAAAACCACTCATTTTCACAATTTGTTTCTCATAAGGATTAGAAAGCCTAGGTTACCTAAATGCGCTCAGCGCCTCCTGGCAGCCAGGACGGAAGGCCAGGGGCGGAGGTCTGAGGGTCCCCAGGCCCCTACACAGTTGGTGGCTGTGTTCTGAAGAGTCCTTCCCTGAAGTCCTCCGGTGCCATCCATGGTGTGCTTCTGCCTAGGCCGCTTAGTGCCCAGCCCCTCACAGAGCAGAGAGCTCCGGGAGCCCCAGGGCACCTGTCCCGGGCCCTTCCTTCATCCACTGGACTGAGGAGCTGCCTGGATATTACAGTAGGAACCGGAAAAAAATCTTAAAGGGACCAGATGGCCTCACCTGTTGTTTCTTAAAGAAACAGAACTAGATGGATGAAGGCACTTAGCCAAAACTCTCAGCAAGTTTGCAGCAAGCAGGAAATGCACGGGCACAGGCACTCTGCCTCTGCTCTAGAAAGTCTACGCTTAAGGCGCATTTATGGGCTCTCTGGACCTCTGCGCGCAAGCCATGTTGGAGACATGCCTTGTTCTCTATTCTCCTGCAGGGAAAAAATAGGGCTATTTTAGAACACAGTTGTTGATTTTTCAATGGAGGGATATTATTTATTTACAATAACACTTATTTATTTCTTTTACAATAACATTTTAACATTTAAATGGACCATTCCCATCTCTTCATACACACTAAAGGAAAAGGTTTTGCTGTCATTGGTGTTATACCATTGAAGATGCACATCCTAAAATTCTACAATATAAGAACATACTATTAGGTACAGCAAGAGGGTGAGCCTGAAGTGAAATCTTTGGAAAACATGATTAGAAATCCTAATCATGATTTAAATAGAGGTTCCAACATGTCGAATGTTACTTGCAAAAGGCCTTATATGTAATGAAGAATCTATCAATAAAGATTTACTTATGGCTTTGTGCGGTGACCCATGCCTGTAATCCTAGTACTTGGGAGGCTGAGACGGGAGGATCGCGCAGGTTTGAAGCCAGCCTCAGCAACTTAGCAAGACCCTGTTTCCAAATAAAAAATAAAATAGGTCTGGGGGTGTCTTCCAGAAGTAGAAGGTTTCTGGGTTCTACCCCGCAGTTATACACACACACACACACACACACACACACACAGACACACACATACACACACACAAATTTACTTATGCAAGAGAAAAGGAGAAAAATAAATTGTAACGACAACTTTCACTTAAGATCTTAATATTTCCCAGATCTGCTTACACGATTTAGGCACTTAAATTACATTTCTAAGATTTATTTATTTGTTTATTTATTTATTTATTTATTGGTAGTACTGGGGATGGAACCCAGGGACATTCTACTTCCGAGATACACCCCAACCCTATTTTTTAATTCTTTTTTTTTTTTTTTTGAAACAGAGTCTCACTGAGTTACAAAGGGCCTTACTAAGTAGCTGAGGCTGGCCACGGATGACAGTCCTCCTGTCTCAGCCTCCCAGATACTGGGATTACAAGTGCGCACCACCACGCCCAGCTCCAATTTTGTATTTAGATAATATAAGTCCAAAATATGAAGTTAAACAGTTACATGGAGAACATGGCCCACTACCTTTTTGGTGGTACTGGGGTTCCTGGAAGCCCTTCTACCTCCGGGCTACACTCCCAGACCTATTTTTACTTTTTTTTTTTAAATTGGAAACAGGGTCTCCTAAGCCAGCGCGCGCGGCTAGCTTCAAACCTGCGCGATCCTCCTGTCTCTGCCTCCCAAGCGCAGGGATTACAAGCGTGCGCCACCACGCCCGGCTGGCCCACTACCTTTTTATATTAATTTACCAGTACAAGCATTACTCAGACCAAATTTTATTCCCCTTCTGTTTCAGAAGAATACAAATATCTTAAAATTAAAAAGCATTAGGTACACACAGGAAGTTTATTGTTCATTTTTTCATTCAAAAGTGGCACTATTCAACTAAATGTTTTTTAATCTTTTGTTATAGACTGATAGTATAAACATGTTTGTCCTCATTTTCTATTCTAGCATAAAAGATAAAGTAATAATTTAAGGTATATTCTGAAATATTTGTACTTCTGACCTTAAACTTGTGATGTCCTTGTAGATTTTCCTTGAGTTTGAGATATTTGGTTTGCACAGTAATTTTTTCTTCATGGTACTCAAAGTACTACAGAGTCCATTTGGCTGAGTGCATAAATACCTTCCTGCTTGGTGTTGCAGACTAATCTCAGTCGGGTCGTTATTGTCCGTTCCCGGTCAAATCCTCAGAAAGATGGGGCAAATGGCAGGTGGAGTTCTGCAGAATCTTATCTGCAGTGATTCTTTCCCTTTAGGGACTAAATTTTCTTTAGGTCCCTAAATGACGACGCTTTGGAAAGAACCTGAGGTGGACAAAGGCTTCTTGAGCCAATGACACTTTATTACAAAAACCCCAAGAAATTTATACCCTTTACCAGTAAAGTTAAGAAAAAGGGGGGGTGGGTGTCTTTCAGCTGGCTGTTGGCCCTCGAAGAATTAACTCCTGTTCCTCTCCAAGGTCTTGTAGATAAGCAGTTCCAGGTGGCAGCCTCCCAGAATAGTCAAGGCTTGGGAGCTTCTCGGGGAATCTTCTTTAACTTTTCCTGGAACTTTTCCATCTTTTTGGGCTCAGTTCATATAGCAAGTGTGGGGAAATGTGGTGATTCAGGTGGATGTGATGGAGTTTCTTCAGGTGTTGGTACCTTATCTTCTAAGTCTGAAAGCTTAAGCATACTCACAACACAGTTTGGCAGACAAAATACCACAAACAACACCACAAGGTTCTTAGTTCTAATTGTCAGATGTATTTCCTTAACTGCTAAGCACTCTTCTTTAGACAACAAGCCTATTAAAAGCCTACTCATCTTTAATAATCCACTTCCCTGTCACAAACTCTCTGCAGCCTGCTTCTAACTTTCTAATTCCTTCCTTTCCCAGTTGGGACTTTCTTATGATAAGCTCTTCTTCATGCAAAAATGCTTTTCTTACTCTTACGGTATTTCCTTTCCTTCATACATATATATTTAGAACGTCTGTCCTTTATTTAGTCATATTCATTTCTAGCTATGCGGTCAGTCAACAGTCTTTTTCTTTGGGTCTATTGTATTTGGGCAGCTAAGTTGTTTATCAACTAAATTTCTTTAAGGTCACACATAAGGTTTTTCTCTGTCTCTAGGCAGGATTTCAAGGGTAAACAGTTACTTTGAACTGAGCTACTTTGTCGGAGTTAATGGATAGTGATGAAGGTCGGAGGCCATTTGTGATTGCTGCAGCTGGGGTGCTTATCACAGTACCTGAATCCTGGCCAGTCTTTTCATTATTGTTGAGCAGAGCCAAGGACGTTTAGACAAATTATTAGAGAGTTTATTTCCACGGACTCAGTTTCTTTTTATAGTCCTGATTTCACATCACTGGAGCAATTCGTGTAGAAAGTTAAAAGGAATAATAGTGAAGGGTATCTAAAAGTGGGGGGTACTTTGGCCAGAGACGATACCTCCTTCTCGGGGCTTTTTTGCCGATTAACTATGTGGAGTGGGGTCTCAACACATAGATGCCGAGGCAGCAGGATGTCTTGGCAGCTTGGAAGTCTTCAGTCCTAGGATGGGTAGAAGAATTTTGAGTGTTTGATGAGTTTAAATGAAGCTGAGTTCCTCTGGGAATTACTTCTTTCTTGATGAGTGGAAAGGAATTGGAACTCATCTGGTTCCATCTTGCCATTTTGTAGTTGAACAAAGTGGGGTGGCTCTTTTGTGGCAGGTTAGACTCAGTGGGAACACATACCCATCGAGCACCTACTGCGCGTGGGATGGTTTTGAGGGACCACTGCATTCAATTCGTAGAAGTCTTAGATAGTTACAATTTCAGAAAATGAGCAACCTTCCCAAGGCAACATAAGTAGAAAATCAGGGAGCTCAAATCAAATTCACATCTATCTAGTGATGGAGTCTGTGCATAGAACACTCTACCACACCACACGCCAACGTCTACATCCTGATTCCCCATTGTGTTTTAACTTTTTAATTAAAAGTACAAGATGTACCGTCTTGTGCCCCATTAAGATATAGGATTCCAATGCACCAATAAAAACAAAAGTACAAGATGGTATTGGCTGGAGGGTTAATATATTTGGCATAATAAGTGATATACGCTTATTCTTTTTAAATATACTTTTATTGGTGCATTATTATTACACATAATAACGAGGCATGGAGTGAAACATCCGTGCACACAACAACACCTGGCACTTTTCTCCCTGGGTCTCACCCTGGTCCCGTTCCCATTGGATCGGTGTTAATAATCGCGTACATGTACACAGCACTATCTGAACTGTCCCCCTCATCACATCTTCCTTCCCTCCCCAAGCCCTCTCCATCACTCCATTGGAGTCTCTACTGCTTTATCAAAACTTTCTCTCTGGCGTCCCCGTATGAGAGAAGACATACAAGCGTCCACTCTCTGAGACCGGCTAACTCTCGTAGCCCACCTTTCTCTAATTTTATCCATGTTTCTGCAAAGGAGATAATTTTGTTCCCTATGTCTTCTTTGTACACACAGTTGCACTGCGTGCACAGACCACAGTTTTATATGCCTTTTGATGGTTCCATTTCTTCTTCCTTGGTCCAGCCATACCTACCTACCCTCACTTAGGCATGAACTGGCCAACCATATCTACCGGCCACACAACATATAATCAGGTATGTTGTGGAGTGAGAATATTGACCTTGAGTTCGACCTTTGCTTCAGGTCCCAGTTTTGACTGTGATTGGCTCTGTTACTTGTCTGGAGATTAGTGTCTGTGTAACAAAAGCATGAAAGCAGGTTTCATGTGGCTTCTCCAAATGATCAACCGGTGGCTTTGGAAACAGGGCTGAGACACATAAATGCAAGCCCATGCAGAAATGATATTAATAACGGGCGTGGTGGCGCACGCTTGTAATCCCTGCGCTTGGGAGTTAGAGGCAGAAGGATCACGCAGGTTCGAAGCCAGACACACTGGCTTAAGAGACCCTGTTTCCAAATAAAAAAATATATATAATAGGTCTGGGAGTGTAGCCCAGAGGTAGAAGGGCTTCCAGAAACCCCAGTACCACCCAAAAAAATGATATTAATAGGGGAGGAACGTCAGCCCTGGTATATGACTTTATGATGGTCATTTGCTCATAGAATATTTCCAGAAAACTCAATGAACATACATTGAGTTAAATATATAAGCTAATGTTATAGAAATGAGAACTCCACTTTCAAAATAAGAATAAGCATGATATATAAGTTTCTAGATTTTGGAAGACCCTGAAATCTACTTAAACTTAATACAAATTTGTTTCACAAAATTTTAAACCAAGGACCTCGGTATACCTCTTTATTTTTCTGAAGATAATAAATGTTTGGACATTATTTTGGAACTCCTTATTTACTCATTTATTTATTTATTTATTTATTTATTTATTCATTATTTTTGTATGTGGTACTGGGGATTGAACCCAGGGTGTATTCTTCCTCTAAGCTATACTCTCAGCCCTATTTTATTGAAACGGGTCTCTTTAAGGTTGCCGAGTGCCTCATTAAGTTGCTGAGGCTGGCTTTGAACCTGCAATCCAATACATTTTCAGTTTGCTTCTGTTGTTGGCTTTAAAATTTCAACAAGAACCATATCTTGTGGTGTAGCTGGTAGCACGGGATTATATTGCTGTATTCTAGATAGGCATTTGGAAGTAGAAGCGGGATTCCCAAGACTGCTAAGTAAGTTCCAAGAGTATGTATCTGCTCTCTAGAGAGGAAACCGCGCCCTCACTACACCGATTTTACAGCCCCAACTCCTGGATAAGCCAAATGTGACTTCCAACTTGAAGCGTTTTCTGTACACTGTGCAGGTTTTAAGGCTATCCGCTTTCATTCCTCAGAGTGCCATTGAGTTCAACTTACACTGCGTTTCATGACTGTATTTTAATACGCGGGGCTACCAAGGAGTCGGCAGTTGATGTTCTTTCGCGCTGGGTTGGTGCAGTGGCATTAGGGCTCTGTCTTCTATTTCTTCTCTTCAGTCTGGTTTGGTGTTTGAAGGGTTCTTTAAGCTAAATCACTAGCATAGCACATGGGGATTTTGAAAGCGTTGGCAGCTTGGCGGTTGTTATGTGCAGATAGGTATTTCACGGGCACTGGGGCTGTGCTTCAGAGAGTTCAGCCAACGGCGCCATTAAGCTCATTCCCAGCACAGCAATGCCACACGCATCAGTGTGGTTCGCTTTGCTGGTTGCCTTATCTGCTTTTCAGCTTTGAGTAACAATTCATGGATATGCACAATTTCCATTTTGGCTGGGCATTTGCTCATCCAGCTAGTTTTTCTTCCTATGGGTCTCAGGGGGAGGGATCAAGTTTCTGTAGAATTTGATTTATAAAAATCTTAGCTGGATGAGTATTCCATGAATTGTTTCTTCAGTTCAGGAGAAGTACTGGGCGTGGTGGTGCACACCTGGAATCCTAGTACCTGGGAGACTATGACAGGAGGATCGCAGTCTTGAGGCCACCCTCAGAAATTTAGTGAGACCCTCAGCCATTTAGTGAGACTCTGCTTCAAAATAAAAAATAAAAAATAAAAAGGGGTGTGTGTGTGTGTGTGTGTGTGTGTGTGTGTGTGTGTGGTGTAGTTAGCAGGTAGAATGCCCCTAGGTTTAATCCTCAGGTACACCACCCCCAAAAGATTAATCCTCTTAAGTCGGGCGTGGTGGCGCATGCTTGTAATCCCAGCATTCAGGAGGCTGAGACAGGAGGATCATGGTTCGCAGACAGCCTCAGCTACTTAGTGAGGCCCTCTGCAACTCAGTGAGACCCTGTTTCAAAGTAAAGAATAAAAAATAGGGCTGGCGGTGCAGCTCAGAGGTCAAATGCCCTTGGGTTCCATCAGCAGTACCGCAAAAAAAATAAAAAATAAAAAATAAAAATTAGTCCTCTTGGCTAAAAGTGTTTTATATTTCTCCACTTCTTTCCTAAAACGTCAAACCTAGCTATGGAAATCAGGACTGAATTTCTTTGTCACACCTAAGTATATTGTAGTGCCCAAACCAGTCACAGGATCCATTAACTTCATTACTTTCATTATTGGTAGAGTTTACAGAAAATATAGATTATCTTAAGGTGATTTAACCCCAAGACTGGAAAGATTATTTTTCCAAACAAAAGTTCTGTAACCTATCTTTTTGTCCAAGAAGGATCTCTCTGTCTGATGTATACACACACACACACACACACACACACACACACACACACACACACACAGAGTTACTACTAATACATCTAATTAATTGAGATCCTGTTAATTTATTTTTTTTTCAGTGCTGGGGATGGAGCCCAGGGGCATTTGACCTCCGGGCTACACCCCCTGCCTTATTTTTTTTTTTCTTTATTTTGAAATCAGGTCTCACTGCGTTGCAGAGGGCCTCACTAAGTAGCTGAGGCTGTCCATGAACCGCGATCCTCGGGTCTCAGCCTCCCGGATGCTGGGATTACAAGCGTGCGCCACCATGCCCGGCTCCTGTTAATTTTTATTCATGGTAATATTTTTTGTAACTTCCCGCATTTAAAAAATGTGGCTAACATTGGCGTAGTGATGCAGGCCTGTAATACCAGTACTTGGGAGGCTGAGACAGGAGGGTTGCAGGTTCAAGGCCAGCCTCAGCAACTTAGTGAGACCCTGTTTCAAAATGAAAAATAGAATGTTGGGGTAGGACGTCCCTGGGCCCAGTCCCCAGTGCCCAAAGAGAGAAAGAAAACCCAGCTGCAAGAAGACAGTGTAGAATATTTTTTCTCATCCTGTGCAATTAGCAAAGTGCCTCGTGCACCCATAACTTAAACCCACCTTAAAGTCACATAAGATTTAGGGTATTCTTTGGAACCCGCCAAGATGTCCATCAACAGGTGAGTGGATGTGGACACAAGGGAACTTTACTCAGCCATCAAAATAACTTAGTTACATCATTTGCAGGGAAATGGATGGAAACGGAGGAGATTAGTCAGTCACAAAAAAACAAGAAATCGGATGCGTTTTCTAATATGTGAGAGCTAAGGAGAAATGGGTCATAGGAGGAACTCTAGATGAAAAAGGAAATCCTATAGAGCAGCAAACAAGACAACCTAAAGGAGGAGAAAGGAGGGGGAAGAAGGAAAAACTCTAAAACATACAATGTTCTTAAACATATCTAAGTCCACCACTAAGCCGAGCAAGGGAGGGAGGGACGGGGAGGGGATGGGGTGGGAATTGGGTAGGGGGTAAATCGGTGATGTGTGCATGTCTCTACACACAAGTTTTTTTTTTTTACCCCAATATGATGTATGAATATAATGCACCAATAAAAAATTAAAAAAAAACATTTAGGGTATTATTTAACCCAGTTTTCTCACCATTTATGTGTTCATCCAATGTGTATGCCTTGTTACATTATGGAAGGAATTGTATAGAATAACATGACACATGTCTTTTTCTAAAACAGGAGAAAGATGTGCTAGCAAAGAGTAATGTCTTATTCATTCCAAGATGCATCGCTGTCACTTTTTTTTTTTTTCTTTCTGGTACTGGAGATAAAACCCAGGGACATTCTACCCCTGAGCTACATACCCAGCCTTATTTATTATTATTATTATTATTATTATTATTATTATTAATTTTGTGGGGGTGGAACCCAGAGGCTTTCTACCTCTGCACCATACTCCCAGACCCATTTTATATTTTATGTGGAAACAGGGTCTCACTAAGTTGCTGAGAGCCTCACCAAGTAGCTGAGGCTGGCTTCGAACCTGCGCGATCCTCCTGTCTCCGCCTCCCAAGCGCTGGGATTACAAGCGTGCGCCACCACGCCCGGCTGATTTTTTCATTCTTTATTTTGAAACAGAATCTCACTAAGATGCAGCGGGCCTCACTAAGTCGCTGAGGCTGGCCGCGAACCTGCGATCCTCCTGTGTCAGCCTCCCAAGTGCTGGGGTTACAAGTGTGCGCCACCACGCCCGGCTCCTCTGGACGGTTTCCTCGCGGTGTTCTTGTTTTATTCCGGCTGTCTCTCTGTCTCTTTTTCTTCCCTTTTTTCCATCTTGATCTTTCCTGTCTATTTTTGCCTTCCTTAGCCCTAGGAGTTTGCATTTTCCAGGTTTTTTTTTTTTTAATGATATTTCAAATTCTTTACAAAAAACCTTGCAGTTTGGTGCCTTTTGCTTATTTTTTTCTTCCTCCCAGGCTTACACCTATAAAGTGAAGTGCTTCCCAGCCACGGTTAGCAGAAGGAGAGAAGCTGCTCCTTCTCCTGCCAGCGTGGCTGGGACGGCCTCCCGCAGGCCCCTGACCTCATTGGAGCTGGCCCCGCAGCCCTGTTCTGGGCATGTCCTGACACACACACTTGTTTGCCTTTTATGGTGAGGCCCAAGCTGTGGGGTCAGGACTGCCGGAGTCTCCAGTCACAGGCAAGAGGCACAGAGGTGAGAGCCAGATCACCCACCCAGTAGCGAATAAATTTGCAAAGCAGGAAAAGAAGCAGATAAAGGAAGCCCCTCTAACGATTAGTAATGTTAATACAAGGGGGTTATGGGTTTGAGGAAATAAAATCATCATTAGCTTGTCCAGTAGGACGACTGTGGACTTAGCTTCTCTGTGTTTTTTCTTCCCTATTTATTTAACCCTTTCCTTTGCTTTCATTAACTATATTTTCATTATTTTTTTTTTCCTCTTGGTTACTTCAAGTTTTGTATTTTTACATTCATTTATTCATTCATTTATTCGTGCTACTGGGAAAGAAACCCAGGGGCCTTCTACCTCCAACCTATACCTCCGGCCCTATTTTTTATTCTTTATTATTATTATTATTATCATTATTATTATTTTGTGTGTATGTGTGGTACTGGGAATAGAACCCAGGGGCCTTCTACCTCTGACCTACACCTCCAACCCTATTTTTTATTCTTTATTATTATTATTATTATTATTTATTATTATTATTAGTGTGTGTGTGTGTGTGTGTGTGTGTGTTTGTGTGTGTGTGTGTGGTGTACTGGGAATGGAACCCAGGGGCCTTCTACCTCCGACCTACACCTCCAACCCTATTTTTTATTCTTTCTTCTTTTTTTATTTTTCATTTTGTGTGTGTGTGGGGGGGGGGTACTGGGGATGGAACCCAGGGGCCTTCTACCTCCAAGCTACACCCCCAGCACTATTTTGTAGTCTTTTATTTTTTGAAACAGGGTCTCACTGAGTTGGCGGAGGGCCTCGCTAAGTAGCTGAGGCTGTCTGCGAACCGCGATCATCTGGTCTTAGCCTCCTGAATGCTGGGATTACAAGCGTGCGCCACCATGGCCGGCTGAGTTTTGTGTTTTTAAATGATCTGCTCTCCTTTTTTCTTTTTCTTCCTTTGCCTTCTACTCCTGTTACCTATTCCAATATTTTTAGATAATTAAAGATGGTAATGCTTATAATCTATTGTTATGGTAAAAAAAATTCTGCACTCTGTCTATTGTCTCTGAAAATTGAAACTTGAAAAATTGAATCCATGCCTCTTTAAGAATACTCCAAATTTTAGTGCCCAGTGGACACCCGTTTTAGACCACTTGCTCAAAACCATGCAATGTCTGCATTAAAGCCTTAGAGTGTGCCCCCTGCTATCCCTTGGAGTTGCTATGTGGCTCTTTTTAATGTTAAAGAGGAAAAAAAGAACAATATGGCTTGTTTCTAAAATCATCTGACTTACTACATCAATCATATTTCTTAAGGAAAATACTTATTTTTGTTGAAAACGTTGGTATCTCATAATTTGTATGAGTTGCTTTAGATTTTCTGCAGAACAACTATCATGAGAATCTTTCAAATTATGAACCTTTCGGATTAGTTCAACGACTGTGCATTGACTGGATGCAGGTTCTCCTTTTTCTAGATTATTTTTTTCTTTTTCTCTTCCGAGTGTGCGGAAGGTAACATTTCTAAGTCTTCCCACATCTAAAATGTCTCTCTTCACGCACAACTGATTGTCAGAATATGTAAGTATAGGTTCAAAGTCATTTTGTCCTCAGAATTTTAAAGACAGTATTGTATTGTTTTTAGCATTTGTTATTGCTGATGAAAACTTTGATGCTAACCGGATTTATCACGGCTTTGTAGGTAATCCTCTCTTTTTCCCTCATGAA
This sequence comes from Muscardinus avellanarius, assembly GCF_963383645.1. Classification (NCBI taxonomy): domain Eukaryota; kingdom Metazoa; phylum Chordata; class Mammalia; order Rodentia; family Gliridae; genus Muscardinus; species Muscardinus avellanarius. Next base: position 7,503,851 of record NC_137806.1, read on the forward strand.
AACTTTTAAGATCTTTTTTTCTCTTCTTGGAGTTTTGAATATTCATGAAGTCCTGCTTAGATGTGATTCTTTTAATTCATCAACCTTGCTATTTAGTGGGCCCTTTTAGACTTCTTAGAAACTTTCTTTTATGATGCCTTCCTTTTGACCATCCATCTTCTCTTTCTGGAACTCCTCCCATTGGGCATTTAACTTTCTGGATTGATCTCTTTACTTTTATTTTCTGTCTCTTTTTCCTTTTTGCCCTACCTCCCGGGAGATCTTTTTTTGTTGTTGTTGAACTAGTCTCCACTTGGCTATCATTTTAAATGTTCAGGAACTCCTTCTTGCTCGCAGATTACTTCTTTTTTATAATGATATATTATTTTTCTTAAATCTCTTTGAGCATTGGAATCAAATATCCGTCCATTTTCTTCGATTTCCTGCACGATTGCTGATTATTCCCGGTTTGGCTTGGTTACCATTCTCCTGCAGTGTAACTCTTAGCTGATTGTTCATTTCGTGACTTAGTGACTAGCTTAATTTTCTATGGTGAGATGCCGTGGATTCCTGGGACAGATGGCCAAGCCCACGTAGAGGCTCAGGGGACCTCACTCCTGCAAGTCAGGCTTCATTCGCTTTAGGGTGGCTGAGAAGGAGGTCAGCAGCCTCCACCGGCACCTACACTCTTACTCTGGGGGAACTAGTAAGCATTCCGGAAGCTTCCGCTCTCCTCTCAGGCATTTCTTTGAATATCTGTACAGAATGGCTCTTGGTGTTTAGCTTGGGAATAAAAACCATCACTGCGCACAAGAGAGGAGATACGCCAGCCCAAGTCGCGCTTTGCAGTGGCGTTCTTCCGCTTCCTGCCAGATGTCTGCCTTGGTTCCCACCCCCTCTCTTGATACCTGCTGAGCTGGAGCTTAACCTCTTCCTGGATGCTCTGTTGGATAGATAGGGACCGTCCATGTCCGCTCCAGCCTTCTGAGCCTGTTCTGAGCTGCGATGGCGCCACCTGGGTCCTCACCCGTGTGATCCTGGAGAATCCCGTCAAGTCCTGGCCAGCTACTTTTCTGCATCATGTTTATTCTGTCTTGTGCTAGCTTATTGCCATTATGCTTAAATGTGAAGGCAGAAAACACATGCTTTCATCATCTTGAATAAGAACTTGAGCTTGAGTTCTGCAAGCCATTTTACTTCTTAGCGTCCCCAGTTTATTAACTATTATTTAGGGAGAATGATAGCAATTTCTTTTATGGTACTGGAAACTGAACCCAGAGGCATTCTACCTCCAAGCTACACCCCCGACCAATTTTCTTTCTTATTGGGAGACCTCACTGAGTTGCCAAGGCTGTCCTCAAATCCGCAATCCTCCTGTCTCAGCCTCCCAAGTACTAGGATTACAAGCATGTGCTACCGTGCCGGGCTCAATGATACCCGTTTTATGTAAGCTGCAAGATATATTGAGGAGAATAATATCAGTCAAATATGGTTTCAATGAGGATGTCTTAATGATATGTACTTAGTGTAATATCTAACACACAATGAGCACATAATAAACGATAACTGAAAATGTAGGGTTCAAACTAGACAAGTTAAATGCACATGTACTTTACATCTGGGTATCTCATTAAAACCCCTCACTTTGAAATCCAATGGGAAACTATTTTTCCTTGGGGGGAGGAATTCCAGGGGCATTCTACCTCTGAGCTACACCCCCAGCCCTATTTTATTTTCTCAGTAAGTTGCAGAGGTCTTTGTAAGTTGCTTGGGTCTGGCCGCAAACCTGCAATCCTCCTGTCTCAGCCTCCCAGGTACTGAGATTACAAGCATGTATCATCATGCCCAGCATAAACTTTAAAAAAAAATTGGCCTCATCTTCTATTATTTTTGTATTAGCAGTGTCTGCCAACATAGACTATGTATCTTACTCCAACAAGTTAGCATGAACAGCCAACTTCATATGTAATATTAAGATGTAGAAAAATGTTATGTAGAACCTCAAAGCCTGTACAGACTATGAGCTGTGTAACTTGACTTTACCATCTATATAAATAAGAGCCAACAGAGAGGGCAAGAATGAGAGAGGGTAGGAGGGCAGTACACTTACATGTTAGAAATTTAAGAAAAGACAGACCTTTACTTAGAGATCACAAATACTAACAGAAAGTTAATTAAATCACCAGGAAGTCTCAAGGTATGAGATACTTATTATATACTTTAAGACAGACTACATTGTTTACAGTAGACATTTATTTTCTCTGGCAGAATATGCTTTGTCTTTGTGATTTTTCTCTTGTTACTAACAAAGCATAACTTTGGATATATTACATGACTTTGGACCGTTTTTCTCCATTTATAAAATGAGAAACGTATTTGCTCTCTTTTAGGAATACTTGAATTAAAGTCAACAAAAATGACCTCTTTGACCTGCGTTCCCTGAAAAAGGAACCATCAACATGGCCATTTTGAAATGGTCATATCCAAAGAGAAATTACATAAAACACTGTATACCAGGCATGGTACCACACACCTATAATCCCAAGACTTGGGAGGCTGAGTCAGGAGGATTGCAGGTATGAGGCCAGCCTCAGTGAGAGCCTGTTTCAAAATAAAAAGGACCAGAGCTGTAGCTCAGCGGTAGAATGTCACTGGGTTCAATGCTCAGTATCCCCCCAAAACAACCCCTAAAAGCAAAATAAACTGGGCATGGTGGTGCACACCTGTAATCCCAGTACTTGGGAGGTTGAGATAGGAGAATTATAGGTTCGAGGACAGCTTCAGCAAGTAGTGAGACTCTCATCAAACTAGTGAGAGCCTGTTTCAAATTAGAAATAAAATAGGGCTGGGGATGTAGCTCTGAGGTGCCACTGGGTTCAATCCCCAGTAACACACACACACACACACACCCACCCCAAAACAAAAACCACAGTAGATGTGTTTGATAAAATAAATTGTAGCACAAAACTATTTCAGTGAAGGAAAGAAAACTCACAAAAATGTAACATTAGTCGGCTCCCTTTGCAAACGCAGCAGATTCAAAATATACTTTTTTGGGGGATGATCATCTATCATCAGCCTAACCTTAGCAATTTTATAAGACCTGCTGCACTTAACTTTGCAAGAGTGTTACCTGCAAGAGTCCTAAAATGCAAAGACTGCATCTGTGAAGAGAGGTAGAAATACTGTCCTGATTGACCTTATTTCATTTTGTATTTAATTCTCTCTCTCTCTCTCTCTCTCTCTCTCTCTCTCTCTCTCTCTCTCTCTCTCTCTCTCCAGTATTGAGGATGGAACCCAAGGGCATTCTACCTCTGAGCTACACCCCCAGCCCTATTTTTTATTTTGAAACACGATCTCACTGAGTTGCGAAGGGCCTCACTAAGTAGCTGAGGCTGGCCACAAACCCCGATCCTCCTGTCTCAGCCTCCCGAATGCTGGGATTACAAGCGTGCGCCACCACGCCCGGCTACTCTCTTTTTAAATGAAAGTTGACTTATTTTCTCCACCTACAATGTAGAAACTTTCCCAAGGAAGGCTTGACCTGATTGCCAAGAAGACTTCCCAGAACACGGAGCCAGGCAGATGGAAGGAGCGTGTAGTATAGAAAGTTTTGGCAGGCTTCTTTGGGCACGTCTGCTGTAAAGTGATGTGGAGGAGGAGAACATTTTCCTTAAGACAGACTGCTGTCAAATTTTTCTAGATGTTTTAGAGGCGATCGGGTCTTACAAATCATGTTGCCACAAGAATATAAAGTCGTGATGGAAACCATGTAGTTATAAGTTTGGAAAATCGATTGAAGTGAATTTCTGGCAATATTTTGAAAAGATTATTATTATTATTACATAATGACACAAGAGACAACGACTGCTAAGAATACTTCTTAAATAATCTGGCTTTCTAAAGAAGCCGAATACCACTCGATAACGGCACACGCTTACGTAACTAAAGCTAATTGTTCCTTTTGTAGAAATGCAAGAGGCAAAAGTGAACTTACTTTCTTAAAGTTGCACGGGGTGGGGTCACCATACAGCAAGGAGACGAGCTGTGATACTGCAAAAGCTCGAGTAGGTCCTGGGGAGTCTGGGTGAACTGTGTGTCGCGCAGACAAAGCAGCTCCTGGGGTTATTTCGCTCATATTCTCAGCCTTGCTCCTTTTAAGAGAGCACGCTAAAAATACTTCTAATCAGGCTGCTGAGGTACAGAGGATTTGTTTTAGGTTTTAGAAATCATTGTTTGCTTTCCTGCCCTGCCCGGTCTCAAGCCCTCCTGGTTCAAGAGATGAAAGAGGCTAACTTTGGGCCCCACTAGTGATTCTTACATAGTCAAGGGTCTTAAGAAAGAGTCAATTAAAGATAAGAACAAATCATTAGCTTGGAAGAAGAGAAAAAGTTTGGAAGACTGTGAAATCTACTCTAGAGAACTTTTAAGGAGTGAAATAATTATTTTTTCTAGTTGTAAATTATAGCTTTTCCTATTATAAAAATAGATAGTCACTTAGAAATTACAGAAAGTAGTGGCTAACCAAAAGAAAAAAAAATGTTATAGTTATTTCATGCTCAGGGGTAACTACCGATAACATTTGGTACATATCTTTTGTTGTAAAATATATGTATTAAAAATATTCTGAGCCAGCTGAGCTGGTACACAATTGTAATCCCCAGTACTTGGGAGGCTGTGACAGGAGGGTTGCAGCTTCAGAGCCAACCTCAGCAACTTAGTGAGACCTATTTCAAAATAAAAATAAATAAAGCCCGGCATGGTGGCGCACACTTGTAATCCCAGCATTTGGGAGGCTGAGACTGGAGGATCGTGGTTCACGGACAGCCTCAGCTACTTAGTGAAGCCCTTTGCAACTCAGTGAGACCTGTTTAAAAATAAAAAATAGTGCTGGGGGTGTAGTTTGGAGGTAGAATGCTCCTGGGTCCCCTCCCCAGTACCGCAAAAAAAAAAAAAAAAATTGATCTAGAGGTGTAGTGTGAAGGTAGAATGCCCCGGGGTTCAATTCCCAGCCCTCCTATATATACATATAAAAATTTACTACCATTTTTTCTTACATATATATATACATATATATATGTATATATATATATATATCTTCTAAAAATGCATATCACATGTCATAGACTGTTTTGACTTTCAGAATTCACAAAATATTCTTCTGCAATACTATTATTAATGGCTATATATTATATACATGTAATTCAAGGATTATGAAAATGCAGATATCAATTCTTATGATTAAGCAATTTATTTACCAGAAGATAGGATAAGTAACAGGTGTCTTATAAAGGTGCTATCCACATTTTACTTACAAGCTAATAAACTACAGTGTTAATGTTTTATGGATACTGCCAGAAGTCGGGAGGCTCCTGGATCATAGAGAAAGGACAGCTTCCAGCTCCCAGTTCTGCCCAGGTTTCCTGAGAGTGGTACAAGGACTCATGCCGGACACCTGTCCGAGTAACGGGGTTCATTGTAGGAGGCGAATTCTGAACTTGGAGATTCAGCACTTTGATAGAAATAGAAGAAAGCTTGCTCTTGGTCGGATGGGAGACGTTCCCTCGCCCTGCACAAGGCCGCTCAGGCAGAACACGGCCTTAGGCATGGTCTAAGTGAAGAAGTCCGGGTCGCGTGTTTGTGGTGTACCTAGAAAGATTGGGAAGGGAAGCTCTGCGCCTTGTCGGTTCCCAACAGGCCCCTCTGGCTGCACAACTTCTTGATCCTTACTTCTAGACTTCTAGACAGATAATCTCTTCCTGTATTGTGGTACTATTACTTTTTTTTAATACAAAATTACAAGTTAGAATATCGGTTATATTATTATTTAAGGAGTCATAAAGGCATGGTTGGCAGATTTGGAAGTAAGTGGGCTTTTTATTTTTACTTACAAGACTTTTATAGGCTCACATCAACATAAATACCACCTTTCCTAACTAATGTTATCTGGGTGTCAGCTATTTTTGACATTATTTTATTTAGTCTTTTGAAACTATGACTATAACAAGTACATTTTACCCCTCGTAGTATAGTGAAGATCAAAAGAGATGATATGGGCTAACAGCTCTTTGAAAGTTAGAAAGAGCATATGATCATGGGAATTTAAACTATTCTGTTTACTGCAGGGTATATTCAACTATGCAGGGTAGAGTTGCTTGGCTCATTAGTCAAATAGGTTATTATTGGCTGGGTTTAGTAACCATTGTTGTTTTAATGGATTTCTTTTCACTTTCTGGTATGCTAAGCTAATAGATAATGACACTGGTGAATGTTCAGAGGTCACTTTTTTCCTATGTCTGCTTTAATATTGGTGAATGCTGCCTATGAAAATGGAGAAATTTAAGCCGGGCGTGGTGGTACACGCTGGTAATCCAAGCATTTGGGAGGCTGAGACAGGAAGATCGTGGTTTCTGGCCAGCCTCAGCTACTTAGTAAGGTTCTTTGCAACTCGGTGGGACCCTGTTTCAAAAATAAAATGACAGCTGGGCTTGGTGGCACACACTTGAATTCCAGCATTCCGGAGGCAGAGACCAGAGGATCGCGGTTTGTGGACAGCCTCAGCTACTTAGTGAGGCTCTTCACAACTCAGTGAGACCCTGTTTCAAAATAAAGAATAAAAAATAGGGCTGGGGGTGTATCTTGGAGGTAGAATGCCCCTGGGTTCCATCCCCAGTACAGAAAAAAAAAAAAGACTAAAAAAAAAAAAATAGGGCTGGGGATGTAGCTTGGAGGTACAATGCCCCTGGATTCCATCCGGTATCTAAGGAAAAATGTAGCTGGGCGTGGTGGCACACAGCTGTAATCCCAGTACTTGGGAGGCTTGATGGGAGGATCAAGACGCAGGTTCAAGGCCAGTCTCAGCAACGGAGCAAGACCCTGTTTCAAAATAAAAAACAGGGCTTGGGTGTAGATGGTTTCTGAGTTCAACCTTCAGTGCAGAACAAAACAAAAAAAGAAAAATTTTGAAAAAATTATCTCCTAACTACCAGGTCATAACTGTAAGAGGAAGAGAAGGAACAGAACCTTCAAAAGTTAACTGACCGGTAAAGAAATGATGGAATTCAAGAGGCTTTTGTAGATGAATAAACAAAATCCACACCCTCTCCATTTATACTGCTGTGCACCTCAGCTTCTGGCTACCTCTCCACAGTTCTCAGGGTAGAGACTCTTGTCCTATGTAAAACCGCACGTGCATACCTTTATACCTTTCTAATTTTTTTTTTCTGTGAATGTGAATATCTCACTATTGTTTTCGTTTGCATTTCTCTGATGCAAGGTCAACTAATGACCTTGACCATTTCCTATGCTGGTGGGCTTGTTGTATTTAGTTTTTTGCAAACTGCTTTCTTATATCCTTTACCTATTTTGTATTTTTTTGGTACTTGGGATGGAACCCAGAGGCATTCTACCTCTGAGCTACACCCTCAGCCCTATTTTTTATTCTATTATTTTGAAACAGGCCCTCACTAAGTAGCTGAAGCTGTTCATGAACCGCAGCCCTCCTGTCTCAGCCTCCCAAATGCTGGGATTATAAGCATGTATCACCACACCCAGCTCTTTATTCATTTTCTATTATGAATTCTATATTTTGGCTGGGTTGCCACAGATCTTGGTGTCTTGAGAGTTATTTCTCTGTCAATTTTAAAAATTGCAAAAGCACCCAATCTGTCATCTTTTGGTTAATGTTGTCAATAATGTCCTCCTTGAAAGGAATTTAAAAAGTTTTCTGGTTTATTTCATAAAAAATTTGCCTGATGAGGTTTTTCCTGGGTAGCTTTCCTAATGGACTGACATCAGAGAATTCCAGTAATATATGCATATCTGTGTTTATAGCAGAAAAATTCACAATAGCCATATTATGGAACTAACCTAGGTCTCCATCAGCAGATAAATGGGTTACACAGTGGTGGAACATACACACAATGGAATTCTACTCAGCAATAAAGAAAAACAAAATACTGTCATTTATAGAAAAATGGATGGATCTGGAAAACATTGTATGAAGGGATATTAGCTGTTCACAGAAAATGAAGGGTCATATGCTTTCTCTAATATGCAGAAGTTAGGGAGGAATTGCAGGACCAGAGGGGCTTCAGGTAACAGAGAAGAAACTTCAGTGGAGCCAGAGAGGTGTTCTAGGGAGAGGAGTGGGGAGAGGGGGGATCGGTGATGGATGAAGGAATCACTCCTACTGACATATGGACCTATGTGAGAATCCCAATGCCAACCTCAATATCCTGTGTGGGGAAAGGGAAGACCGGGGCTGGACGGGAGAAGCCCACCCAGTGCTGTGTACCGTCGTTGTGACTGTCGTTATGATGGGTGACTCTAATGCCCCAATCAGAGCACTTAAGAATAAAAGATATATTTTATTTATTTACTATTTATTTATTTATTTATTTATTTATTTATTTGAGGTACTGGGGTTCTACCTCTGGGCTACGCTCTCAGACCTATTTTTTGATATTTTATATGGAAAGAGGGTCTCTTAAGCCAGCACAGCTGGCTTCGCACCTGCGCGATCCTCTTGTCTCCGCCTCCCAAACGTGGGGATTACAAGGGTGCGCCACCATGCGCGGCTAAAAGATATATTTTAATTGTTAAACACAACAACTCATTCTCTCATGCTGTCAACTATTAATTTTATAGTTTCACCTTTTAGGCAGATGTTCGTCGTCTTGGGTTTACCTGTGTACAGTGGTATTGGGTATAACCCAGTTATTATTTTTACCTGTTTAGTGAGCCAGGGTCTCAACATTGCCATCCTTTATTATACTTAGCAGTGCCTTATATCCATACATGTGTCCCTAAGCATTCTCTTTTATTTCATTGGTGCACTATAGTCTCACATAATGTGGACCATGTTGACCTCAGCATTTTTTTGTGGTCCATATGTGGGTAAGTATGTCTTTTTTTTTTTTTTTTTTTTGGTACATGTGTGGCACTGGGGATTGAATCCAGAGGCATTCTACCTTTGAGCTATACCCCCAGCTAGATTTTATTTTTTATTTGAAAATAAGATCTAGGAGTCTTGCTAGGTTGAGGAGAGTCTCACTACCTGCTGAGGCTGTCCTTCAACTTGCAATCTTCCTGTCTCAGCCTCTCAAGTACAGGGATTAAAGGCATGTGCCACCGTGCCTGGCATTAGTATGTCTTAAAATTTTGTGGGACAAATTCTCCTTCTCTTTTCTTTTTTACAGCTAGCGTTTATTATTCCATTTAAACTTCAGCAGGCTTTTAAAATTCCTCAAAAATACATTTAGAATTTTGATTGGTTTTACATTAAATTAATAGATAATTATTATTTATCATAAATTTTAATACATTTATAATTATCATCCCCTTTGAGAGCATAGGATGTCTCTTATTAACATGTGTCGAGATAATCTATTCTGTCCTTAATTAAAGTATTCAAAAATATTTTCACAGAGGTTTTATGTATTTTTTATTACATTTATGAATTTTGTTGCTTTTTTTTTTTTTTGCTGTACTGGGGATTGAACCCAGGGGCATTCTACCTCCGAGCTGAGGGTCTCACTATAAGCTGGTGAGGCTGGCCTACAATCTGTGGTCTTCAAGTCTCAGCTTCTCAAGTCTTGGGATTACAAGTGTGAGCCACCATGTCTGGCTGATATTTATTTTTTGTATTATAGCCCATAATTAGCATAATTTTGTTCCAACTTTTGAAATTGGGAACTCCTCTGTGTTTGCTGCTGTATCCTTCTGACGCGCTTGTATGTTTACATTAATGTCCGCCTCTTTCTCTTATGTTCACTCTGGGTTTCTCTTAAATCTATATGGTATTTCCTCACTTCTACTTCCTTGAATTAAATACTTAGATTTTTATTTCTGAATCTTGTTTCCTGATCAACCTATGGTATTTAAAGCAAAAGAAAAGTTCCCTGTATCCTATCAGTGGTCCATGAAATTTTTTACTTGCAGTATTTTCACTGCCGTTCAATACTAATTACATTTCTTAGCCTAATGGTAATTTATGAATGCCTTTAGCTTCCAAGGAATATGAAATGTATTTAAGCTGCCCTTTTAAGAAACCCAATTTATAATGTAATGCATTAAGAGTAAAAGATAAACTATGAAGCTAATCCTTTTGACTTTGAGGTTCTCTTTGTAAAATAATTTGATTTATTTTTGATATTTGCTCATTACTCGTGTATGCGCTAACAAAGCGACTTTTGAGTGATATGCAGAGGTTCGTATATGTCTGACAACATAAGTCCACTCATTGTAATACTTACTTGTTTTTTGTTTTTGTTTTTGTTTTTTGTATTGGTGATTGAATCCAGGGGCATCTACCTCAGAGCGACGTCCTCAGCCATATTTTACTTTTATTTTGAAACAGGGTCTCACTAGATTGATGCGAGTCTCACTACTTACTGAGACTGCCTTGAACCTGCGATCTTCCTGTCTCAGCCTCCCAAGTATTGAGATCTCAGGCATGCAGCACCATGCTTCGCTTAATCATAATACTTAGATATTTGCCAAATATCTAAATATTTGGTTCTTTTTGCTTAATTTATTCATTTCTCAAAGAGGCGTGTCAAAATCTCTCGTTACAATTGTTGAAATATTTGCTTTTCTCTAAGTTAGGAAAACTTTTGATAATTTCCCCTCCCCAAGTACATGTAGATGTTCTTGATGGCTCTGTCTCCTACATCTACTCTTCCTTTTCTTAATATGTTGCCATTTACATTAGTTAGGTGTTCCAGTTACTTATTTCGGCATATGAAATATTTGCAAAGTATAATGACATAACACAGATGTTTTATTTTTCTTCCAATTCTGTGGGGTCACAAACATGGGAGGGTGTGGTTTGAGTAGTTTCTTCTCAGTTTGTAAAACATCAGCCAGGGTGGCTGGGGCCGGAGTGTCCACTACTAATGTGTCTTCTCCACTCATATATTTGGCAACTGGTGGGACATTTGGAATAGCTGGGGCTATATGGGCATGGCTTGGTAATCTTTCTTCTCACACAGTCACCCCGTTGGGCATGCCGGGCTCCCTCACAGCAGGATAACCCAGGACAGCTCTTTTTCCTAAACACAAAACACACTTACCCTTTCTCAAGCAAACATCTCCCCACCCCTCATCTCCTCTTATTGAAATCAGGATGTAGCCATGAGGTCCAGAGGAGCATGAGGCTTCGTGTATAGGGTTCCTTGAGTATGTTATCTCTTAACTCTGAGAGGCCTGGAAGGAAACACTTGTTCCTACATACAACTATGGTAAAGGGTTCATTATAATAGTCCCCGAGTTCAAAACGCAGGGGAGTAAGATACAAATGCCAGTTACCAGCTCCTCACGATTCTGAACACATATCACTAATTCTTTCTCTAAAGGGCTTGGCTTTACATTTTGGGCTCTGGAGTATGTCCTCTGAATTGTCCTGCCTTTTCCCTAGGATATGAACTATTTGTAACTGAGTAGACTTCTCAGCCTGCTTCTTGATCATGGAAGGTTGGAGGTATTTTTAAATGTTGGACTGTCTTTTTACTTTTAATTCAAGATGACAGTGTTCCTGTCTATGCCAGTAATTGAAAATTGTTGTGGGTGTCTGGGGATCTTACTGAATTTTATTCTACCAGAAATAAGCCACACCCACAGATTTCTTTGAGACGAGAGGTTACCTTGGGCTCTGGGGCTACTGTGCGACAAAAGATTAAGAATCTTAGAACCCTTGTTTTTAAAAGTGAGGGTCTAGGAGGTCTAGGAAACACCCATATTAGAAGATCTTTGGGTCTAGCTGAAATGTTTTATGAAGATCTATTTTAGATCTTATCAAAGGATTTCATAGTCTCCCCCTGGGATGGTCTTTTGCTTTGAATCCAGGCATATTTTGAAATTATTTTGCTAGAAGTGTTTAAAAATATGTTTTAGTTTCAAGTCTGACTGCTCCAGCTTTTTGTAGTTCTTCTAAATTTGTTTAAAAACCAAGCAGCTACATCATATCAACATTACTCATTAATGGCCTAAAGGTAGAAGAAACTCAAGTTTCTTCACAAAGATAGCATGCACACAGTGGAATATTATTCAACCTCAAAAAAAGAAAGTTCTGAGGCATGTTATAGCACTGATGAGCACTGGGGACATTACGGTAAGTAAAATAAGCCAGTAACAAAAAGATAACAGAAGATCACATACATGTGATGTACTTGGAGTAATTAAGTTTATAGAGACAAGTAGTAGAATGGTGATTCTATTTGAAGCACTGGGCAGAGTCCGGGAATGTGAACTTATTGAAGTTATTGTTATGGGTATAGAATTTCAACTTTGCAAGATAAAAAGTCCTGGAGACTGGTTGCTTGACAATGTGAACTAAACTAGACACATAAAAATCATTTGGTTGGTCAATGGTGCTTTATGTATGTTTTACCACAAGTAGAAAACAAAAGCCCATACAAAACAAAAGTAGGGAAGTTCTTTCCTTAGTCCATGTTTTTCTCTTTGCATTTATCATAGGCAGCCAGAAAGAGTCAGGAAGTGCTCTCTGCTTTTACCCAGGAACTTCCTCAGCCAGATCTACAAGTTCCTTTGCCCACAGGTGACAGTGTTGTGAACCTTTCCAACGATTAGGTAACAAAAGTCCCCCCTTTTTTTTTGCTGTCTAAACATTTTCTTCATTGTCCAAGACTCACCAACAGATTTCTACTTTATCCATTATTGGAACCCTTTCAGTTTTGCCTCTGCATGGTTGAAGAGCTAGATCACACCTTTTAGGTTTTTTGTTACAGCAGCAAACCATTGCTAGGCACCTGAGTCTGTCTGTCTGCCAGTTGCTAGAAGCAAATGACTGATGGTAGCTGGTCTAGCAGCACCTGTTTTTACCACCTTCTGTTTTAGTGGCATTTCATCAGTGCTATGTGAACTGCTAATATTTTTCCAGCTCTAGAGCAGGAAGTTATTGTCCAAGGTGAGCTGGGGAAGAAGAAAAAACACAAGCTCAAAGCTTTCCTTCAATCCTTTCAGCCCCTTTTCCATCCTTTCATCCCCACTAGTTCATATTTTCATTTTGCTTGGATTTTTCTCTTTCCTCTTTATTTTTTGTCATTGTAACTTTAGCTACTCCTCCTTTCTCTTTAGCATCTGAAGTTTCTCCAAGTTTAATTTAGGTGGTTGGTGAACTTAGGGACTGAGGGAAAAAATGTTTAAAAAAAAAAAAGACAAGGGACTGAGACAGGAGGATTACAGGTTCACGGCCAGTCTCAGCTACTTAGGCCCTTTGCAACTCAGTGAGACTCTGTTTCAAAATAAAAAATAAGGCTGGAGGTGTAGCTCGGAGGTAAAATGCCCTGGGTTCAATCTCCAGTACAAAAAAAAAAGGGTGGGGGGAGCCAGGCACAGGGGCACACACTTGTAATCCCAACTATTTGGGACGCTGAGGCAGGAAGTTCAAAGACAGCCAGGGCAATTTAGTAAGACTCTATTTCAGAATAAAATATAACTTAAAAAGGCTGGAGATGGAGCTCATTGGTAGAGTGTTTGCCTAGGTATTCATGAAGCCCTAGGTTAAATCTCCACTTCTGCAAAAAAGACATGCGCTATGAAAAATTTAATCTAGTTTGGAAGCAGTAGACTAAAATAACACAGCATGCTAAGCAATATAAAGAAGAAAAGTGGGTTTCTGGGGAGAGTAGGGAAGCAGATTCCAGATTGGACTTGGAGTTCATAGAAGGCTTGAGAAAGGGCCAGAGAGGAGGTGCAGGGTAAAACATGGTTTGAGAAAAAGGACTCCAGTTACAAAGGTGTCTATAAAGGGATGGTGCCGGAGCCAGCCGGCAAGAGTACGGGTTCTGAAGTGAGGCGTGAGGATGGAGAATTTTAAATTCTAATGTGGGGGAGCCGCCAGCCTACTCTATCTACTGGTCGACCCCTATGTGTGGGTCAATATTTCCCACAGGTCGACGGCTATGCCTGGGTCAGTATTCTCTATTGCGCTGACAACACTCCTGGCCAATGCAACTTCAGGGTCAATCTCATCTTTATTGCGCTGACGCTGACGATGGGTTTGTTTTTCCAGAGGTATTTATACACAGCTACAGGTCAATCAACATTGTCGTGCTACCACCACTGGAATACAATAAAGACCAATACAAAACACATCATTACAGATAGGTCAATCAGTACCCTCGTGTCATCACCACCTGATCCTCTCTCAGACCTCTTTGAACTTTCCATAACCCCAAACCTTGTTGACTCTGGGCGAAGGATAGTCAGCTGAGTCAGAGACACCAATTTAGGGGAAGGCCTTAATGGCTCCCAACAGGATGGTTTTGAGAAATAGCATGGAGGATATTTGGAACCCAAATGCAATTCTGAATCATCTAGAACAAAAGATGTATGCATCAGAGTGGTCAGAGAAGTCACAAGTGTGTGTGTGTGTGTGTGTGTGTGTGTGTGTGTGTGTGTGATTGGTACTCCAACGAGCTTGAATTTTAACCATTAGGAAAGTAAAATACTGATCTTGAAGAGAGAATTGTTAGGGTCAGATTTGTATGGTGCAAAGGTTGCATGGATAGTAGTGTATGATATTTTAGAGCGTTTTAGCTTTTGTGTCCCTTGCTTGCATGGAAACCCTCTAAAGTTCTGGAGTGGACACTAGTGGGGAGTTTTATGGTCATATGTTTTTGTGAAAATGTCAAATTTAATTAAAACAGTCGATTTCTATGATTACATGCATCCATTACACTCTCGCTAGGCTGTGGGCATTTTTGAAAACCTGTTAAGGGGACATTCAGGATTATTTAGGCTGGATTTAATAGCTGATATTAGGTAGATTGCAGTCACTTTAGTGTATAGCTAAGTTATTGGTGGCCATTCTGGTGTAGAATTGGCTTCTGGTAGTACTCTGACAGTAATACTCTGGCAGCCCAAGGTCCCCACCCATTTAGCAGTTATAACTCAGCTGGGCCAAAGGTCAAATTGTGATGTAAATGTGCATTAATGACTTTGAACGATGCTGAACTGTACAAACTTCAGAGCCTACAAACTGGGATCTTTAATTCAGTGCCAGATAGGTTCAAACAGCTATTATTTAAAAAAAAAAAAAAAGCTACGTGAAAGATGAAAGCCTGAACGCAGGTAGTGGTCATGAAAAAGGACGGAAAGTATAAAAAAAGAAAATAAAACCTCATAGTCATAGATTGCTGAAGGATTGTGTGCTATGTACATATATGTTCATATCACACTAAACCTCAACATGATGCATGGTTACAATTCATCAAAAATATATATCAGAAAGATGGATGTGAAGGGTCCAACTTAGGGCAAGTCGGCAGCTGTTCTGAGATCCTATTTATAAAGAAAGAACAGTAGAGGAATCGCCTAGAATGAACCCAGCTTAGGCGTGCTGGTTTCAGGTATGTGGTGGACAAGAAAATATGGTGGTCTGCAGCGGGGCTGAGCACCCAGGTGTTTGGGGCACCTGTTATATTTTTCATTCTCCGGCTCTGGCTTTCCTGTCTAGAAGCCACTTCCGGCCCTGGGAATTTCCCAGCGGCCCGCTCACCGGATGTGGGAGAAGCACTTCCGCCCCAGAGGGCCTTGCTCTAGGGACCCAGGGTGCAGGCAGTGTGGGGCGCCTGTGAATTTTCCCACCCTTGCCTGCACTTGGGGACCCTTAGGTATTTGGGTCGGTGTCTCTTTCAGTGGAATATGCTTACCCGCAAAGAGAGCATTTTCTTCCCACTCAATCCCCTAAACCTCCACTTCCTCCGCAGTGTCTGCAAGCCCTCTCTAGGGCTTTGTAGGTCTCTGAGCCCCAAGGTAAGGCGTTAATGATGAGTTTGCACTGATTTCCCAGCTGGTAAATGCACGGCTCATTACCTCTGATGGCTTTGCGCAGGGCCAGTGTGCTTCAGGAGCTGGGCTTCAAGTCTGAAGTGACTTTTTGGTTTCCATGTATGCATTTGGAATTAAGGGAGAAAGCGCTCAACGATTATGATACCTATTTCTGGACCCAGTTTCCTTCGGGGGAGGGACCAGAATTAGATTACAGCCTCATGTAATCTCAAGGTAGTCAATGTTGTATTTGATTTGGAGATTTCTACTGTCTTGTGACTGAACTCGGCCAGTGTTGAGGAAATCTTGACCTCATTATTACTAACAATTGTGGCACACATAGAAATACATATTAGAAATATTAGAAATTATTAGTGTTTACTTAGAAACGCTTTCAAAATATGACATTCAAAGGAAGACTATCACAACGTGAACAGTAATAGTCCAGTGGGCAATTTTACGACATTGCTGATTGAGAATGCAAATATGAGCCCTTCTAATTGTCCCTTGAACAGCTTGGTAAGTTAGAAATCTCATCTCAGTGAGGCTTAAAAAGTTAATTTGTCTTACTGACATCCTCTTAATCTGCTTAAGTTTTTCCACCCAACGACACTTCTTTCTTTGTAATATATAGTGTACATGACTCAATTATTTATTTATTTATTTATTTATTTATTTATTTATTTATTTTTGGTGGTCCTGGGGTTCCTGGAAACCCTTCTACCTGCAGGCTACACTCCCAGATACCTATTTTTTATATTTTTCTTTGGAAACAGGGTCTCTTAAGCCAGCAAGGCTGGCTTCGAACCTGCGCGATCCTCCTGTCTCTGCCTACCAGGTGCGGCGATTACAAGCGTGCGCCACCACGCCTGGCTTACATTACTCGGTTATTATATCCATTACTTATTAGTTGTCTGTCCCACACTGGAGTTAAGCTCCACAAACAAGGGCTTTTTCTCCCCCCTCTTTACTAATAGATTTCAGAGGCTAGGAATAATTCCAGTTTAGGGTAGGTACTCAATAAGTAAGGAAAGAATATGGTGTTTCTAAAGAATAAAATATAGACCCAGATGTGGGTTTAGAAGACAGGCATGACCTAGGTGGGATATAGATTTATGTAAAATCCTGGTAGTGAAAGCTGTCAACAAGTCAACCAATGTTTCTAGAACCCCTCCTTTACCCCAAAGGATAGCTTTCCACATTCTCCATTAAACATTCTAATATTTTTTAAAACATCTCAGACCTTTTGGTGTTGCTTGGGGGCAGGACCTATACAATTCACCTTTGTGTCCTCTGTAGTATATCTTTCAGTTATAGACACATACCTGATAATAAATATTTGCTAAAAGAGCAAATACATAAATTGGATCAAAGCATTAGGTTGCTTGGGGATCCAGTTATCATGCGTGCATTTGTTTTGTGGCATTATGGTCCACTATAGTTTTGGTTTGCAAAGTGGGATATGTTATTATAAAGGATTTGCACATTTTCTATGATGACTTTTTTCATTCTGAGTTTTTCTTTTTATATGTATTGGTTAATCTCATTTATATAGAATGGTAGGTTTTCTTTGGGTCATATTTGCATATACATAAAAACATAATTTTATCATTTTGACTCTACAGTATACCCCATGTCCCTTTCTCCCGCCCCCGTTCTTTTCTCTACCCTAATGATGGCCCCATGGGAGACACGGAGGGCATTTTCTCATGGGGGGGCAGGAGCGCTGTGTTCTTTGTCCCAATGGCCTTAGATTCCCATTGGGTGTGTTGTAAACAGAAGACACATTCTTTGGGCCTCATGTTCTGAGCACACTCCATCCTATGATACTTTGAGTTTTTATTTTAATGATCATCTGAAAAAGTAAACATATTATGGGTTATATGGATCACTAAATACTCGCAGAGAGACCTTTATTTATGCATCTGTTTTGAGCATGTTAGCACTAGGTGGTGTAGTATTTTATCACAAGTTAAAGAAAAGAACAGAGAAAAAAAAAGATTTATTCACCTCACGTGAAGCCCAACTGACATTAATCCTCTGTTGGAAGATTTCACAGTAGTGTAAAAGGAGAAAAGGCTCGAGAACTTTGAGTAGTAAGATGTGAATAATAGAAGTACCATGGTCCTTTTTTGAGAGGTGATTTAGAATTGGCAAAACATAATCACTGATTTTTAAAAAAATTAATATATAAAATTTAGTTTTTACTAATTGGATTTTTGCATTTATTTTGTAATTTTTCTTGGCTTTTTGTGACCAGGTGAATAATATAGCTGTGGGTAAATTTGAGGTTAAAATGAGGAACTGGAGTCTATTTTTATGTTTTATGTATTTACCTAATATCATAATGAAAATAGTTTAAGTTGGGTGTTAGATACGTTGGAAATATTTT
This sequence comes from Muscardinus avellanarius, assembly GCF_963383645.1. NCBI lineage: Eukaryota > Metazoa > Chordata > Mammalia > Rodentia > Gliridae > Muscardinus > Muscardinus avellanarius. The sequence continues at coordinate 7,522,017 of NC_137806.1, forward strand.
TTTAACTTTTAGTGGCTTTTAATAGGGTGTTTATTCTTTATCCAAGTTTGTGAAAAGCTGTATTCCAAAGCTTTAGGCTTCAGCGCCCAGGACACAGTGTTTATTTCTTGGGTTGATGGCTGAGCATAACACAGGTGTTTCTGTTGCAGTTACTGCGAGTGGTGCTGATACTGCTGTAAAATAAGGAAGAATTTTGGAACAGTGAAGAGAAATTGGTTGGAGAAATGGCAGAATTTTAGGTTAAACTTGAAGTTTTCTTTGCAGTTTAGTGTTTGACTCAATTTGTGAGTTCTCTTTCTGGGTGACATCACAATTGGCAAAGTGAAACACCATCTTTTTGTTTCTAGATTGAAAAGAAGAAATATTAATGGGCCTTTTTGTGAATCTCTCTGCTTGATGTAAGATGTTGGGGGATCTGAAGAGGTATTTCTGGTCATTGTGATAGATCAGGGGAAACAGCAGCATGTTCTGTAAGATTCTCCTCCCTCCCTAGCTCCCCAATCTCTCTATCCTGGACAGTAAGAATACAAAGATAGGAGCCAGACATGGTCGTACTTACTTCTAATCCCAGCATTCGGGGAGGCTGAGACCAGAGGATCACGGTTTGCAGACAGCCTCAGCTACTTAGCGAGGCCCTTCGCAACTCAGTGAGATCCTGTTTTTTTTTTTTTTTTTTTCCTTAAATAAAAGACAAAAAAAGTAGGGCTGGGGTGTAGCTAGGAGGTATAATGCCCCTGGGTTCCATCCCCAGTACCGCAAAAACAAAAAAAGTGCAAAGATAGAAGATGAGGTCCTGAGTACGATTTATTTAATAAAAGGGGTCTGGGGGCTGGTATTATTTCAGAGTGTTGTTTCATACCATATTCAGAGCAAGGTTGTCCGAGGCCCAATCAACAAATTATTTATTGAGCACTTATTATATACTAAGGCATCATATGAGGACTGGGAGATAGTGAACAATAGAGTTCTTGGGTCTTAGGTCAAACTAATTTGTTCTATTGTTTATCTTCACTTGGAGCACTGTAGGTAAATACGAAATGGGCAATTTGGAAAAATTTAGTACATTTTTTTCTGGTTTGTCTGATTTCCAGGATAGAACACAGAGTCAGAAATTGTAACTATTCAAGGTAATTTGTTCTTTTTATCTTTTTGTTTGTTTAGGGGTGTCATGAAAGTTGACATAAACCTTCAGAAAGTGGACATTGACCAGTGTTCAAGTGATGGCTGGTTTTCAGGAACTCACAAATGCCACCTTAACAATTCAGAGGTAAGAGCTTGAAAACAACCTTGAAATCAGAGTGCGGAGGGCCACTGCTGCTGTATATAAAATGTCTACTTAACGCACATGATCATCTAAATTTGAATTTTTGCCATTGGTCTAGAGCACATAGGGTGTGGTGGTGAGGTAAGGGTTTTTTAAATCAGAAGGGAATTTAGCCTTAAACATGTATTTGTGTCATCTGTCATTACACAAAAAGTACACAGACATGTGAACAGATATATACGTATGTATACATATTAATTGCATGTTTATCATGTACATACCCTATCAGCATATACAACCCACATACCCTAATACTTCCATAACTCCAAACAACCTCCTACTGCTCCCCATACACTCCATGTATACTTCCAACCACCCCTTGCTCTGTGCCTTGGGTCCCTCAACTTCCCGACCCCCCAGCCCCAGCATCCTCCATATCCCCCATATCCCTCTAAATAGCTGCCGCACCTCTCCACCATGTCCCTCTGGTCCCCAGTGTTTTCAGTACCCCACACGCATGCTCAACAACCTCTGCATCTCCTCAGTCTTCTGAGTCTCCAGACACCTCCACAGCCGGCCCTCCGAGGCTGCCAGTGGTCCTCCCCAGCCGGAGCCCCACGAGGTCTGAAAGCGCTTCTGTCTTCTCCACTCTCAAACACACAAGATCTCTCTTTGGGCCTCCTTTCCCTGATAGTTCTTAGGATGCTGGTCATTTCTGAGCCTCCACTTCCCATTGGGTGACGCCGGCATTTTTAAAGATGTGAATTCCAGCCACTGATTCGGTGGACCTCCTTAACCTGGTCATTGTCTTCCCGCCAATGGCTTACGACCTTCGGCCTTTTAGTCAGTGAGGACGCTTTTCTGAACATTCTGGGCAGGCGTCATATTGTGAATATTGAACTCTCTGTGTTCATTTCTGTAGATTCTTGCCTCGGGGCTGCTCCTGGGTGGTTCAATAAGTAATCTGTGTAGAAACAGGAAAAAAAATTTACTTTTCAGCATTTTAAAAAATAATTGTCATTGTTTATAATGGTCTTTATGTACTTTTTGTGTTTTTATGGCATGCGTATTTAGAGGTTCAACTGAACCCTCCCTAACCATTCACCAACAAATCCTATGTCCTATCTACCTAAAAATAATAACAATATCAAAAACATAGGATCTTTAGAATGAATACTTTTATTTAGAATATGGATCCTAAACTTTTCTTGTCCAGGTACTGGAGTTGGAAGTGGGGATTTGTGTCCTGGGACAGGCCTATGCGATTCTTGGTGGGGTGTTATGCCTTATATTGGGAACTCTTCACACTTTTTGGTTAATAGTGTTGTTGGGCTTTTTTAGGGTCCTGCAGTTGGTGCTGACCATGCCAGGTACCTGCAGTAGCTCCCTACACATCCTCAGTTGAGTTACTAGGAAGTCTCCCATCCCCGCCTCAGACTGCCGTGAATCGGAGGCTAGACGTTTGGCTCTCTTGATATTTTAACCACTGGGGAGGCAGAGGGAAGCCTGGAAGTCTTTTGCTTGGAGCGTTTTCCATTTGCCCTGGCCTCCTTTTGTCCTGGCCTCCTTTCCCTTCCTAAACTGCTGTTCGGAGCTCATTGGTCAGTGCATATGAACTGGTGCATTTTGGGAAGTACTTACCAGGACGCACATCTTAGGCTGAGAGTCCTGGTTTTATGAATATCCACATCAGTAGAAATAGAGATTTTCACCACGGATTGGATGAGGTGTTTGTCTTCCTAATGTTTAACATTCTTAGAGAAACTTAAAAATTTCAAAAGTTTAAGCGAGGCAAAATTTTCACTTTTTTCCCCCTCTAGATTGTTAACTTCTCAAACTTCAGGGTAGATAAAGCCAGAATAGCAGGTCTGATGTTGAAAATGAATGAGTGGTGACAGAAGTCTCAAGAGCATCTTAAAAGGCACGGGAATGAGGGTGAAAAAATAATTTCTCAATGAGTTCGAGTTGGCGCAGGATCCAGGAGGCTAGGTACTGTTTTGGTACTGGGTATTTGTCCCAGGGGAATTCCACCTCTTAACTGCACACCCAGATGGATTTAATTTTCAATTTTGACACAGTCTTGCCAAGTTGCTGAGGGTTTCACTAGATGTCAGAGACTGACCTTGAACCTGTAGTCCTCCTGTCTCAGTACTGGGCTGGCAAGTTTGCGCCACCTGGCCTGGGTTAGTACTTTTTTTTTGGAGGACATAATAATAAAACAAGATCTGAGCCAGCTCTCAATTGGAGTAGGATTATTATGGCTGTCTTCATAGTTATGAAATTCTAGATCCCTGTAAACTGGACTTGATCATGTTTTCAGTATCCAATTAATAATAATAATATGACAATACTACTGTAATAATAATAATAGCCATTGTGATTATTTGGTGCTGAGGATTAAACCCAGGGATATTATACCTCTGAGTTACACCCACAGCCGTATTTTATTTTTTACTTTGAAACAGGGTTTCATTAAGTAGCTGAGGTCCTCATTGTGTTGCTGAGGTCGGTGGTGAACCTGGGACTCTCCTGTCTCAGTCTCCCAAGTGCGGGAATTACAGGGCTGGGAATATCACCGTACCTGGCTTCCCTTAGTTCTTAAACTATTTTCATATCAGTGTTTGCTTCTGCTTTGAGTACACAAGATCCTCTCCTACAGAATGATGTATTAAAATGAGTTGACATTAAGTGTTGTTGGAGATGTTTTCTTTTGCTTTGTTTTCACTATAATGATTTATAAATCATTATTTCAAGTAGGAAACATTCAGACAGTGGTCTCAAAAAGCTTCTTAATTCTATTTTACTAGTAAAAATGCGTTAGGCATCAATGCACAGTACGTGCATATTTTAATTTATAGAATATGTGCATCTTTTACTAGGCTCATATATTCTACTTATAAATCAGAAAACTTAACAAGGTCGACATAAAGATGAAATCATATTTTAATGTAGATCACATTATTTTGTGAAAATAAATAATTATGTCCTTAATTAGAGGAATATAATTGACTCATAACTTTTGCAGAATTTTTAGCAAGAATGTTATGGCGATCAATTATATGTCATCAGTTTTGAAAGTCTTACTTTAGCACTTATTAATGCAGTGATTCAAAGGTCTTTGAGTTCAGTTTATTTTTATACTTAGTTTTAATATCTGTCATAGTTGAAAAAGGTGTCTCATAAGGACATATCAATCCAAGCTGAAGGAATAAATTATTAACTGTATTTGCTAAATTATGATGTTCATTTTTCACTTCTATCTATCACTTTTGCAAAGGTTTCTGTAGAAATGTAGCTGCCAAATTTTCATCTCACCTGACGCTAATTGGTCCCTGCAAAATAACTGGAAAACTGGGAATTTCACTACTTTAAATACAGAGGTTAAAAATCAGCTTAATTTCTTCATGTGAATAGTTTTAAACTGATTAGGATATTTTATTTTCAAGTTGAAACCATAGGAGCCTGTGAATATTTATAGTTTCTGGCACCAAAACTACATAACACTGGTAACATTTTCAAATATCTATTTTCAACATGCTCACTTCAAGAGACTTTCTCATGGATTATTAAAATGTCACTTTTACTTTGAAGGAACGGCTTATGCATTTTTTGAAAACGTCTTCTTCATAGACACTGTTGACAACTACTTGTCATTACAGAATGGGTCAGAAAACTTGGAACATTTGCCTTTTTTTGGTAAAGTATAATGTAACTAATCATTTAGCTCAGAATAAGCACTTTCAGATAATTAGAAAATATTTGTGTGGGGAAATTTTGGGGGGCCCATATTGTCTCATTATGAAGAATTGTATACACTTCTGAATTTAAAATAATACACTCAGTAAATCCATCTAAATGACCAAATATAAATGGTAATAAGTTGAAAGTTGAAGGCAAATGGAACCCAAGTTACCATTGTCAACATATCTGTCCTGAAGTGTCCAGCCTTCTTCTGGGGTCTCAGGTGCCTGATCAGAGTTGTGGTCACAGGAAGTGTGGACTGCACGAGGCCATTCTTGTTATTCCAAATTTCAAACACTAGCAAAGCTTACCTGATTTTTCTTTTTTTTCTTCTTTTTTTTTGGTGGTACTGGGGTTCCTGGAAGCCCTTCTACCTCCGGGCTACACTCCCAGACCTATTTTATATTTTTGAAACAGGGTCTCCTAAGCCAGCGCGCGCGGCTGGCTTCGAACCTGCGCGATCCTCCTGTCTCTGCCTCCCAAGTGCGGGGATTACAAGCGTGCGCCACCACGCCCGGCCTGATTTTTCATTTTTTAATAAAAAGTTAAATATAAGCAGAAATTCTATGTTTTCTTTTTTATATGCTAATTACCCTCTTGTGTACTCCTGTATTGAAGACTATTGTGTGTGTGTGTGTGTGTGTGTGTGTGTGGTACTGAGGATTGAGCCCTGAGGCATTCTACCTCGGAGTTACACCTCCGAGCCTATATATATACATATACATATACACACATACACACATACATACATACATACATACATACATATATATCTTTGAAGCATGGTCTCACTAAAGTTGACTATGGATTGATAAATTGTAGAGGGCCTTGCTAAGTAGCTGAGGCTGGCTATGAACCTGTGATCCTCCTGTCTCAGCCTCCCAAGTATTGGGATTACAAGCGTGCACGCTACCACGCCCAGCTGAAGACTACTTTTTGAGGTTATAAGATTCACTATTCCATCCGGAATTTTTGGAATGGATGTGTTGTCAATTCAGTCAATGGCTTTATATTGTCCTAAGAGTTCTAGTAGTCTCCCTTCAGATAGCTGAAGATCATTCAGCTATCTCCTAAGTCATCTTTCTTCTGGGCTAAATAATCCAGTGGGCCAGTCAAGTATCCTTGTTTTTCCAGGCTTAGCCAAAAGGGACTATCACAACTGTATGAATCCCCATTTGTTTTTGACTTGTGAAGCACTAATTTGTTTAATTTTGTTACACAGTCTTTCTTCTTAAAATTAGTGGAAACTGATTTTTTTGGGGGGGTTCATTATGTTCCTGAATTGGACTAGAAGATTCTAAAATTGTTCCCAAGCTAGTTGGAAGTCATATAAGTTGGTTAAGAGAAAACTGGCCCCCAATTTTAGATGTTTCCAGCAAATGAATGGAGACTTCATCAGTGCCTGTCGCCATCTTGTGGTTGGGGGAGAGAGAAAATCTGTAGCAGGAAACTAAGTGACATTATGGGATTTCCTGGTTGTCTGGACACCTCCTTCATTGTTAGAACAAGACATATTCCTTACGTACAGTAGAAGCTGCTTTGGGTGTGGTGTTCTGGTGAAATCCTAGACTAGTATTTCTAACATTGTCTCATGCAACCTAGTTCTCACCTTAGTCTAATTGTATCTAATTAGGCATAGTAGGCTTTTTTTTGAGGCTTATTTTAGAAGTTTGCTAAACCATTATTTTTTTTAGTAATTCTTGTTCTTATTATGATTAACAAGACATATGACTTATTTTCCATGGCATTATCCAGTTTCATTGTTTTACTTTATGCAGTGTTTATTTAAAGCCAGCTACTATCTTGAAGATCCAGTGGTGAATAAGACAGAAGAAATCATGGTTGAAAAGGAATAATTCCATTCAGAAGGGGAACCAGATAGCTTTAAGATGTCATCAGTTAACTCTAACTTTTTGTAATACTACATTTGCTAAGGGACTAAAATGTAATACATTAATTTTTCATACATACAAATGGATAGGTCCTATCATAAAAGGCAAGTTTTCATAAGCTTCCATAAGTGGAAACATTTGTCTATTTGATTTGGCAAATAGTAAAAGAATTATTATACTAAGTGTTGGTAAGATATTCTCACACATTATTGGTAGGATTGCAAATTGTTACTTAACTTTTTGGCATGTGGTAAAAATGTACCTCTAGGTAAAAGTCCGTATGTCTTTGTTACACCTATATTTGTGTACTTCCACCTTAAATAATTTATCTAATATTCTGAAATTGTCATAAATGTAAATTTACTAGACTACACATCACAGTATTACTCATTGTAGCAAAAAATTTTAAAACACTTTAAATGTACAACAATAAGAAATTGATTGGATGAATTGATACATCAAAAATTTAGTACCATATTGCTATTTAAAATGAATTCACTTTTTATAAATTGACATGGAGTTATAAAAGAAGTAAGTTCTCTAGTATGGTTTAAGAATTAATGAGAATTTGGGAAGATAGAGGAAAGTTACCTTTTATGAGCAATTCATTTTGGAAAGTATTTAGTAGATGAATAGGGGCTTGGTAAGAGCCAGCCACCTTAGTTTTCTCCCCAGAAAGTGAGCCCTTTTAATTTTGAGAAGTATGGAAGCAATGCTTATAATCCCAGTACTTGGGAGGCTGAGACAGGAGGAGCGCAGGTTCACGGCCAGCCTCTGCTACTTAGCCCTTCTGCAACTTAGTGAGACCCTGTTTAAAAATAAAGAATAAAGAATAGAACTGGGAGTATAGCTTGGAAGTAGAATTCCCCTGGATTCCATGCCCAGAACTGCAATAAATAAATAAATAAATAAATAAATAAATAATAAAAAATAAAGGAAGAATGGAAACAAATATCCTAATTTTATGGAAAGGTGTGTGGGTGATTTGTATAAGCTAGCTCACAGTAAGCGTAAGCTGAGTGGATTAAAGACGAGGGCATACCATTCTCAAAAGATAAATCTGTCATGTAATGCTGGCGGTGGTTCCTCTGTCTAGACCTCAGATGGAGTTGGGTCCTGCAGGAGAGGTTAGCGGGTGATGAGGGACAGGGGGAGTGTCTGTGAGAAGGGGGCCAATCGATCGCTGTGTTCCGGGCTCTCCCTCTTGAGTCACAGTGAAGCTTGCGATTGCAAATGAAAACACCAAGACCAAAGGTTTCAGGAGGCAGTGGGTGAAGCCACAGGGAAGGCTGCGGATGCGGTCCCTTGTGCTGGTCCTGCTCAGTGGATCTAAGGCAGCCTGCAGCATAAGGCTTCTCGCTGACTCTAACAATGTCTGCGAGTACTTAGCAGTGCTTGCTTGCGTCCAGGACCGTTCTGTGTGCTTTTATGTTCATCGATCTTCATCGTCTCCATTTTACGGATGAGAAAACGAGTCCTAGAGAGGTTGACTAATTTGCCCATAATCACACAATCAGTAGTTGGCAGAGCCGGAAATTACAACCCAGATTTATCAGATTCCAGAGCCTCCATTTTAAACTACTATTGTATATGTCCTATTTCATAGGACACATGACCTGAGACATTAGTTTACGATTAGAAGTGAGCATGTTAGGGGTGTTTTAGATTGCAAACTACATTTAACTTGGGGAATTAACTGGGCGGCAGAGACTATGGAATATCGCTCTATGGTGGGTCATTGTGGGCATGGTGCGGAGACATTGCAACAAGGAGTAGCTGTGGAAATCAGCCTCCCTCTCCAGTTAGGAGTATAATTAGATTTTTTGTATGTTCAGAATTTGTGTTTAAGCCTGAGGTTGTGCATTAGAAAGGGATTGAACGGCTTGGCTGTTAACGTTAAGTGAAGGCTAGAGTCAGCTGGTGCAGGGCTGTATTTGGGGCCTTATGCTGCTCAATTATTTGAATAATGATTTAGGAGATAAGCAGTTAAAATAACATATTCATGGGAAGCTGAAATCAGAGGTAAACAAATATGGCTGGGTTGGAGAAATGGACAGCTCTATCAGGATGAAACTTAATAGACACAAAGGTAAATCTTGACTATGGAGCAAGCATCCTGATTTTTCAAGCAGAGAAAGAACTGTGGTTTGGCTGTAGCCGTTTTGAGTGATAAGGAGAGGATAAGAGAAAGCACCGCTCGGGCAGTTGTGCGGAGAGACTGCAGAACAAGCAAAGCCAGCCTCGCCTTCGGATGTTACTAGATCTGGGGAGGTTTACATCTTCTTGTGTTCTAAACACAGCAGAAAGGACCGGGAATTAGTGGGGCAAGTTTCAGTTCTCACCTATTAAAGTATATAAGACAAAGTAGAAGCCATTCAGAAAAGGGAAAATTAGTATTGCTAAGCACTTTGATACCTTGTTTTTAGAAGACTCAAAGACATAGGGGGTACTTATCTAGGCAAGAGAAGATCCATGAAGGATCTGATAGCTGTCTTCAAATATCAAAGTACTTATCATCTGGCTAATTATACTTCTGTTAAAGGGACCAGAGGCTAGGTTGTACCTTACTGGCCAATTACAGAAGGCTCTGTTTAGCTCAGTATTAGTGGAGCTTTTTAATGTCACGAAATGATTGAGAATATGCATTTTAAAATAAAAGTTTGTAAATTCTTATGCCAGTTATCCAACCACACATTGCTGGGATGATCACTTGGGGAGGATAATCTAGGCACTGGTATTTTCAACAGTGAAAGATACCAGATGTCACTTTTGTGGGGCTCGTAGCATTTCATGCAATATTGACTACACAGCTGGACTAGATGTCCCTTCAAGTTTCTCTGCAACCCTAAGAGTTTATACTTATACTGTAAAGGGACTCATTGGAAGGTGTTTACATCAAAAGAACACTCTCATCCTTGTATTTCAGTACTGTAATTCTTACCTTTTATGTACTATTTTTTGTGTCAGACCCAGATTTTCTGAGTTTTCTCTGTGATAATGGTAAAGCAAATGATTATTCAACATCTCTACCTTCATTCAAGCTGGCCTATGGGATTTTGCTTTTTATTTACCCATCAATCAGTTGGGGATGGGGATGCAGAATTAATAAATCTGGATGGATGGGGAAATAAGAAGTTGTTTAGTTGATGTTAGCTTACAAATCTGGAATAATTCAAGCCAGAAAAAAGCAAGATAGGGAACACCATTGATTTTTGAATATAATTTCCTTTCTTATCAAGGAATCAGATATTTTAGAGTAGATGATAAACCCATTTTCAGCTATGACAAGGTCATGGTTTTTTGTGTCTGCTCCTGAATGACACTCCTTTGCATACATTGCATGTTGCTGAATGGTGTTACCAACTTTCTTAAACCTGGTGCTCTAATGTTGGAATCTTTAAAGTATTTAAATTAGAATGTACAAGAAGATAACTACCTGTCAATGTAAGATGCATATCCGAGATATAAATATCCGAGATATAAAACCATTACATCTTTATTTTATAGGTTTCTAGTTTTGTAAATTCTGGGACTACATAAGATATAAAAGTGAAAGCTTCATAAGACATTATTCATGAGTGGTATATGTAAAAGTACTTTTGATAATATTTGCCAGGCTATTAATTTAGTAATCTTCTTTTGCTCAAGCCCAGAGAGTCTATGAGATCCCCCAACAAAATGTCCCATTGATACAAAGTTTGGTTTTAAATCTCTGTGTAAGAAAACATTTAATAGTAATAAAACCCTAGTTGTCTAATACCTAATTACTCTGCTAGAAACACTTCTGTTAATTGTTTTCTAGATGACAGAACTCAGAGTTGAATAGTTTTAAGTAAGTAACTTGGTCTAGGATGGTAGTTCAGGAATCTAAACTACGGAAGATAGTACAGATGGTGACTGGTTCCTTGGACAAAGAATCCCTGGCAGGTAGTGGTCCGTGGACTGATGTGCTGTGGTTCTGCTCTTAGAAGCTCAGCCAAGAGGCCTGATGGAATCTTTCTTGTGTGGGAAACTAGACAGAGAACAATCGGGAAGAACTGATCTAGCTCTCGGACAACCCAGACTAATTTCCATGAGAGTGTGGCCAGCTCACATACAAATTTGAGTTAGGCTCACTATGTAAAAGATCCATCCCACCTTGGAGATGTGTGAGCGGCAGCAGCAGGGGATTCTTGCTAGCTGTGGTACTCTTGGTTCAGTGTGTGACTGTGACTTGGGAGGGTAGTAATGTCCACCCAGGGATAGGCTCCATCTTCTTGGATAGAGGTTGGTGAAGGCTGTATGTATTTGTCTGGGCATCCTCTAGGAGGCTGGGCTAAGGGATGGGGCCTAGTCCTTGCAGGAGATAATATAAGTCAGAAGGTCAGCAGAAGAATGGGAACAAATCTACCATTTGATCCAGCAATACCACTTCTGGGTATCTACCCAAAAGAAAAGAAACCAAACTACCAAACTAATGCATGTATATATATATATATACATATATATATATATATATATATATATATATATATATATATATATATATTCATAGCTGCACAATTCACCATTGCCAAACTATGGAACCAGCCAAGATGTCCATCAACAGATGAATGGATTACAAAACTGTGGGATATGTACACAATGGAATTTTACTCAGTCATCAAAAAAAAACTCAATTACATCATTTTCAGGGAAATGGATGGAAATGGAGGACATTATGCTAAGTGAGATTAGTCAGTCACAAAAAATAAGAAATCAGATGCTTTCCTTAATATGTGAGAGTTAGGGAGAATTGGGTCATAGGAGGAACTCTAGATGAAAAAGGAGATCCTATAGAGGAGCAAACAAGACAACCTAAAGGAGGAGAAAGGAGGGGGGAGGGAAGAGGAAAATCTCTAAAACACACAATGTACTTAAACATATCAAAGTCAACCACTAAGCCGAGCAAGGGAAGGAGGGACAGGGAGGGAATGGGGTGGGAATTGGGTAGGGGTTGAATCAGTGATGTATGCATGTCTCTACACACAAGTTTTTTACCCCAATATGATGTATGAATATAATGCACCAATAAAAATAAAAAAAGATAAAAAAGAAGATCAGAATAAAACTAAAGTAAAGATGGAGGTTTGCAGCTCACGGTGCGCAGGAATGCCGAGGGGGACCACCGCGTGTATCCATCACATGCGCAATAATGTATAAGCAAGTCTTGGGCTCTTAACTGCTGCCGAAGACAAAACACCTACAATGCCTCAAGCTTCTCTGTGGCTCGGCATTCTGGATGGGGCTGCGCCTGGAGGCTGGCGACCCACACCTTTTGCAACAGGTAGAGAGTAGGCTGGCGAGAAAGACTGACACAGGTACTCCAGAGGCTGTGAACTCAGGACCAGGCTCTCTTGATATTTTCGAGTTGGTGAGAAAACATCTGATCAGCTATGAAGCTAGTGGACAGATTTAGAATATGCAGCTAAATTTGTAACGGAGCCAATCGGGGAATTAAAAAAAACACCCTACCTCTTAAACCCTTGCTTTTGTCAATTTTAGTAGCAAATTGCTGCTTGTCCAATTCTAGGTATGAGGAGCAATCAGAATACACAGGGAGTGCCTTAGTGCCTCTCAGGGGGTTAAATATAACTTTGTATCATTAGCTCATGTGGGAAAAAATCCCATGTGACAACAGATCAGATTGAACCTGGCACCCCCTCTGCCACAATTATCTAAAACACAGTGGAGACTCGTCAGAGCTTTCAGGGAGGAGCGCAGCGCTCGGCGCTTGGCGGCCCCCTCGAAGCACAGTGAAGAAACATGTTGCTAAGCTACAAGAAAGCTTCACTGACTGGATTATACAAGACTTAAACTCCATTCCTTGATATCCCTGTCTCCTCCCTAAGATAAAAAGCCATATTTACCACCTTGCTATTTATTTCTTACATCTTCACCAGGCCGTTTATGTGTGTTCATCCATGACAGGTTTCGATTTATCAGCGCCTTTCCCTCCCCGAGGCTAACCATGGAGAGAGAGAGCAAGTGGGTGGTTGATGATACAAGCAGAACATAAAGTATTGAGATAACTTGAAAATGGCTTTGCCCTCAACGTGATGTGCAAGCGTTGATGTCCAATTTCTTTTTTGGTCTCTGTAGTCAGTGTGTCTTTCCCCCTGTCTTTTAGCTTATTCATAGTTTGGGTTGCTTTTATCTACAAAATGTGTGAGATTATAATTAAATGTCTGATATTTAATTAGGCTTTTGTGTTTCAAAATATACACGCACATGTAGGTGAGTGGAGAGGCGGAGGGACAGCGGATGGAGCCGATGAAGTATGAATCAGGCAGAGGGCTTGAGACCAAAACACAAAGCCTTTGAAAGAGTGTAATTAAGAGAAAAACCAAAAAAAGAGAAACACTCTAAAGGGGAAAAATTGCAATGGCTATGGCACGTGAAGTAGAAAAGCCTGTAGAGAGAGAAATGTCAAATGGTCAGTATGTTTCTTGATGGGATAAAAATGCTGAGGATCCTGAGAACGGCGGGGGCGGGGCCTCAGGCCCTTGGCTTAGGCACTGGCTCTGAGCTTTATGCTCTTCTAAATCTGTGGCTATCCACTTTATTTTTACAGTTCTCCAGGAAAGAGAGCCGTCCCTCAGCAGTGCTTTCTATTATGTTGCCATGATTATTGTAATGAAGTGAGACCATGACCTAATCTTGATTTTGTAATTATTCCGGTAGATTCTTACTACAGGCTTGTCAGTCCGTCTCTGTTTTCTTCAGGCAAAGGCTGCTTTTCTCTGCCGGTGCTCACAATTCCATGATCACCTGGAGAAAATGCTGTAGAGTTGATTTTATATTTACATTTGGAAAAAGGATCATGGATAATTGTCTCTACAGGCTTGGCTGGATTACAGGTCTAGTTCTGTGAAAGCCCAGAATTCATAGACTTACAAGCTCAGCAATCCTGCTTCCAGCCTTCGTTTCTACGCTCGCTGCAAATAACCATCATCTGCCACTTTTTAAAACATGTCTGTCTAATGCAGTCAATCTTAAAGCGTGGTCCCAGGAACTCTGGGAGTCTTCAAAATCCTGTCAAGGGAATCTGTGAAGTTAAGACTATTTTCATAATAACCCAGAGCCATTATTTGCCCTTTGAACTCTTCTGAGTTACAGAGGTTACATAAGGTGTGATACAGAAATGGATTCAATGCAGAGAGATGAGAATCCCTATCTCTTCCCTCTTCCCTCTCCCTTCTCCCCTCCCTTTACCTCCTCCCCCTCTCTTCCCCTCACCTTCCTCCTTCTTCCTCCTTCTATCTCCTCCTCTTCCTTCCTCCTCCCTTCTCCTCCCCTCTCCTCCTTTTTCCTCCTCCCTCCTCCTCCCCTCCCTGCTGGTCCCTTCAGCCTCAGGACCCAGTGCCCTTGGAAGCCAGTGTCCTCAGAACAGGGATGACACAGGACACTCCGGGCACAGACTGCAGCGGCATTTGTCCCTCAGCACCCCGCTGTCCAGGAGCACTGGCACAGACTGCCCAGGCTCGGGCAGGAGCCCACCTGGGCGCAGCCTTGCCGAGGGGTTTTCCTCCAGGAGAGCCTCTGAAATGCGGATCTGAAAAGGCTTACTGTCTCGCAGTCTGTATTCCAGTATTCTTTGGAGAGTGGTGTACTGTTGGGCATTAACTGTCCCCTTTCCACTTGTTCCAGAAGGCCAGTAAAATAGCATATTAAAAAGAGATTACCCTTGTGAGTCATCTCCTTTGTCCACTGGAAGGGCCTGGATTTCGTCACACGTTCTCCAGCTAGGTCTTTGTAGGGAAGTCAGGTAAGAGCCTGGTGTGGCGGCGTGCCTTTGCAATCCCAGGACTTGGGAGGGTGAGACAGGAGGATCGCAGGTTCAAAGCCAGGGAAGCTCTCAGCAGCTTAGCAAGACCCTGTTTCCAAATAAAAACCAAAATAGGTTGGGAACATATGCCAGAGGTAGAAGGCCCATGGGTTCCATCCCCACTACTAACAAAACAACAACAAAAATCCCAAAACAAAAAAGGTAAGGTAGGTCTTTTTCTAGGAACGAGTTGGTAGGTATTAGGAGACTTTATATTTTCTCAGGTACCTAAAACCTAAATTTGGACAAAATGAGATAAAAGATATTTGTCTTTTCAGTTAAAAAAATGGCATTTTGTCTAGCATAAGTTTAGTTTGCTAAATATCACATTAACTAAAAGAGTAATTGGTTTAAAATAAATTTAGTTTGATATGTATTTTTCACTATAGTAAGTGTATTACAGGTAAAAATATTCATGTGTTATTTCACTTACTATATAGTTTGAATGAATGAAAAAGAAACTTTTAGGATTTTTATTTTGGCTCCATGTTTTGAACAAATTTGAAAATGGCAAAAAATGGAATTTCATTTTTCATATTGGAATTTTAAATGTAAACTGAAAATCATTTACATGCCAAGACATGTAGAACTCCACGAGATTCTACAGCCCTGAATATGTAGGAAGAATGATATGTCTGCTAAGGCAGTATTGTTTATGAATAATGTGTGTATTTGTTTACCAATCATAGGGTATATCCAGGTAATGCCTCAATTTTTTTTTTTTCCTGAAAATTTGATCTGAAAATTTCACCTACCATTTGGTAATCCGGTCAGCACCTAATTAATTTTTGTTTTTAACAAGTGGAGTGCAAATTCAGCAAGTGTCATTCAAGACTTGAGTATGATACTAGGGACTGAACATGGTACCTCCAAGCTACACCTCAGCCTTTTTTAGTTTTTTGTTTTTTTTGAAACAGAGTCTCACTAGGTTGCTAAAAGTCTCTCTAATTTGCTGAGGCTGCTCTTGAACCCGCTCCTCCACCTTGATGACAAGCGTGTGCCACCACGACCAGCTAGACATTCTTGGGACCAAATGAATACCATGTGTATGCATAGAAAATCAATTCCGTGTTTTATTCCTTTGTTAAAATAGTTCATAGATTCTGAAAACTTTTTTTTTTGTGTGTGTGTGGTACTGTGGAACCCAGAGGCTTTCTACCTCCGGGCTATACTCCCAGCCCTATTTTATATTTTATTTTGAAAGACATCAGGTTTTATTTTTTTAAAGTAGTTTAAATAACTGACTGACAGCTACATGCTGATACTGTGTTACCTCTGGCAAATGAAGTAAATGTTGGCGCCAAGGCGAGTCAGGGAGTTGGGCTGAGCTGAAATGGGAGGACTGCCCCTATCCTCCTGGGTCACAGTTGATGGGATTTTACCTATCAAAGTGCTTGGCAGCCTGGCCTCTGTGGTGGCCACGAGTTAGGCTTTCTTTTGTCCTCTCACATCCAGTAATTTGTGACATCCTGTTGATTTTCCCCGGCATCTCATGAATCTGTTTTCTTTCTACATTTTTTAAAATTTTACAACTGACTTAGTTCTCAGCCTAATCATTTTGGCTTGGACTTTTTTATTTCATAACTTTTATGATTCTTTTTTTTTTTTTTTGTAGGTCTGGGGATGGAACCTAGGGGCATTCAACCTCTGAGCTACATCCCCTGCCCTATTTTTTTATTCTTTATTTTGAAACCGGGTCTCACTAAGTTGCAGAGGGCCTCACTAAGTAGCTGAGGCTGGCTTCGAACCTGTGATCCTCCGGTCTCAGCCTCCTAAATGCTGGGATTACAAGCGTGCACCACCACGCCCGGTTATGATTAAATTTGCAAATATTGAGGGTGTACAGCATGATGTGTTTGTGTTGGTGAAGTGGTTACTAGGTTTAGATGAAGTGACATAGTCATCCTCTTCCTTTTCTCCCCACTACCCCTTTGTGGTACTGGGGATTGAACCCAGGGGATTTTATCTCTGGGCTCTACTCCCAGCCCTATTGTATTTTTTATTTAGAAACAGGGTCTTGCTAAATTGCTGAGGCTGGCCTTGAACTTGCCATTCTCCTATCTCAGCTTCCCAAGGACTGGGGTCACAAGTGCATACCACCATGCCCGGCAACTCCCCTCCTTTCTCCCTTTGGAAGAGCACCTAAAATCGGCTCCCTTAGCTTGCTTTTGTAAGTATTCTCTGTCTCTAGCTCTTTTCCTCCCCAGTTCACCTGCACTACTTCCAGTGAGACTTAAGAAACATTTTTATATATTAGCTGATTTTTGTTCCTTGAGACCCAGTTGCTTAATATAGTTGAAAGTGATGGTCTGGATTCAGATTGCACTAAATTTTTAATCTTCCCATGTCTCAATTTTCTGTAAATGGGGATAAGTCTGTGAGGTATGTGGAATGCTTTGCACAGTATATTTTTCATTCCCTGTGTTACATTCTCTATAAACATACATTCTCCATAGTATATTCTCTATAAATATTGTACAATCTCTATAGTAGATTCTTTATAGCGCATATTTTATAAGCATGCATTCTTTAAATGTGCATTCTCTATAGTACATTCTCTATACACATAAACTCCTTATAGTACATTTTCTATAAACATACATTCTCTATAGTAAATTCTCTATAAACGTCGATTCTCTGTAAGTTTTGCAGGTCATCTCCAGAAACAGGAGCTATTCTCTACAGAGCGTTGTATGTTTGAAACTAGACCTTTTTCCTGTTGCTCTTCTGTACTAGACTGTAAGGCCCAGGAAGGCAGAAACCGTAGCATTTTTCACCACCGTATCTCAAGTACGATAACAACATCTGTAATAAAAAGGCAACCAGTAGATCACTCCCATTGACATTATGCACAAATGTGAGAATACCAGTAGCAACCTTGGTACCCATTAGGGAAGGGGATGGGGAGGGAGCCGGGGAAAGCCCGCCAAATGCTGTGTCTATCACAACTACATCATCATGTCCGACTTCCATGCACCAAGAAGAGCATTAAAAAAATAAAGGTACTCAACAAATATTTGTACTGGTTTTCTGGATCCAAATTCCGTCTCATTCTACCATGGCCAGCTCCTCACCTGCCATGGTCCTGCCTTGCTGCCATGGGTCTTCATGAACTTATCTGCACACTCTCCTCCTTGGAATAACATGCTTTTGCCCACTCTGGCTGCCTGGAATATTCCTGCTGGCACTTTGAGTTCGGGGTTGCGCCTCAGATCGCTTGGTGGTCTCTTCCGGGCTTCACATGGAACAGATTGCTTTCTCCTATTTGTCACTATTGTATGTTGTGTATATGTTTTATTATAATACCCATAATCCTGTGCTGAGATTATTTGATTACTGCTAATTATGATAATTACATTTCTTAGATGTCTTCCATTTTATTTTGTCGCCCATGTATGCTTTTGTATACATACGGATGGAAACGGAATCTTTGAAACAGTCTGAGGAAATACCCATTATTTTCTAATTTTACAGCTAAGGAGACTGAGGCTTAGAATTTTGAAGAATTTAATATACATCTCATATCAATTATAAATATTAACTGATCAAAATTTTCTTGGTGGTACAAGAGTTAGTCCAAGACAAGGTTGTGATTCAAACATCTTACAGGTAAGGCTGTTCTTACCCATGGTTTAAGTTCATGTATAATAATAAATTCACGCTTTCAAATATATTTAATGGTCTCTGGTCTCCTCTCTTCTTAAACCCATGAGAGAGATCTGGATGGATTTTGCCTGAGTTTGCCACCTACTCTCAGCCTTTTTCAGCAGTGAAAAATTCCAGGATTTGTTTACTCCCATAACCTTCTAGTATCTGAAAACCTTTGTGATATTTAGATTCTCACTGACTTAATTTGTTTTATATGTTTTACTTCATTTAAGTCATTGAAAGCAGTTCCAATTAAAAATGAACAGAAGTTCAATTAAAATGGTGGTTATAATATTACAATTCTTATTATAAGGAACTTCTATTATTATGGAAGGAATTTCTATTATTATGCATACTATAATGAATTACGATTACTTTTTAGAATCAAAGACTCTGCGTATGCCATAATGACTTAGCTGTGTGCTTCAGCTTCTGTTGTTTTTGTGAGAGACGCATTTTGTAAAAGGCGTAAAGGATTTAGAGTAGGTGGTTCTCCGAATTAACCAGCGATTATTCCCAATTCACCACTGCTAATTTTTTTGTCATTTATCTAGATTTGAAAGAATGAATAAAGACACAATACTTAGAAAACTGCATCTCGGTCTGCTTTTGACGCATAAATAGTAAGCTTCACAAATACTCCTCAGCTAAATTCATATAAATTCTCCTCCACAACCACATCACCAAATTAAAAATTAGCTTGTGCTTTTGACATCATTTTGAAGTGTGCATAAATGTAAAGTTGGGAAATCTTATCTTCACCAAGTTTCACTCTTTCCTTTCTCTCTCTCTCTCCCTTCTCTCTCTCCCACCTTTCCATCCTTCTTCCTTCTCTCCTTTCCTTCGCTGTATTCTATTCCTACCCGTCTCTTCTCTCTTTACCCCCTATTTTCTCTCCTTGTCTCTGCTCTTTCTTTTTTGCTTTCCTTTTTTGTCTTTCTTTTTTTTTTCTTCATCTCTCTTGCCTCCCAGAAAAACAAGTGAAAAATACTTGCTCTGATTTCCAGAAAGTGCTGGGCTAAAAAATGGTTGCGGTTTGGCCCAAGTTCTGGGGATCCCAGGCATTCCTAAAGTGTGAATGTGCTTTCAATATCTTTTCATGAATAGACTGACACAATACGTTCATAATTGCATATATTGCTAATCGTAAGGACTTTTCACTTATACTTGAAAAATAAGACACAGTCAATATATTATCAAATTTGAGCTAGAATGATTGCTTGGTGTGGTCTCTTGCGTTCTGGAGCCGCGTGTGATAGCTCCATGACTCTATGGAGAATTATGAGCTATAAAGGATGCACTGCTTTTAGCAAGGTCAGAATTTGCTGTCTGGCTCATCTACTTTTGCTTCTAAATAGGCATGTAAGACTTCAACAAATCAAAATCAAGAATGGATTAGAAAATGGGATATATTACCATGGAAGCGACAGCAAATACCGATATAGTGGATCTTCCTGAAACTCAGTAATGTACTTCAAAACCACGATCGCATCCGGGTCTCTTCTTCAAAATTCTACATTTTATTGAATTGATGCACATATATAGCTACACATATTTTACAGGCATTATGGCCATGGAAATCATAAGATTCAATACACAAATCTCAAGCTGTGTTAGTCAGGGTTCACTAGAGTAGCAGAGCTCACAGGATGTGCCTATGGCAAGGGGATTTTTCAGATCAACTCACAGTCCAAAGCAGTGTCCGAGTGGCTGCCTGCACAGGGAGAGCCGGAGGGACCAGGAGGTGGTTGAGTGGTCCAAGAGCTGGAGTCTGAGAATGAGAGGACTGCTAATGCCGTCCCCGTCCAAGATGGAGAGGCAGGAAACTCTCCGGAGAAACGATGGTGAAAGTTCATTTCGAGGAGTTGAAGGCTGATATCCCAGGTGAGAGCAAATGAGTTTTTCTCAGGAAGATCCACATGCCTCCTCGCAGCTTTCTCCTTTTAATCCAGATCATGCACCTATCAGACCCTGCTGCTTACACTCGGCAGGACTTCCCCTTTAACTGCCCTTACCTAAGCCAGTCATCCTGTCTCCACACCAAAGCCAAGTCATCTTAGGTGTTCCATGATCCAGTCAAGTTACAATCCAGACTACCCATCACGCTAGGGCAGTGTTACGTGGTCTAATGAAGCATGAGAGGCACACACCATTCAGAACTAGGGAGATCCCCGAGCAGCTCTGTGGACTCCCCGGGGCTGCGCGCGGATGTGTAGGGAGGGTGTGTAGTATAGAGTACTGATACGAACGGAGGTAGAGCCTGCTCCTAAAGGGCTTTTACTCTCCTTAACTTTTGCTAATAGAGAGCCAATTTTGGCTTTTCTTTAGGTGGGAGAGGAAGGAGATGAGCTGCTAGGGAGGCTTCTTTCTTTTTTTTTTCTTTATCAAACTCAGGAGGTATGGATTGAGAGATAGGAAAGAGGACCAGCTATGAATAAGAAGTATGTTAAGCCCATCAAGGAATTAAATGTATCAAAGAAAAGAGAAACCAAGCCAGGTGTGGTGGCACATGCCTGCAATCCTAGCACTTGGGAAGCTGAGGGAGGAGGATCAGTGAGACTCTTAACAACCTAGCGAGAGCCTGCTTCAAAACTGAATAAATAGATAAATAAATTAATAATAAAATAGGGCTGAAAGTGTAGCTTGGAGGTAGAATGCCCATGGACTCAGTCCCCAGTAACACACATGTATTGTTATCATTAACTGTGACTGGTTGTACACACTACCCTATATTTTCTCTACTAGAAAAAAGTATACATGAACTATCTGTAGAGCTAATCTTACTTAAATATATCTGCCAGTATACTATAAAATATTTTTCTAGGGTTTTAAACGCTGGCAAATTACAGTTAGCTACAATAAAATTTATTTCTAATTTGGAAGAATGTTTAAATGGATTTTTTCTACTTATTTTGTATTTTTTTTCCAGTCTGTTGAAGCAAGCATGATTTAAAAATTATTCTATTAACTTAATAGGATGTTAACCATAGTTGACTGCATAATTTAAATTTTTACTTTTATAAAATTCTTCCAGCTGGGTGTTGCATGTCTGTAATCCCAGTACTTGGGAGGCTGAGATAGGAGGATCACAGGTTCAGGGCCAGCCTCAGCAACTTACTGAGTCTCTCAGCAACTTAGTAAGATCCTGTTTCAAAATAAAAAATAAAATAGGGTTGGGGTATGGCACAGAGGAAGAATACCCCTGGGTTCAATCCCCAGTATTCCACCAAAAAGAAAAAAATAATCTTCCAAAATTACAAAATAAACACAAATTCATTACAATTTTGAAGACAATATTAGACAAAGATATGAGAAGAAAAATTATCCTGTATATTTCCTCCTTTCTCCATTAGCCACAAATTTCACCATTTTTGCTATGTTCTTTCTAGTACTGAATACTAGTTATTTTTAAATCCATTTGATGGGTAAAATATGTACTTAATTGTTGCTTCAATTTCTATTTCTCTAATAAATAATAAGGTAAGTGTGTGTATGTATGTTTCCACACTTGTAATAAGCAATTCTGTGAATATAATTAAAGCATGTCTGGATGGTTTGCACTAGATAATATGTACTTTATTGAAATCTCCCAGACATGATACCGATAAGCTTAGAAATTTGGGAAAAACAAAGACATGGAAAGGGAATATTTTACTTGTAAGTCAGAAGCAGGTGGGGCTCCTGTTCTTTAGCTGTATTTTCCTTTTCCTTTTATTTGGGGGTAACAGAGATTCCTAATGTTCATCGATAAATCCTGTAGTTGAATCTTCACAGCCTGTGTTTCCCCTCACACATTTCCTTTCCTTTCCCATCGCCCCGAGCTCCCACAGTTGGTGTGGCGAAGTCTGCCGTTTTCTAACTGCCATGATTTGGTAGGTAGTCTGACTTTTCTCTGTCTTTCATATTCTCAGGAATTTAAAAATATATGATATGTTTAAACAAGAACCTTTTCTCCATTATCCTTTTTCATTTTGATTCTCCAGTAAGGGAGACGGTCTTCTGCTTCCATTTTCTCTTCATCTCTTACCATTTCTCTCACATCACAGTGTCCTTGTTTTTCCTCTGTGTGGCCTTGAGGGTATTTTTAAGAAATATTTTCTAATACAAATAATTGTCTGTAGTCTGCATTTTAGTCAGTTGATTGATTTTCTCTCACCCCAACAATTTTATTTTTTACTGTTCAATAATTATGATAGGCATAGGCATGTTCCCATGTTCCCCCTCCAACTCTGTCCATTTCTAACATTTATTGTACTGATCGGTCAACTTTGTGATGCTGCCCTTTATTTATTTTTCTTTTTAAAATCTACTTTTTATAAATTCTTTTGTTTTGGTGCCTGTTGATACAGAACAGTGTGTTTCCGCGAGGCATATCATACTTATCACAACTTCATCGATCTCACTCCCCTTATCCTCCCCTCCTTTCTCCTCCTGATCCTGTTACTCTACCCTAGCGGTCTCCTTTCTACTTTCTTAACATCCTCTTCTTAATTTTCTCTCTCTAGCTTTCACATATAAGAAAAAAAATATGATGCTTGTATTTCTGAGTGACAAGTGACATCATTTCACTCTTTATGACTGAATAAAACTCCACTGTGTGTGTACAAATACACCCCACTTTCTTTATTCACTCATCTGTTGACAAACACCTAGGCTGATTCCATAATTTGGCTACTGTGAATTGTGCTGTGATCAACATGGGTATTTATGTACTCATAAAGTATGTTGACTTTAATTCTCTGGAGTACATACTGAGGAATGGTACAGATGGAGCGTATGGTAGTCCAACCTTTAGTTTTTTGAGGAACCTTTATATTTATTTCCATAGTGGCCATACTAATTTACATTCCCACCCATAATGAACATGAGGTTTTTTCCCCTGCATCTTCACTGGTCTTTAGGGTTATGGGTATCCTCGATGAATGCCATTCTGACTGGGGTGAAATGTAATCTTCATGTAGTTTTGATTTGCATTTTCCTAATGGCTTAAAGATGTTGAAGGTTTTTTTCATGTAATTTTTAGCTATTTGTGCTTCTTGTAAGAAGTGTTCAGGTCATTTGCCTATTTATTGAATGGGTTTTTTTGGTGTTGAGTTTTTCGAGTTCTTTATATATTCTAGATATTAATCCTCTGTGAGAAGAGTAGCTGGTAAAGATTTTGTCCCATTCTGTATGTTCTCTCTTCTCCTTTGCTGTGCAGAGTTTTTTTTTTAAATTTGATGTCATCCATTTATTAATCTTGGTATTGTTCTGTGAGTTTCAGGGTCCTATTGACAAAGTCCTTGCCTGTGCCTGTATGTTGCAGTATTGACTCTATTTTCTTCTAGCAGTCGCAGAATAAATAGCCTAATTCCTAGGTCTTTATATTGAGTAGACTTTGTGCAGGATGAGCAATAGGGATCTAATTTAATTCTACTACATATGGACATCCAGTTTCTTCAGCACCGTTTGTTAAAAGAGGCTGTCTTTTCTCCAACATGTCTTTTTGGCCCCTTTATCCAGAAACAGAGGGCGGTAGCTGTGTGGCTTTCTCCTTGTCTTCTGTCCTGTCCATCGGTCCACACGATGCTCTCATGGTCCTCTTGTGCTCTTTTTGTTACTCTGGCTCTGTGGTGTAAT
Source organism: Muscardinus avellanarius (assembly GCF_963383645.1). Classification (NCBI taxonomy): domain Eukaryota; kingdom Metazoa; phylum Chordata; class Mammalia; order Rodentia; family Gliridae; genus Muscardinus; species Muscardinus avellanarius. The sequence goes on from NC_137806.1 coordinate 7,546,027, forward strand.
TCCAAGTGTGGTATTGTGATGCCCTTAACATTGCTGTTTGCTTAGGATTGCTTTTGTGCCCTTTATTTCCTAAAATAGTGTGTGTGTAGCTGCTGTATAGCCCCCGCCCCCCCATGCAGTTTCTTCTATAATAAAACTTGGGAGTAAAAACAAAAAATTTTTTTCTCTGGTTCTCAATCATAATAATTGGCTTTCTTCTGGTCTTGGCATTTTTGTCTAGAAACTTATAATCTTAATTAGTGGAAATTCTATGACCTAAAATGAGGAAAAATGTGAAGGGTTAGTGCCTATTCTTTTTGTGCATGAGAATGCGACTGATGGGAGGCCATAGCAGCTCTTTTTGAGAATCTCTGATCAGCACAGACATCTCAGGCTCTTTTCCCTCAGCCTGTGGCTGGTCAGAGTCTTTGGCTCATGGCGGCTAGAATATTTGCCCTTGGGAAACTTCCTCCCTTTGCTGTCCATCGCTGTGGCTCTGGACTAGTCCACAGATGGGATTTCTCAGGCCCTGCTCCTTCCCCTTTCCTGTTTAAGGATGTCTGTTGGAATCTTTTGTGAATCAGGCGCAGTTTGGAGACTGTGCTTTCTAAAGGCTGTTCAGGTGCTGGACTGGTCTCTGAGCTTCCGTGACCACTTCTTGCATTAGAGGTAGATTATTAAGGCAAGACATAGCAGAGTATGTCAGCCAGCTTTCTGACTCTATAGAAAATACCTATATTAATTAACTTATAGAGGGAAAAATTTTGTTTTGGCGCTTGGCTGCAGAGGGTCCGGTTCGTGGCTAGGTGGACCCGTGGCTGTTAGGGAGGCACGATGGTAAGGGTGGGGGCACGGGGTAGAAGTAACCTGCTCACCACCTGGCCAGGAAGCCTGAGAGAGGAGAGGAGGAGGCCCGGTCCCCACAGTCTTCTAGACGGACACATGCTAATGACTTGATAACCTCCTACAAGGTCTCACCTGCCAACGGTCTGTCCCCTCCCAAGAGTCTTTAACACATGGATCTCTGGGGGATATTCAAGATCCAAACCATTGCCGGGCGTGGTGGCGCACGCTTGTAATCCCCGCGCTTGGGAGGCGGAGACAGGAGGATCGCGCAGGTTCGAAGCCAGCCACGCTGGCGTAAGATGCCCTGTTTCAAAAAAAATATAAAATAGGTCTGGGAGTGTAGCCCGGAGGAAGAAGGGCTTCCAGGAACCCCAGTACCACCAAAAAAAAAAAAAAAAAAAAAAAAAAAAAATCCAAACCATTGCACATAGATTAATACCAGTTTTAGAGATAAGACTATTTAGAAGCATGAGATAGCTCTTCTCATATAAGAAGTATTTTAATAAATTCTTGCATCATTCACTGCATGGGTGTAACTCTTTTCAGACATTAGTTATTGGTACCAGGTATATAATCTGTTGCTCAACATGTATTATAATACTATATACATTTCCATCAAAGAATTAGAAACCAGCCAGGCGTGGTGGCGCACGCTTTTAATCCCAGCATTTGGGAGGCTGAGTCAGGAGAATCATGGTTCGTGGCCAGCCTCAGCTACTACTTAGTGAGGCCCGTTGCAACTCAGTGAGACCCTTTCAAAATGAAGAATAAAAAATAGGGCTGGGGGTATAGCTCAGAGGTAAAATGCCCCTGGGTTCCATCCCCAGTATCTATCTCTCTCTCTCTCTCTCTCTCTCTCTCTCTCTCTCTCTCTCTCACACACACACACACACACACACACACACACACAGAATTGAGTTGATATTAATATACTAATTATGATTGTAGCGTCTGCAGGCGTGCTCCTGGGTTGAGAATCTGGAACTCTAGGCAAGCCATTTAAGACCTCCTGCTCTTTCTTCCCTCCTATGTGAAGAATACATAATAGTGTATATTTCATACAGTTGTCAAAAAGACAATTTGTTCAATGATAGATGTCTGTTTCTTCTCTACTAACTATACATAGCTATTTAAAATTGGTTCAAATAAAATGAAATTAAAATCCAGTTCCTTGGCCAGAGTCCTATTTCAAGTGTTTTATGACCACATGTGGTTAATGACTAGCTGATGTATGGGACAGCGCAGAAATAAACATTTTCCTTATTGAAGGGCGTTCTATTGGTGTGCTGGCCTACTGGTTCTTGGTCCTACTATTTTCTTGGTTCTTCCTTAAGTTATTAAAATAATATAGCAAACAAAACAAAGCCAATATCACATAACAGACACGTAAAATTATGCTAATAAGCATTCAGTGTCCTCTAGTTCTTATCATTATCATTTACTGTTTACCAACCCTTAGTAGCATATTATACCAAGGACTATAGAGATTTCAAACAGTAGTATAAAATACAGTCTATGTCTTCTAAGGTTTATAATCTTGGTGGAAAGATAAAACACCTATCTCAGTATTATAAGATAAAAAGTAAGAGTTGATTACTTTTACTACAGATTCCCAAGGGCATTAATTAATCTAACCACTCACGGTTGAAATGACTGATAGGTCATCTCATATTCTAATGGAGGATAAATTATTTCATTAACAGGAATTGGCACCATAACTGTTTAAGTAAGTGCTGTCAGCTGGGTGTGGTGGCATGTGCCTGTAATCCCAGGACTTGGGGGGAATGAGACAAGAGGATCTCAGGTTCAAGGCTTGCCTCAGCAACTTATCAAAACCCTCAGCGACCCAGTAAGACCATATTACAAGATAACAAAAAGGCTGGGGGTATAACTTGGGATTAAAACATGTCTGGATTCAATCCCTAGTACCCCCCAAAAAAGTACTCTCAGAGTTCATAAATAAGAAAGAGTTCACATTTGATTGAAATGGTTAGAAAAGTCTTCAGAACATATTCTGTTAAGAATAGATAGAATTTCAACTAGAAAATACCAAGAAATGTATATATTTTGTCTGTTTTATGTTACTATAATAAATTACCCGAGACTGGGTGATTTATAAAAAAAAGAGGTTGATTTATCGCATACTTCTGGAAGTCCAAGAACATAGCACACATCTTTTTAGCTGTTGGAGAGGGTCGTGTACTGCTCCATTCATAATGGAGAAGGGGAAAGAAAGTATGTAGGAAAATCATTCTAGGGAGAGCAAACGAGGGAGCAGGCTAAGGACACTGGGCTTGCTCCATGACGGCCGCTCTCAAGGAGCCAGATCAAGTCACTCTGTGCTTACTGCCCACTGCCCGGTGCACGGTCTGCCCCAAGAGCAGATGGTGGTTACTAAATTGCAGTTGGTGGAATGAGCATGAGTTTATATCATGTACTTTGTGTTGGATTCTTATGCGGTAACATATTTGAATTTTTTCCATACATTTTTACTAGAATTTAGTACTAGGAATTTATTTATCAGTAAATACTTACTAATTGAAAGTAGAGCTCCCTTTCAGAAGAAATTCCTTAAAATTCTTTATTCATGAGCCAAGATTTACTCAGGATGTTCGCTAGATTTGAATCAACTTTCTTATTTACTTTTCACTGTTGCTAAGATGATAACTGGACATCATTCCCTATAATGGATTCCTCTTATTTTTAATAGGAGGACAGGAAAAGCAATGAGTTTTGGCAGAAATTGGGTTGGGAATACCGTTGGTACGAAGAAAAGTTCCACAGATGCCTCTGTTTTTCTATGTACATTTTATATCGATTTTTATGATTTTTAAATATCATGTTATCCAGTGCTGAATTTTTACTTTTAAGTTGAATAATATTAACAACTTTCTTCTGTTTTTTTTTATCATGTTATATGAACTGTTAGACTTTAGTAAACTTAGGATATAGAACTAACTTTTCTTAATTTGATACAACTGAAATCTTAAGGTACTATAATAGTGGCTGGGCAATCCAGATACACTACTCTGTACCCTAGACACATCGAGTAGGGCATCTTAAGGTAGGAATTTTAAAGCATTTTGTATCTAATAGTTGAGCATCTATTGAGATATACTTAACAAATACTGGCTGAATGAGTCAATGAATTATTTGAATAAATTGTTTATATAGACCACCCAACTTAAAAGACTTCTCAGTCGCCATATGGGCTTGTGAAATTTTGGAAACTCACACACAGAAAAGGAAGCAGCAGCTGTTGGTGGCATAAAACCACCTGGGGTGCACTTAGGGTAGTCATTCCACAGATGTACACAAATACTGGCAGTAGACTTGGTAGCCAGCCCTTATTTCATTAAATGTTATCAGAAGCTAGATAGATAAAAGGTTCCAGATGCTGAAATAGAATAAATTTCAAAATTTGGCCAGCAAAAGAGCTGGCCATTAATTTCATGAAAATGGGTAAACATTAATTAGAACCATAGGCTTTAAAATTAAAAATAGAAATGAGTTCATACAGAAAAACACACTAATACCTTGATATTTGGTGAGTGATTGAATTCCTTAGGGAAAACTAGATTGGAAGTAAGATTTCTCCATATAATTTTTGATCTTTTATTCTACTGTCCTCAAGGGACATTCTTACTGCATATTATCATGGAATGGAATGTATTTCATAGCACAATTTTATTTGTGTCTCTATTCTCTTTTCTTTTGAATACAGAGGTGTTTCAGGTAGATGGTTGCCTGTCTTGTAATGTGTCCCCAGTGCCAGCCACAGCTATTAGGCCTGACAGAGTGGTTAATTGCTAAGTTACCTGTCCGGTGGATGTCAGAACTGTGACTCCTCTGTCTTCAGTGAGATTGAGTTTGTTACAGTTCCTATGTGTCCTTTACATTTAGCCTAGAGGATTATGTATAGAAAATAAGTATCTCCTGCTACATTGTGATTCCAGTCAAGTAAAGTAGGAAGAAAAGAGACAGAAAATACAATAGCCGGGCATGGTGGCACACGCTTGTAATCCCAGTACTTGGGAGGCTGAGACAGGAGGATCGCAGGTTTGTGGCCAGCCTCAGTGACCTAGTGAGGCCCTCCAAACTTAGTGAGACCCTGTCTCAAAATAAAGAATAAAAAATACGGCTGGGGTAGAGCTCAGAGGTAGAATGTCCCTGGGTCCAATCCCCACTACTGCAAAAAGAAAAAAAACTAGAAAATACTACATAAATTTGGGGACTACTTGATGGACAATAAATGTTTATAGGATTTTGGGGGACGAATTTTTCTGTCCCAAATCCCAACAATTTTAGCCTCACCCCAGCCACTTAGGAGTTATCTTTTCTATCATATAATTATAGCTATTTCATTGTATAATTATCTGAGTTTGAAGACACAGAGCTCCTTGCTCAGCTCCTTCTCAAAGGCTCTAAGGGACCCCTCCCTGCTGTTATCACTACTCCAGGGCTCAGATATTTGGTAGCTCTCATATCTCTGCGTTCCTCGATGGGTTGCTGAGATTTTGGACCCCAATTCCCAGGTGATCCCAGAGATCTATCATCACAGAAGCCACTGCCTTTTCTGTATACAATCATTCTTTTGCCCACTGAATTTTAAGATAGGAGTATCCTACACGTGCTAGAATTAACACTCTCCAGGCCTCCCGATGTGAGTACAGTTCACATCTTAGAATATAGAAAGTTACACTCAACAAAATCAGAGAAGGCGTGTGGAACTCCAGAGGAATCTAGAAGCATCCACCGTCAAGTGTCTGCTCATGACCTGCCTTTAGCTCTTCACGGTGGCCAGATGCAGACCTCAAAGTAGATCTGAGTTGTCACTCCACGTCTCCGGCTCAGCCATGGCGTGCTAGACCTCCGTTCTCAGCTCACTTTCCAAGGAGGAATGCTCTTGACCCCCAAACCATCCTGGATACATGTTTGAGCATCACGACCAAAAAATGATCAATGAAGCTGGGCGTGGTAGTGCATGCTTGTAATCCCTGTACTTGGGAGGCTAGAACAGGAGGATCGCAGGTTCATGGCAAGCCTCAGCTACTTGAGGCACTCTGTTACTTAGTGAGACTCTCTGTTACTTAGTGAGACCCTGTTTCAAATTTTAAAAAATTAAAAAATAGGGCTAGGGGTATAGCTTGGACGTAGAATGTCCCTGAGTTTATTCCCTAGTTCCAAAAAACAAACAAACAAACAAAAAAACTGAACATAGTTCACCCTGGATGTTTCTTCTCCTTGAAGCCCATTCTTGGGACTCAGCTTTCCTTCTACTGGAGCTCTGATTTACTCAGCTAGAAACGCAGGCTTCGTTGGGCCTACTGCAGTCCCTGGACTATGCTACAGTTCTCGGCAGAGCTTTGATGGCTCCTTGGGTATTGGCGGTCTCAGTCTCTGCTTCAGAATTCTTCTAAGTCCTAAACTGAAATTTATTCCAACTACTAGTTCTGTCCCTTCCTGAAGAACACAGAAGTGTCTTTAAAGACTTCTTTATCTGCCAAGTTGCTTTAAAGGAGTGCCAGTTGGGCTAGGGTGGAAGTGCGGGGAGAGCCCTGGAGCAGAATCAGGTTAGCCAACAGCTGGCCCCCATGCTGAAGGGCTCTCCAGGGCTGGCCTGGCCCAGGACATGGCTTCTGCATGTGAGGCCTGAGTGAGTCATAGGATTATGAGAGATGGTGATTTCTCTCTATGAGCGTATGAAGTGCTGCATTCAGAGAAGAGGCAGAGAGAACCGAAAAGAAACCCATAAATAGTAACTTAGAACTGTCAAGTTATTTCTGGAATATGAGCCATCTTCAAATGAAACGGAATTCGTGTGTGTGTGTGTGTGTGTGTGTGTGTGTGTGTGTGTGTGTGTGTGTTGGAGGCGGGGTATGAGACTGTGAATCTCAGTCTTGGTTTGTGACAACTTTGACAATCTCCAACATTGTGGTAAGGTTCTTTTTTAAAAATAACAACCTATAAAAAAGAAAAAAATGCTTAGTAAACTTTTGCCATTGTACTTTTAAACAGTAGAAAAAGGTGTAGTTTAATCAGCCCCGACATAAAATATCATCTTTTTTGAGATATTGGAAATTATATTTCCAACATAACCAGTGGGGATAACTTTTTACAGTTTTATTAAGAATACTGAGATTTAGAATTGTGAAATCAATTCTAAATCTTGAAAACATCAAATAACTATTTCACATATATAAAAATTTATGAAATGTTTTGTAATCATTATTTTTACACTAAGTTAGGCATTATTTAATTTGGTATCATTGAATTGTTGTTAACTGAAAGATACACTAAAGCTAATTTGAATCTGTTTTTCAAAAGACATATTTGTTTTTCTTTACTGTAGTCTGTGCCCATCAGATGCAGACAGGGCTACTGCTGGTACAGAGCCATGATGCCCCTTATCACAAATCTATTCTACATTTTTTGAGGGTCAGTTTTTCTTTAAGAAAGTTCGAAAATGAGTCCCCCGAGCCCCTTCCCTCATCTGAAGGCTTCGAGCTACTCTGTCCTTGGGGACATCATTTACAGTGATTTCTAAGGGCTTGTTCTTTCTGAGCAAGTGCAAATGCCAAGTTTGGATCATTGTAGAACACAAGCCAACCACAAAGAATATAAATATTACCCATGGCGTTTTGGCAAAAGAGAGAGAGACTTAACTATATAGTGATGTCTTCACTTTGTAAGACCAAGCAATTAATATTTCATCACTGTTTCTTTGTGTAGCATGCCGTTTTCAAAAATTAGTTCACTTTTAATTTTGAAAATGACTTTTCATATCTCCAAATAGAACCAATGACTGAGACACTACCAACTGAAAACTAACCTCTAAAGCTTTAATATTGCGGATAGTCTAGTCAAGGTGTGAACTGATTCTCATAAAAGAGGGAAGGACACAAAGGTGGGGCCTGCCTTTAAGGAGCCCCACATCCCACTGGGGTCGGGGCAGGGGGCAGACATACGCAACAAACAGTATGAGGCAGATAATGATCAATAAAAACTTCCCTATCCTGGAAGATCGGACTTCTGAAACAATTAATAGAGACTCCTTCGGAGACAGAAGTTTATTTTTAGAAGCAGTTGCTACTTTACACAACTGATTGATAAACAAGGACTTTTTACTAGGGGCTTTGGGGTGTTAGCAAGCATCTTTGGGATGCTTGGGGTCTCCCACAGGGTCTTTGTTAAGCGCTCATATGTTACAGAAGAGGTGTCCCCGCCAGTTAATGAGGGAACTGGTGGCAAAGGGATGCTTATCAACAGGTTTACACAAGTAGCGTACCGTGTTCTTCAGATGAATCTGAAAGCGTTCGCTTGGCGTCTCAGATGCTTTGATGATGGTTTCTTGCCTTTTAGTCAACTTGGACATTTGGGGGAATATATGAAAGCAGTATTAACAGAAAAGACCTGTTTTTTAAAATTGTTTAAATTGGTACATTATAGTCATACATCTTAATGGGGTACAAGATGGTGGAGACATACATGCACACATCACTCATTTAGCCCTTCCCCAATTCCCACCCCGTTCCCTCCCCCTCCCTCCTTCTGATTTTGGCTCAGTGATTGATGTTTGTGAGTGTACATCGTGTGCATTAGGGAATTTCCCTCTTCCCCCTCCCACCCCCTTGCTTAGGTCGCCTTATTTGCTCATCGGTGGTTTCTCCTTCCTTGTCTAGAGTTCCTCTTATGACCCACTTTCTCCCTAGTTTCCACATATTGGGAAGAACATCGATTTCTTGCTTTTTGTGACTGATGAACCTCATGTAGCATGTTTGCTTTTGCCGCCATTCCTTCTAGCACTAGCCTGTGCCCATTTCTTCTTCCTGGGAAGGTCATTGATTTAAAAATTGGTGCCACGTCAGCTAGTTTACTAAAGTACGGCCTCTGGCACCTTTGAATACTGAACTCACTCTCATACAAAATAATTTCTTCAACAAGTTATAATGAATTTCCTTCCTAAAGATAATTTAATTTCTTCTTTAGAATAATGGAGAAGGGGTACCTTCTTGAACCAATTACTTACTGGAGTGAATACTAAACAATATTGCAATTGTGCTTAGAAAAGCTATGAAAAATCATCCTCGAGTTTATAGAAATCTTAAGTAAGAGAAATCCTAAATCTGGGATTCCAATTTCAACTTTAAAAAAATTGGAAGGAAGTTGGTTATCATGGGTAACGTGTCTCAGGATCTTATTTGATACAGTCAGAATATAATTATAGAAATTATTCTAATTTAAAAAAAGAGGACTTCCGGGAATATGGCGACTGAGGAAAGCAGGGCTTAAGAGCCCCGCTAACAACCAATCTCTATTACGACAAAATCAGCGCTTTTCATAGCCAGAAAACACCATCACCAAAGAAACAAAAAAATGTAATTAAAAAGGAACAGGGAAAAAGAAGGCTGGAAAAACGGGACACCAGAAAGAAATCAGACTGCAGTGCTGCGGCCGGAGCTGCGGCGCGGAACGGCGCGGGTGCCATCTTTCCTTGCAGCGCCAGCCCTAGAGAGGAGGGGGACTCAGAATGGAGCTCAGAGCCACAGAGGAGATATGCCGGCCTCACGCCCGAGGACGTGGCAGCAGCGCCTTACTGTCGGTGAAAGCGGCGAGTTCACCTGATGGCTACGGCTACAGACCAATGCACTCAACAGCCCACCAGGCTCCAGAGAGGAGTTGGCGGACAGTGAGCCGAGGTGAGCCACTGCGGAACAGCTGGGCAGGATTTGGCAGATTTTTCCGCACAGGGAGCATCTAAAGCTCCGAGTGGCTGGGCTCAGCACACGCTGCAGGGACTCAGAGTGGAGCTCAAAAACAGGGAAGAAATACGCCAGCCTCACGGCCGAGGGCGTGGCAGCGGCACCATATTGCCACCTGCGGCAGCAGCAGCAAATTCACCAAGTCCACTACAGCTCCATCTGCACACTCAACAACAGTGAGTCAAATTGCGGGCCCCAGAGGAAAAATCCCAGTACTGACTCCCAGGGACTTGACCCAGTGGGGGAGTGGCAGTGACAGAGATATCACACCATAGAACGCCCAACCTGGCAACCCCCATGGTCTAAAGCAGCCTCTATTGACTCCCTGGGTCTGAGACTCTGTGATACAACCCAGTAAAGGAGTAGTGGGGTCTGAGATAACACAGACTCGAGATCCACAGCATCTTAAGTGAAGTCGTAGTGACCCAAGGGAAGAACCCAGAGAAGGCACAAACTCCCGAAATCATGGGAAAGAGGAATAACAATGGGGCAATGAATGCCCACAACCCCACAACATCAGAACCCAATAAAACAGAAATTCAGAGATTTCTAGAAGATAAAATCAGGAAAATAACTGCAGAAATAATAGAGGTGTTTCAAAAAGAATTCAGAGAGAGCCAAAAAGAGATAAAGGATGCAATTAATGAAGTAAAGGCCTCAATTCAAAGTACAAACAACCGATTAGACCACATGGAGAATAGAATCTCGCTCTTAGAAGATGATCATTCCAAAAATGAACACATAGTTTCTAATCTAGAAAAAAATATCCGACAGCAGGAATCTGACATTGAAGAAATATGGGTCCATTTTAAGAGAGCTAACCTAAGAATAATTGGAATAGAGGAGGGAAAAGAAAGTGAAACCAAAGGGATCAACAATCTCTTCAAGGAAGTAATAGCAGAAAATTTTCCAAACATAGAGCAAGAGGTTGATACACAGGTCCAGGAAACTTATAGAACTCCCTTTAGACAGGATCGGAGAAGAGGATCCCCACGCCACATAATTGTCAAAATGACCAATGTGGAAGCCAAGCAGAGAATCTTAAAGGCAACAAAAACAAAGGGCCAAGTGACATTCAGAGGCAAACCAATTAGAATCACTCCAGACTTCCCAAACCAAGTCATGAGAGCCAGAAGGGCTTGGAGTAACATATTCCAAACTCTGAAAGAAAACAACTTCCAGCCAAAATTTTCCTACCCAGCAAAACTATCCATCAAATTAGATGGGGAAATAAGAAGCTTCCACGACAAACAGAAACTGAAGGAATTTATGTCTTCAAAACCAGCACTAGAGAAAATACTCAAAGAGATTAACTACAAAGAAGAAATAGGTAACACACACCAGAACCAGAGAAACAAGATTTTCCATCCAACAGACAAATAAGATTAGTTATCTGTGGAGATTCATTATTTATGTTAGTCTTTTAGCTATCTCTAAATTGTATTGTTTGCTTTGATTGTTGTTAATTTTTAGGATTTCTAGTTGGAATATTAATACACCTTCAGATATAGCATTTGGAAATATTTCATCACATTCTATCAATAACTTTTAACTCTGTTTACATTGTCTTTGGATATACAATTTTTTTTTTATTTTTTAGGGAGTTTGTATACTCTTCTATTACCTGTGCCATTGAAATCATATCCAAGAAATCACTGCCAATTTCAATGTTGTGAGGTTTTGTGGCCCAGATTTTCTTCTAAAAGTTTATAGTCTTAAGACTTATATTTAGGTCTTTTATCTATTTTGAGTTAATATTTGTATATGGGATTAGGTAAGGGTCCTATTTTATTATTTTTTATATAATTATTATTTTCAACAATATTTAGTTAAAAGATTATTATTTCCCTACCAAATGTTTGTGGAAACCTTGTCAAAAATAACTTGACAATATATGGAAGAATTTAGCTCTAGGCTTTTATTTAACTCCAATGGTTTATATATCTGCCTTTAAACAATACTACACTGTTTCAATTATTGTAGCTTTATATGGTTTGAAATCAGAAAATATATATCTTCTAGCTTTGTTCTTTTTCGAGATCATTTTGGGTATCTAGAGTCCATATTCCATATTAGGATAGATTTTTTCTGAAAAATAAATATATCAATTTATGATAGTTTCACCTAAAAATGAAAAAAATATTCTCTGGTAAGAAAGGAAGCAAAAAGAAATATTGAAATGTTATCTTTAAGTTATCAAAAGCTTGGTATCAGACAAATGAAACTGTTATGTGAGATTATCATTTTTTTTTTTTTTTGGTGGTACTGGGGTTCCTGGAAGCCCTTCTATCTCCGGGCTACACTCCCAGACCTATTTTTACATTTTTATTTGGAAACAGGGTCTCCTAAGCCAGCGCGTGCGGCTAGCTTCAAACCTGCGTGATCCTCCTGTCTCTGCCTCCCAAGCGCGGGGATTACAAGCATGCGCTACCACGCCCGGCTGAGATTATCATTTTTAATTTTGGATAAATTGCTATAATACTAGATGTCAACCATTAAGCCAAGCATGGGAAGGATGGATGGAGAGGGAATGGGGTGGGGATCGGGTGGGGGCTGACTGGGCAATGGGTGCATGTATGTCTACAAAAGTTTCTTTTGTATCCGACTATGATGTATGAATACAGTGCACCAATTTAAAAAAAAAAGGAAAGAAACTAGTTATACATATGATTGTTTGGAGCCTGAAATGATTTTTCAAAGCATATTAATATACTGTGTTTGTTTACTGATTATTTCTAGTACTGTTCTCAGATTTTCTCCTTTTTGGTAATGTCCAACTACAAGTTAAAGTTGAAAACAGAGTTAGCTAAGCTGGGCGTGGTGGCGCACGCTTGTAATCCCCGCTCTTGGGAGGCGGAGACAGGAGGATCACGCAGGTTCGAAGCCAGCCGCCCTGGCTTAAGAGACCCTGTTTCAAAAAAAAAAAAAATAGGTCTGGGAGTGTAGCCCGGAGATAGAAGGGCTTCCAGGAACCCCAGTACCACCAAAATAAATAAATAAATAAATAAATAAATAAATAAATAAATAAATAAATTAATAAATAAAAAAAAAACAGAGCTAAGTTGGTGGTTCAGTTACTTGGATACGCTGACCTTGCGTTCAATGCAGATGGCCTTGGGTATAGTTTTCCTGGGTTTATTCCTTCCTGGAAGCACAAGCTTGGTGAGGGTTTTCTTCTTTTTCTTTTTCTTTTTTACTGGTGCAGTGTAGTCATACATCTTAATGGGGGACAAGATGGTGGAGACATATATGCGCACATCACCCAATTAGCCCTTACCCAGTTCCCGCCCCATTCTCTCCCAATTTCTCATGTTTGGCTTAGTGATTGACATTGACATGTTTGTTAATGTACATCATGTGCATTAGAGAATGTCCCTCCCTCTCCATCCCCTCAGTTAGGTCACGTTATTTGCTCATTTGTAGTTTCTCCTTTGTTCAGAGTTTCTCCTATGACCCATTTTCTCCCTAGCTTCTGCATATTAGGGAGAGCATCCAATTTCTTATTTTTTTAGTGACTAACTAATCTCACTTAGCATAATGTCCTTTAGTTCCATCCATTTCCCTGTAAATGATGTAATTGTGTTTTTCTTTATGGCTGATTAAAATCCCATTGATATATCCCATACTTTTGTAATCCATTCATCTCTTGATGGACATCCCAGCTGGTTCCATAGTTTGGCTATGGCGAATCGTGCAGCTGTGAACATAGCTACACATGCATTAGTTTGGTAGTCTGGTTTCCATTCTTTTGGGTAGATACTCAGAAGTGGTATTGCTGGATCAAATGGTAAGTTCGGTCCCATTCTTCTGAGGATCCTCCATACTTTTCCAGAGTGGTTGTACTAATTTGCAATCCCACCAACACTGTATCAGAGTTCCCCCTTTTCTGCATCCTCACTAGCATTTGTTGTTATTTGTGTCTCAACGATTGCCATTCTAGTTGGAGTTAGGTAGTTTTGATCTGCCTCTCTCTGATTGCTATTGATGTTGAACATATTTTCATGCATGTATTGGCCATTTGAATTTCTTCTTTCCTGAAGGGTCTATTTAGTTAACTTGCCCATTTTCTGCTTGGGTTATTTGTTTTCTTAGTGCTGAGTTTCTTGAGTTCTCTGTATATTCTAGATATTAGTCCTCTATAGTAGTTGGCAAAAATCTTCTCCCATTCTGGTGGCTCTCGGTTGAGGTTCTTGATGGTTTCCTTTGCTGTACTGAAACACGTCAGGTTAATGCAGTACCCCCTATTGACCCGCCTTTTAGTTTCTTGTGCCTTTGGGCTCTTGTTGAGAAAGTTTTTATCTGTGCGAAGGTTTTCTAATGACATCAAGTGTTGTATGGCTCTGGACTCCCTGCTGCCCCTGGGTGTTATTTTATCAGTCTTTCCGGTTATGTAATGGTTCATATTCATGTCCTCTGTAGCCAGCTCTTTTGCTGAGATCAGCACTCCCAGGAGATAATTTTGAGCACATCTGTGTTTTGTTTTTCTCTCACACTCCCTGAAACGTCCAGCATCGCTCGGTTCAGCTCTGTCCCGCAAATCACCTGGAACTTTGTTGAATGGCAGGGTCAGAATGGCTGAGTCTTATTTCTTAGAGGCGACATCAGTTTTCTTACGCTCTATAACAAATTGCCACAAAGTTAATTGCTAATGACCATAACTTACTATCTCAGAGTTCCTAAGGTCAGACGGAGAGCCTAACTTGGTTCTTCGCTTGGGGTCTCAGTGTCTCAAGATCTTAGCTGGGGCTGTGTTGTTATCAGGAGCTTTGAGTTCTCTTCCAGGTCCATGCCAGTTGTCGCAGGAATCACTTCCTGTGGTTCTGCGACTTCCCTCTGATGTCCTTGTTTTCTCTGTATCTGTCAGCCACGGGTCACCCTCAGCTTCTAAAGGTTGTCTTCAGGTTCTGCCATATATTTCTTTCTTTCACAAAGTGGAGCTTGCTTCTTGAAAGCTAGCAGAAGAATCTCTTTCCCTTTTGAACAACTTTCCCCCAGATTAGGTTAGAAGCATCCAGTTTTATTTATTTTTTACTTAAAACCAACTGATTAGGGATCACCGTCCCGAAATTCCTTCATCTAGTTCTGCGATGGAACTTAACCATGGGAGTGATGCCCATCACACCCGCAATCTTGTCCATATCCAAGGGGAGGAGATTATTACTTGGGTTTGAAAAAGGGGACAGGAATTTTGGAGGCCATCTCAGAATTCTGTTTCCTACATACACCCATCATGTCTTTCCAGAATAAGTTTCTGTTTCCAGCACGGGTTCAGAATCCAAGTGTCGGGTTACAGGTGCATTAGTGTGCGCTGTGACTATGGACTCTAAGGGCTCACAGCTACAGGAGCCCTGGGACTATGAGCTGCCATCATGACCCCAGTGATTAGTGAGTACTTTAGACTTTAAAAAAAATACTGCTCACCAGCAAAATAAACCCTTGGCAGTTTCTTTAATGATTATTTTAGCATGAAAATATATAGAAAAAGAAATATATTTAGAAATAACTTCCAAGTATTTGGAATTTGGTATACTTGTCATACATTCTACATGGCAGGATCTGACCTTTGAAAATAACGTGCTGTAGCTGTTTTGGTGATCTCGGTTGTCCTGGGCCATGCCTGCGCGTAGATATGCTCAGCAAACCTGCAGAGGAAGCAAAGCTGACAACATTTGTAAATATGCTGGTGGTTACCAGGTGGACACCCAAAAGGTATTTTAATAAAACCTATTGTTTTTATTAGAATAGAATAAAACCTATTGTTTTTATTCTAATAAAATGTATTCTAACTATTAGAATAAAAACAACAGGTTAAGATTGAGGAGAGAGTCTGATAGGGAGAAAGAGCTCTATACTGCTTACTGCAGTCTTCCTTAAAGAAACAAACCATCTCAGGTACAGGTTGGTGGAGAGATGGCTTAGCACGCCTCTTGCTACTTAGGGAGAAAGACGTAGGTGTTCTGGTGAATGTTAGGTTTCGTGTGAGTCAACAGTGGGATGGGGCTTCCAGAAAAAGAGAATGGGCTGTTTAGAGATAAGGGAAGTAATAATTTTGCTCTATTCTCTAATCATCAAAGTAAACAAACTACATCTGTTATCCTTTTTCCTTTCTATCTTATCCAAAATAATTTCTCAAAGTTTGGAAACATTTTTTGGCTACAGTTTACAAGCTACGTAGGTTCATTTTCATACAGTTATACCGATTTATGCAGTTACACTTGGGCAAGTGCCTGGCTTTGAACCAAGCTTCTGTGTTCTGTCCATAAGGGTTAGGAAAAATGAAGTTGAAAGCTTCCTCTGTTGCTCCCCCCCCTCTCTAACGTGGGTCCCAAGTCTTTGGAACATGAACATCTCTCTAAAAAAAAAGGCAGTAAAATGTAGTTTTACTAGTTGATTCTAATGCTGCACACTTAAATAAAAATGATCTCCTAGTCTCTAGGAAACAAATGTTATGAGATACTTTTAAGTACCAGGGCACTTTATGCTTAGCACCTAATAGAAAGGTGTAAGCCATTCCAGATAAAAAAAATTAAGCAAAACCGGGCTGGTGGGCACGCTTGTAATCCCCGCGCTTGGAAGGCAGAGACAGGAGGATCGTGCAGGTTCGAAGCCAGCCGCGCTGGCTTAGAAGACCCTGTTTCCAAAATGAAAATGTAAAAATAGGTCTGGGAGTGTAGCCCGGAGGTAGAAGGGCTTCCAGGAACCCCAGTACCACCAAAAAAAAAACAACAACCCTAAATTATCAGAATTTAAAAATAAAAATGCTTGAGTGCATCCAAAGTCCGTTGAGCCAGAGGCCACTTTTAGCCACTTTTTATTTAATTTTATATTATTAGTGCGGGGGATTAAACATAGGGGCATTCTATTTCTGAGATGCAACCTTAGCCCTATTTTATTTTTTATTTTGAAACATGGTCTTGGTAAGTTGCCCAGAGTCTTGTGTAGGTACTGAGTGAGGCTAGCCTTGAACCTGTGATCCTCCTGTCTCAGCCTCCCAAGTACTGGGATTATGGGCATATACCATCGTGCCCAGCAACTTTTAGCCTTTAAATTTGACTTCAGGATGGTTTCCTTTTTTACTTCCCATATTATCATAAATGTAGCATGCATACAAATGAGTATATGTAATATATTCTAACAGGATAAATAATAAAGATTCATGTAACTTATCCAGCTTCTAAAACAAATATTTGAAGTTTCCTGTAGGTTTTCCTCAAAATACATCTTTCTGCTACTACCTGCAGACTAAAGTAATCTCTCTTTTTTTTTTTTTTTTTTTGGTGGTACTGGGGGTGGAACCCAGGGGCTTTCTACCTCTGGGCTATACTCCCAGACCTATTTTATATTTTTTAATTTGGAAACAGGGTCTCACTAAGTTGCTGAGAGCCTCACTAAGCAGCTGAGGCTGGCCATGAACCTGCGCGATCCTTCTGTCTCAGCCTCCCAAGCGTGGGGATTACAAGCGTGCGCCACCACGCCCGGCTAAAGTAATCTCTTTTTAAAGTTTTTAAAAACTAATTTCTTTGTTCTTCTTCATAGTTTTACTATACATTGTTTATTCCTAAGCCATAAAAGTTTTATTTTTGATGTTTGAAGTTTTCAATAAATGCTTTCTTTGTTTGTTTATTTGTTTGTTTGTTTTTGTGGCTTTGGGGATGGAGCCCAGGGGCACTCTATTTCTGAGCTACACTCCCAGCTCTATTTTTCATTCTTCATTTTGAGACGGTCTCACTGCTGCAGAGGGCCTCGCTCAGTAAGAGCCGAGGCTGCCCGTGAACCGTGGTGACCTCCTGTCTCAGCCTCCCGGATGCTCATATGTAAAATGGACCTTCTTGGGCCAAGGAATTGGCCTTACCTTCCACTTTGTGCCTGTGATTGCTGTGCTTTGCTCAGTTCTTCATGTTCTTCCTCTAGAACGCTCTTCTGGGGAGTTTGCATGTCCGAGTGGCCGTGCCCGTTAGAATCTCCGCTGCAGACATCTCTTAGGCCCGGACCCAAGCGTGTCCCCCCAGAGTTGCCTGCTTTTGCTAGTGTGGTCACTGCTCTCAGGATCTCTGCACCAAGTTCTTGGCCTGGGACATTTAGGCCATAGAGCTAATATGAACTCTGATGCAGGCTAGACCTTTTCCTTTTCTTCTGAAGAACCCAGACTTCGAGACTAAGCCTGACTGGTGGTATTTCTTGGTGGCAGTTTTATTTTGCTGGTTCCTCCCCCACTTCATGTCTTGAGGTTGGCGCCTCCCTTCAGAGGCACTAGGTCTGAGGGGACTTGTCTAATTTGACCTTCTGTGAAAGGGCTCGAGACTGTCTTACGTTCTCAACTTGTGCTTCCTAGGCTGCTTATTTTTGTTGTTGTTGTATTTGTGATTTTATTTCTGGCCTCTGAGTTCTCCTAATTTCGTGTCAATTGAGTAAGGTATTAGAAACAAAAAGCTTTAAAGTGTTTTAATTTTTAAAACCTTTTGTTATGCTATGCCAGGAGGGGATTGAGTAAGTACCTCTTCTATATTGCCCAGACTATTTTACTGTCACGAGTTTTGCTCCAAATTCCTTGACCATGGCTGAGCTTCCAGTGGATGGTTCTCAAACGGCTGCGTGTTCAAACCACCCAGGAAGCTTTAAAAAATCTTGAAACAACGTATTTTACTAGCGACAAATGTTATTTCCCCAGAAAGAAACAATTATATGCTTCTAATTAGGTTATAGATGCTCTGAGCATTAAACATAGCCCTAAGACAGCATTTTGAGTAGTAGCTCAGCCCTCACATTACTGAGGTTAGAGCATCTGAGACATTAGTTCTTTTTTTTACTTTTTTATTTTTAATTTTTAAAAGTTATGTGGATCATATTGAAAATGGCATATATTTCACATGGTGCAGCCAAAGTTAAGCAGGACTGTTTGGAAGCTTGTTGCCCGTTTTGACCCAGGTCTCTTCCTGTTCACCTGCCTTTTCCCTCTCCTCCGCCAAGCAATCCCTTTGGAGGCTGGGTGGCCACGTCCACGCTCCTGGCCCACTGCCCCAGACCAGCATGCTCTGTGAAACTAAGTCCGCTAGACTTTTGGCTAACTGAAAAGGCACATAGTTGGCTTGTTTTTACTTTTCAAGACATTCTTTTAAATTTCTTTCATGCTCTGCTGATATTATTTTGTTTTTCTCTTCCGAGAATTTTTTGTTAGCGCAGTCTTTTAATTTGCTAATGAATTCCGATAGACTACTTTCATAATCTCAGCAAATCAGTGTGTGATATGATTGGGTTATGAATAGCTTAGCATGAAAAACGGTGTAATTTCAGTGGCATGAATTAGAGCCAATTAACATAGCAGAGGCAGTTGTCTTTTTGAATAATACAGATTTGTTTACAAAAGCACTGTTTTTTCTTTGTAAAATGATCCCAGCTTTTAGCCATCATGACTGCCATGGCCCTTTTCCTTTTGCGCTAATAGCAGAAGATAAATGATAAAAACAGCCAGGCCAGCTGTAGCAAAACAGAGAGGAAGGGTCCTGCCACAGCACTTTGTTCCAGGTCAGAGTATGTTAATTGTTAATATGATAATCACAGAGTTATCAAAACGTTATTGTATGGCTATCTTTATTGCTCAGAGCATCTAAACATATAACATAAATTACAAGTGTATAATTATTTCTTTCTGGGGAAATAATAACACTAGTAAAACAAGTTCTTTCATTCTCTAGAGCTTTCTCATGTATCTTCTAGGGCTTGGGACTAAGTACAGTAAATAGAGATGTAGCTATCATATTAGCAAATTAGTAGCTGAACAATTAATTTTTGTGTCTATAAGATAAAAAATATTTGCCAAAGTAAACAGATGGCTTCAGCAGGAATGGCAGACTTCTCATGATTTCATAGTGAGAGCTGACGTCTCAAGTGCTTTAGAATGAGAGAGAGAGAGAGAGAGAGAGAGAGAGAGAGAGAGAGAGATAGTTCTCTGAGTATGCTATTGGGCCGGTTGGTCTTTAGAAGCCGACTATTGCTTTCCATAATAGTGGATTATTATCATTATTGTTCTCCGGGGAACATTGTGTGGAATAACTAATTAATGATTGCAATGCACTTTGGAAGACATTCTAAGTAACTTCTTAGTATTTTGAACTTTTGTATTAGGAGAGAATAAATACGGTTAAAAAGTAGGAGAAAGTTTTTGTTTCCAAATTTTGTGAGATTAAGTTTGCTGACATATTTTGTTAATAGATTTAGTTTATTTGTAAAAATGCCGTTGTAATTTTAGCTCATGTTTAAAGTGGCTGCTTCTCACTATTTTTAAAAAATTCTGCTGCTTTCCAATAACTCGGAATAACTGGAAATGGCTACGTTTTCAATATTTGGCACAGAAAATGTTATATAAATCACCTTTTGTCTAATGCCATCTTTTGGTATTTGGAACAAGTCCACCCTCATCAGATACAATGGGAATTTGTTTTCAAGAAAGTCGCTCCTATTTGACACGTAGCAATTGTTTTTGACTATGGCTCTCACTTCCCAAATCAGTGGTATGGCAACTCGTTTTTAAAAATCTCTCCCTCGGCCGGGCGTGGTGGCGCGCGCTTGTAATCCCCGCGCTTGGGAGGCAGAGACAAGAGGATCGCGCAGGTTCGAAGCCAGCCGCGCTGGCTTAAGAGACCTTGTTTCCAAATAAAAATGTAAAAAAAAAAAAAAAATAGGTCTGGGAGTGTAGCCTGGAGGTAGAAGGGCTTCCAGGAACCCCAGTACCACCAAAAAAAAAAAAAAAAAAAAAAAAAAAATCTCTCCCTCCCAGAGAATCACACCTGTTGATATTTCTGCCCTTGTCTAGTCTTTTAAACATTGTGTATGTGCTGTCCTTTTGTAATCAATAGAATGTTTTCGGCTTGATGTAGCACTTCTCCAAAGGTAGCTCATAAGAAGCCTGGCGGCTTCGACTCTGACTTCTTGGGATGCCGGCCCTGTGACATCTAGTTGCAGGTAAGAAGAGCTTTTCCATGTCACGTGGAAATCAAACAAGGCACGTGGCAAGGTCTGAGTTCAGAGGAGCCTTGGACCCAGCGGAAAAGCCAGGCAGGAGGATGAAGAAATATTCAGATGCCCAGACCAGGCAAGCCTTCGGAGGATTCTAGGCCCAGTTACTCTCTGATTAAGAGGACCCAAGTTAAGAGGGCCTGGCTGAAACAATCCATGTATACAACTGCAAAGTAATTAAAAATAAATAAACCTCTCGTCTTTGCAGTGGCTTGTTATACAGCAAAGAAATCAGAATAAGGTCAACGAAGACCTAGACGCTGATTGCTAAGCTCTCTCTCAAAGTGTTTTTTCACTTTGAGACCTTGGCTATAGTATTGTAGGGAACATTCATATGCAAAGATGAATTCTCAACATTTATCAGCACCGTACATAACAGGTACCTTTCCAGTCTCAGTGCTGCCGGGGGTCCATGCCTGCTTGAAAGCGGAACTGAGCCTCTGACCTGCTTTTGATAGTTCAAGCAACCTAATCAAAATGGGACATTGCCCCACGATGGATAAGGCTGCACAATTCACACAACGCGTTTCCTTGCTTTTGGCTAGGTATATGTGAGCCTCTCAGTGTGTCTCATTGAATGAATTATACTTAAATGCAGAGGACTTTTTTGTTGTTTTGTTTTGTTTATGCAGTACTGGGGATTGAACCTAAGGGAATTCTACCTTCAAGCTATATTCCTGGCCCTATTTTTTATTCCTTTCCTTTTGAAGCAGGGTGTCACTAAGTTGTGGAGGGCCTCACTAAGTAGGTGAGGCTGTCTGCAAACTCAGATGCTCCTGTCTCAGCCTCTTAAGTCCTGGGATTACAAGCGTGCACCACCACACCTGGCTTGGTGTTGTTTTGTGGTACTGGGAATGGAACCCCTGGGCATTGTACCTCTGAGCTACACCCCCAGCCCTAATTTTTAGTCTCTTTACTTTTGAAACAGGGTCTCACTGATTTGCAAAGGGCCTCACTAAGTAGCTGAGACTGTCCACGACCTGTGATCCTCTGGTCTCTGCCTTTCGAATGCTGGGATTATAAGCATGCGGCACCATGGCCAGCCTTGTTTTATTTATTTATTTATTTTGTGATAGACACATTTTTTTTAAGTATAGGGTGCAGTAAGGAAAATTAAAAAGCTTTTCTAAGTAGGTGATAAGTTTTATTAATGTTTCCCAACATCGAGTTTTCCTTCCTTCCCCAGCCACAGAAGACTGTACTTTCAACCATTTAGATTAGGGTTTGGCTATATGACTAGTTTCGGACAAAGGGTGATGGTCACTTAACAGAAATGACATGTGTGATTTCTGAACTGAAGCACTTTATTATTGGCGTAAAACATTCCACCCTCTCTTCTTTGGTGTAGCAAGCAAGCAGGTCATGTGTTCCTGACAGAATCGTTTTAAGAAGGATGGACACCCTGTATCCTTAAGTGGCCATGTGAAGCAGTACGACTCGAGTTGGAGCATGTAATATTTTTGTTGTGTAAGTCCACTGAGAATTGAGGATAAAAAAATTTAAACTGTACCTATGTTAACAAAGTAAGCTACTAATTAAGGTATATCTCCTCTCTTAAGACAGTTGCTAATAGCAATGGGGGAAGCTGGTGGACTGACCTGTAAGCACAGATCTCTAAGCACCCAGCTTTCTACCTAATTGCAGAAAGCACAGAGCAGGGCATCAAGGGATGGGAAGAGCTTTCAGTGGGCTGCACAGGACAAATTGGAAAACTGGTATTCCACCAGTAAACCTAGATGGAAAGTTGGGCAGAATGTTGGGCTCTGAAAACAAGACTTCCCTTTTTTGGTTTTGTTCCGAACTCTTTCTAATGTTTTTTTGTTGTTATTATTCTTCAACAATCTACTTTTATGCTCGCATGATATTTTTAAAATGAAAACATGGCCTGGCATGGTGGTACATGCCTGTAATCCCAGAACCGGGAGGCTGAGGCAGGAGGATTGCACGTTTGAGACCAGCCTCAGCAATTTAGCAGGACTCTCAGCAAACGGGACCCTGTTTCAAAACAAAACAGAAACTAACAACAACAAGTAAAGTGGGCATCATGGTGCATGCCTGTAATTCCAGTACCAGGGAGGCTGAGACAGCCTCAGTATTTTAGCTGGGCCCTTAACAACTTAGCAAGATCCTGTTTAAAAAACAATCTGACCCTCTGCTTAAAACATTTCAGTGTCTTGCTTCCCGTTGCTGTTCAGATGAAGACCCACACTAGGGAGGCTTAATACGGTGCCTTTTGGTTTCTCTGCTTCAGCGCCCTGGACGTGGAGGGCAGGATCTGTCTTTTTCTGGAATTTTCTTCCTCCCCCGCTCAGCGTTTAGACCTTGGGTTGGCCTGTACATTCAGGAATCCTTCCCTGACCGTTACGTTTCCTTCTGAGAGGCTTTCACAGAGCTGTGAAAGCAATCATCTCAAGTCTCTAAGTTACAGATTTTAGTGCAGTTATCTAAATAGTTGTCTCCCATTCTATGAAGATAAGACCTTGTCTGTATTTCTTCACCATTTTGGCCCAGTGTTCGGGCAGCCAGTTCTCAGAAGGTGGAATGGGACGAGGGATCCAAGGGGGATCTTTACTGTGAAAGGCCGACAAGTCAATGGGTCTGCAAAACAGAGCAGGAAGCCATCTCCTTCCATCTTTGCCCGTCCACATTGCTGAGTTTTCTTTTGTCATGGGATTGGATTTCTCTTAATGGGATTAAAACAATTTGGGATTGTCTTTCCCATGAGTAGAGTCTGGTTTGTAGCTGCTTTTAGCGAGCGTGTGAACAATGAGTGAAGGGTAACGTCTCAGAAAATCCTGTGGGCAGTTCAAAACCTCATCGGTGCCTTTGGATGAGGACTGTGAGATGTTTCTAGAAAGAATCATGCAGTGGGTGAAGTGTCTTTCAACCCTGGAAGTGCTGCTGAAAGTTTTGACCTGGCATCTGCTTCAAAGGCTTCAATTCATATCCAGTGATTGTCTTGTCTTAATTTTGCTACCCAACTAGTTTAATTACGCAGGTTAAATTATAATTGGCGTTGCCTTTCATTTGCATATTTAAGGAACAGTACTGAAAAGAGACCTTGCTTCTTTGCTGAGCTTTCTTTTTGCACCCTGTGTTCATCTGTACGCTTCCATCAAACAGGGCTAAAACCTCCTTACTAGACTCATCTTTTAGCATTAGAACATGGAAACGAAAGTGATTGTCTGAAATAACAATCACAGCAGAAACAAATGTTATCTAAAATGCTTTTTAAGGTTTTATGTTAGGATTTCGTGGAATAATTTTGGAATTGTATATCAAGAAAGAAGTTCATAACCCTCATAACCACACTGGCTACAAATGTGCTTTCTAACCCCATGCACTTCATCTTGGCAAACCCTTTGGCTAGTTCTGGCTCTGTGCTTTGACCCATGGCGTTGCGTGGGTGTGTACACAAAGTGACATCTTTTACTTTAACATGATTAATGAGAGGCCCGCATTCTTGGTTATGACTTTCTGAAAGTATGTGATAATTAATTTTTCTATGTCTCCCACTATATCAAACATAATTTGCATACAAGAAATAGTAAATAAATGTTATCCAATTTAGTTGAATTGTATGGGTTTTCCGCAATTTATCTCAGTTTCATTATCCTATACCTTCTATAAGTAAGAATATTTATTATAATAATTTAAAACATATACAAGTTTGAGTCTTATAGAACAGTGACCCTCCCCATTGCTACCACTCCTCTCTTCCCTCCTTCCTTCCTGTATCCTTAAGTGGAATGTGTGTAGCAGCTGTGTCCTGTGTGTACACTCGGAGGTCATTGTTGGTATTACACATGGCAATTTTCTGAATATTCATAAGATAAAAATGGTTATATTTGCCTGGAAACAGTTTCCTTACAGTTCTTTGTTACTTTCTGGTCAAAGGCTCTTAAGATCTGTCGGGGATCTAAGTAAGCATTAGGACGCCTGGGAAGGCCTTGGAGTTTCATCTAAGCTATTGGTTACATGTGAATTTTGGGGGGGGCTTTGTTTGGATTCAATCAAATTCAGAAATGAGACCTATGACCACACACTCATTGACTTTATATGGAAGAATGGCATATAAGGCAAATTGCTCTTCCATGCATCTGGCTTGCCCCCCAAAACCTCTGAATGAGAATTCCCCACAAAAGACATTGAGACGTACTAGTAGCAGACAGCAGGGAACTTGGAGGTATCTTCTTTGTGGAATTGTTTTCTTTCAGTTCTGCCCTTCTAAAGTGTACTAAAATAGTTTCTGTTTTTGTGTGCAGATTCTAGAGTTCTCACGGAAATGGAGTCATCGGCTGGGGTTGGATAATAGAGGACTAGACTTATTTGAGGTAGCCACGTGTGGCCTTTACATGAACATGCATAGGGATGGCAAAATGTCATTGCTATTCAGAAAATTCACTTCAGATGAACCATCAAATTAATGTATGATGTGCTAGGAACGTCCTAAGTATTTTAGCGTGATGTTTATGCTTGGCCTTGAGGTGTGGATCAAAATATCTAGGCCTTAGGCTTTTGCCAATGATCCATTTAAGCAATGGCTAGTGACTTTAAGCAAATTACACATTATTCTTGTTTCTTTTTATTTACCTTTAAAAGGATCATATTTTTTTTCTCTATATACCTTAACATCTAAATACCCTGGCATAGAACCTGGCACATGGTTGATAAGTCATTTTAAAAAAGAATCAACAAATTTCTGATAATTAACAAAAATTAGTTGATTGATTGATGAATTAACTTTAGCTTAAATCAAGCAGATAGTTTGTATAGGTAAATGGAAAGGTTAAGTTTAGTTTTGATCATTTTAGATTTCAAGCCTATATTCAAATATCCAAAGTAATTTGGCATATGATAGCATAGTATTACTCTAGTAGGCCAAATTTATGAAGAAGCTCTATTTGGTGTCCTTTTTCCTATAAAATGTTTTTATCCTTATGAGAAAAGAATGATAAAATGCCTAAAAAATATGTGGTAATTATGTGTCAGTTTCCTACATGGTTGAAAGCCTATGACTTTTCAGCCACATCTTTCTTCTACTCCTCGCCCTCCTTGATATTTTAGGAGAAAAAGAAGAGATCAGAATTTAAATTCTAGTTCTGCTTTCACATCTGTGGGATTTTGATCACTTGATCATTTTCCTTAGTATAATAATAACGTTAACGCATACCATCAAACACTAGTAGGGACCTCTTGTGGAAACTTGAACCAAGTTAAGCCACTTGGGTCTCACCAAAAACATAGAATGAAATTGTGACTGTTTTACTCACTTCATGGGTGAGAAAACTGAGGAACAGCCCTGATGTCACCAGGCTTTGCCACAGCTGATGTGGAGATATCCTGATATGCAGAAGTGGTTGTGTGGCTTTTAGAGTTTACCTTCGACATATGGCACCGTTCATGTTCCTTAGTTTTAGTATGCTCAGGCACGCCATCATTTCTCTTGTTCAGTATCCTGAAGTCTCAAATTGTATATATAGCTTTATTGGTGCATTGGAAGCAAACTCCACGATGGGTATCAGAGTGGTAGAGACATATATGCCCACATTACTCAGTAAGCCTCTCCCCAACTCCCCCTCTTTCAAATCTTGTAACTTTATAGTATAGACTTTTGGTCTTTTACATTCAGAATCCAAGTTCTTTTTTTTTTTTAACCACATTTAATGCAGAAAGAAGTTCTTCATTTTTGGGCGTGGGAGAGGTTTCTGGGGATTGAATCCAGGGGCATCTAACTCTGAGCTACACTCCCAGCCCTATTTTATTTTTTATTTGGAAACATGGTCACACTGAGTTCCTTGGGGCCTGGCTAAGTTGCTGAGGCTGGCCTGGAAGCTGTGCTCATCCTGTTTCAGCCTCCCAAGTACTGGGATCATAGGTGTTCACCACCACACCTGACTTAGAAGTTCCGCTTTTAAGGACAAAGAATTCTGTAGGTATCTAGGCATTATTGGTTGTTATTGACTTTGTAGAGACGTAGAACTTTCAAGGTGCAAAATAATGCACACAGACACACAGACACACACACACACACACACACACACACACACACACTGCACTGTGACTTCAGAAAGATAAACTCATATGCACATTTTTTCACACAATAGCAGAGAATTTTGGTTTAAAATCACACGACCCTTTAAGGAAGGCAATTCTACCTGAGAAATGACACAGACTTTTTGTGCTACTAAAAATTAGGGTCTTCGCTTTCACCTAATAGGTCTGATTATTTTTGTCCTACTTTCAAAGAAAAGCTTAGAACTAAGTTTGGAAGTAGAGCTGGTACAGTTGGGATTTTTTTTTATAAAAGAGAGTGAGGGAGGAGGATTTCGATTTCCTGGAAGGCATGCTTGAAATATATGAGGAGGAGGAGGTAGGAGAAGAGCCAGGCAACAAGGCAAGCAGTTTGTGCCTACAAACGGTCTCCTTTTTTGAATGTCCCGAAAGCTCTTGAGACCCAACACAGCCCACACTGATCTCATGAATGCCACGTGGCCCCACCCCAAGCCTGTCCCGTGCTCCTCATCCCAGTGAAAGGCACCAGCCACCATCTTGCACAGGCTAGAAATATACACTTGTTTTTTTGACATCTACGTATCTCCTTTCTCATTACTTCCTGCAAATCCCTTTGATCTTATAAACTAATTTATCCTTCCGTCCTTAAATTCCTTTATTCCTCCTTCTTTCCTTCCTCTTTCTGTGGTACTAGGGACTGAACTCAGGGCTCCATGCATGCTAGGAAAGTGTTCTACCACGGTCTATACCCCAGCCCACCTTTAAAAAAATACGGTTTTGAGACAGTGCCTTACTAAGTAGCTCCGGTTGGCTTCAAATGTGTGATCCTCCTGCCTCAGCCTCCTGGAGAGCTGGGAGGACATGAGCCTCCTCATCTGTGCCTTGCTCTCCTGAAGATCTGTCCAGTAACACCTCAGTTGAAGCACATCCAGTCAGCCTGTCCGATAGATCTCCTCACGTTTATTGTTGTCCTCTGCTCTGCTCGTTTTCCTGAAATTAAGAGAGTTAAGAGTTAAGGGACCGAAACGCTTAGTTTTTTATCTCCATCACTTTTCAGGACAATGCCTACGTCCTCAGCATGCGCAGAAGGCCCTGGCTGCTCTGGCCCTGACACTCCTGTGTCTCTGTGCCCTCCCACACGTCCTTGCCCTAGTGACAGGGCTTGGGTTTCTGCCGCTCCCCACCTCAGGACACGCATGTCCCGTTAGTTCTGCTCAGCCCTCTCTGGCTCTCATTTGTGTGTAGTTCATCCCTTCTCTCCCGCAGTTTGCCCAAATGCCGCTTCCTTGGGGAAGCCTCTCATGGTGACACACTCTGTTTAATTTTCCCACTACGTGTTCTCGTGGCACCCTAGTCGATTCTGCCTTGATGTTTATAATAATTTCTAGTTGTAAATTCACTGATAAGATAGTTTGACTTGTCTCTCTTCCACTAGACTTCAAGCTGCACGTGTTGGTTCTACCACAAATTTTATCTTTAATTCCCAGCGTAACGCTTAATATAGCAGTAACTCAAATATTGAATGAACGCAGGAGTTGACATTACCTGAAGCCTCCTTATTCACAACCTTCCTGATTTTCAGAGGGTTGTCCGTTTCAGGTTGTTTCTGGAAGTGATGATGGGCAGACTCTGTGCCATCCTCTCGGATCACACGTTTGTCTGATGTCAGGTAAAGTTACAAGCTGAGAATCTGGTAACAAACACTAAGGACTTCTGAATGTTGCCCGACCACAGCTCTACTCAAGCATGCAACTTAGAAATATGATACTACATGATCATAATCAGTCTTCATGGATGGAAATGCCCAGGAGTGCCTTTGGTTGGTTCGTCGGTGATGACGAATACTTCCTGAGTCATCTTAAACCGGCGCACATCCTTCCTGTCGTTGGAGGACTCAGGGGTAGCTGTCTGATATCTAGATCAGCAGTGGTAATGGACAGAGCTCAAGAAACAGTATAGAGCCGGGCGTGACGGCGCACGCTTGTAATCCCCGCGCTTGGGAGGCGGAGACAGGAGGATCGCGCTGGCTTAGGAGACCCTGTTTCCAAATAAAAATGTAAAAAATAGGTCTGGGAGTGTAGCCCGGAGGTAGAAGGGCTTCCAGGAACCCCAGTACCACCAAAAAAAAAAAAAAAAAAAAAGAAACAGTATAGTGGAGTGTCAAACAGTTAAAATCATTTAGGCGTTTTGCTAAACTTCTTTAGCACATACTATTTTTAGGAATATAGTGTTTGGTTATTTGCTTTTCAAAAGTCTCTCATTGCATTTTTTTATTGAGACATTTTCATTTGTGGCTTATTCAGATAGTAAAGATAATATAATATATGCTTGTTATGGTAAATAATTTATGTACTTCCCTTATTTTTAGTACCTCCCCTCTGATTTTTTAAATCTTCTTTTGCCTCCTTCTTCTAGCCCGTTTTTCTCTCTCCGCCCTCAATATCCCATCTCTTGTTTACACACTTTCATGTTTAAGTCGATCCATAAATAGAGATAGCGAGCTACGGAAATGTCAGCTTTCTATTTTGAGCAGGAAATTACCTTCTTAGAATGTTTATAAAAATGGATTAGCTCTCTCAGGATATTCATTCATCAAGGCAGAAGTTGGTCCTGTATAAAATGGAATAAAAATAGAAACAGGGAAAATATACCAGGATAAGCACAGCAATCAGAGGTTGGATAGGGAGGGGAAGCCAAAGAAATAGAAACAACAAATGTTCCTTTAAATTGCACTGAGAGACCAATGTGATCCAGGGATGTGCCAGTCTTGTAAAATTTTTCCCAGGACTGCTTTGAACCAAGTCTGGACACCTGGAATTATGTGTGAATGCATGTGTATGGCACCATCATAATTTCATGAGATTTTGGATCAGAAGATCGGGAGGATGAGAGGTATGATGGCGCCTGACTGCGATCCTAGCTACTCAGGAGGCTGAGGCAGGAGGACCACAAGTTTGAGGTTAGTTTGGGCCTTTAGAGAGACCCTGTCTCAAAATGAGAAAAAGGGTTAGGGATCTAGCTCAGTGGTAGGGGATCCATGGACTTACTTCCCAGTATTGTGAAAAAAAAAAAAAAGACAAAAACAAGACAATAACAACAAAATAAAAATAAAAACGGGGGCTGTAATTCAGGTATTCTGATTCCCAGGCTCTTTGGTTTCTGTGTCACTGTTTACAACGCCAGTAACTGATGGCTGGTGCCTGGAAATGTGCCGCTCAAATCACCTGTGACCTTGATCCTCTTGAGTGTGCTGAATGAGCCGTAGCCCTCAGGCCCTTTCCAGCCTTACCGCCACACTGGCAGCCTCCCTGTCCACAGCAGTGCCAGTCTCTCCACCTAGAGGAGAAGGCCTGGGATCATGCAGTCCTACTGGGGTTTACTCATTTGTACCCAGGGAGAAGTTGTTTATTTGAACAATGGGCTACAGTAAACAATTCATCCTAAAAACATGCTGGGAATTTTTTAAGAGAGTTAATACTTTAACTCCTCCTACCCCGCAATTAACGAGAAGCGAGATTTTAGGCTCTATTTTCTCTGTATGTGTTGAAGGGAGTGTTTGCCTTAATTTAAACAGTGGTGTAGACTTAGTAACTTTTGCCAGGTATGGTGGTGCAAGTCTGTAATTCCAGTATTTGGGAGACTGAGACAGGAGGATTGCAGGTTTGAGGACACCCTCAGCAATATAGTGAGACTCCCAGCAACCTAGAGAGATCATGCTTAAAAACAAAAAACAAAAACAGAACAGAAAAAGGGGGGTTAGAATGCCCTGGGATCAATCTCCAGTACCCCAAAACGCAAAACAAAAAAGATTTAACTTTTTTTTTTTTTTCTTGGTGGTACTGGAGTTTCTGGAAACACTCCCAGTACCTATTTTATACTTTTATATTTGGAAACAGCGTCTCTTAAGCCAGCGCGGCTGGCTTCGAACCTGCGTGATCCTCCTGTCTCCGCCTCCCAAGTGCAGGGATGACAAGTGTGCCCACCACACCCAGCTAAGAATTAACTTTTTTGATATCATTAACCATCAAAGCCATTTAATTAGATAGGCACTGAAGAGTTATCAAATAATTTAATTATACTAAATGTTATAAAATGAAATAAACTACGTTTTTGGGTATTGTTTGGTGAATTTGGATGAATTAATGAAATTTCCAGCTGTAAATGTACATCCTTTTCTTTACCGGTATCCTAAATTCTGACTTGTACGTGCTGAGTTACAGAGATACAGAAGCAGGAATTACTGTTAGAAAAATAATCTTTCTGGAATTACAGAAAATTAACTTTGCTTAAAAAACTGATTTGGGCCATGTGTTTAGGTAAACATATGTTAAATTATCCATATTTATAATATGGTTTTTATAAGCCTCTTGGTATTAAAAAATTGTGTGCTGGGATTTTGGTTAAATCACCTTAAAAAGCTTCCAGAAAGTTCCATCCATAGGGACCATTCTACAGTTCTATAGGAAATTGCATAATCTGAACTTATTCAGAGATATATTTCTAGAAGTATGGTCCAGATCTGTTTTCATCAGAATTGTCTCTGGTATGTGTGAAAATCACAAATTTTTAAGCTCTCCCTAATTTTTTTTGAACTCCTGACTTAATAAGAATCCCAACACACCCTAAACATTGAGACCTACCAATTTACTAAGTAGTAATGCTTTTCCTTTGATAACTCTCCTTTCACTGAATTCTTGACACTCTTGTTCTCTAACCTTGCTCTTACTAACAATTTCAATAATAGAAAATACAAATGACTTTCAAATTAATAGCAACCTTTTGATACCCTTTCATCAAAGGAAAGAGAGAGAGAGAGGGAGGGAGGGAGGGAGGGAGGGAGGGAGAGAGAGAGAGAGAGAGAGAGAGAGAGAGAGAGAGAGAGAGAGAGAGAGGAGAGAGAGAGAAAGGGAAAGAAAGAACACGAATGAGAAGGGGAAGGTTTTCAGAAGGGAACCTGAGAAGTGGATCCTGGAAATGGGAAGGTCTTCAGGTCTCTTTATTCTTTTTATTTCCCGGACATGGAACCAAAGACTAATCATGATGACCACCCACTACTGACAAAACACTTATGTGGTATTTTAAAAAATTCTTATAACATGCTGGAAGGAAATTTGGACCATTATATCCAGCTCTGTCATTTTACTTGTGAAGAAAATGATACTTAAGCCGGTTTTGTGAGTTGTTCAAGATCACAATCCTAATTGCTGGCAGAGCTGGAGTAGGGACCCACCTGTCCTCTCCCCCAGGTCATTGATTCTTTGGGGGCTGGGAGCATGCTATTATAAAGGTCTGTACAATTATTTATTTGAAGTGTTTTTGTAGCCGAGGTAGCATCATTGAGCTGTTATTCTTAATAGTCTCCCTGCTTCCCAGGTCTGTTTCTATTTATTGTTGTGTTGTGGGCAAACAGCTGAAAACCACATTTCTTATTGAGTGAGCTTTTGTGCAAATTGTACTTTTCAGAGGAATTGGATCCCTGCTGCTTGAGGTTGAATTTGGTAACACTTTATTTGAGGTGTCAGGGCATGGCGCATTTAATTAGCATTCACTGTAATAACACTGATCAGTGTGAATTCTGTTGATTAAATGTGGCTGGTAGTATTACTGTAACCCGGAGCAGAATCCACCCCCAAGCTGTCATGTTCACTGGACTCCTCTTTCTCTTGCTTTGATTTAGAAAAACAAAAACTATTTTCCATTTTTTCCCTTGGTACAATGTTTAGTGGATAATTTTTGGAGATGGTCGAAGTACCCTGCCGAATGGTATAAGAATAAGACCTTTTACATCCCTTGATTATGTAACAGTTCAGTATAAGAGTTACTCAGTTTGAAGGTAGGCCCTTTTGCATACCATTCTTGGTGATAAAATCATCCTGCTCTCAGACAAAATCTACACGAAGGGTCAAGAGACACTGATGTAAGCGGATCCGTAAAAACCCTTGTAATCGGACCTCATCTGGAGAGAGATCGGTCAAGAGCTAACACTTTAACGTAGATCAGAAAGGTGTCACATTCTGTCCATGAGGAAGAGTGTACTAGAGACCGTCTGCTGAGCAATGAGATCGTTATTAACCAGGAAGAATGCTTTGCTTATAACAAACCTCAGCTAGAAAGTCACCTAAATCTGCCCCAGAGACTTGTGAATCAGGAAAATGAAGTCAAGTAGAATGGAACAGGAACAGAGCTGTCACAGAGGCCATACAGACATAAACAAAAGAGTAGTAGAGGTATGCCCTACGGAATTGTTTTATACCCACAGTACTACAAAAGTGGTCACCTGTTATATAATGTTAATTGAGGCTTTTGGAAAGAAAACTAAAAAGTAACAAGTTTTCAGATGGAGTACAATGACTGGTATAACCATGTTAGGTCCTATAGGGAAAGAGCCAGGCATGGTGGCAAGTGTGTAATCCCAGCACTTGGGAGGCTGAGACAGGAGAATCACGGGTTTGAGGCTAGCCTTAGCATTGGTGAGGCCTTCAGCAACTTAATGAGACCCTGCTTCAAAATAAAAAATAAAAAATAAAATAGGGTTGGAGTATAACTCAGAGGTAGAATGCTTCTGGGTTCAACCCTCAGTATGACAAAAGCCAAAACACAAAGCAACAAAAAAACTTATACTTCTGACAAAATGATAGATATGATATTTTAAAAAGCTGGATAAAAATAAACACAATTTAAATAGAGTAGCTGAGGTTGTAAAAATAAAACAAAGTAAAAATAGTAAGGGAAACCCCATAGAACAAAAAAGAAGACCAAAACAAAATCTGAACTCAGAATCAATAGGGAGCTGGACCCAGGGCCTACACACAGTGGATTGCTGTGGAGTAAATGTCTACACAAGGACGCTTGTCTTGGGGATTATTGTTTTTCTGAGAACAGTGGAAGCCACACCCAAGGCCATCAAGGTGTGGCCAGACTTGATGTCAAACAACAACACTCTTAGCAGAAAAGTGGGCCGGGTCCCAGTACTGCCCCCTCATCTTCAATTGGCCAGCAAACTGAAACCCTTTCTACGCCTCAGTGACTCTGGTTTCAGAAGGGGGGGGGGAATCGATCTTTCTTGAGAGTTTGCAGCTATGGTCCTCTGCCCTCTATACTTCTGGATCTGGGGCTGAATTTAAATGATCTGCTTAGTAGAAGTTTAAAAGTATTCAAATATCACGATTTAAAAATAATCCTAGTTTGGAGACCCAGCCAAAGCAAGTGCATATTTATTGTTCCTGAAAACCCAAGACCTCGAAATTCACGGCGATTGAGTTTAGCCAGAGAATACAGGATAAAAGCATGACAACCACATCAGGAAACCTTGGGCAATTTAAGGGCAAGGACAGCGGATTTAGACTAAAAAGGAAGCGCTGTGTGACTGTGTACTGGAGGACCAAAGCAGAACAAGGAAAAAACAAGACAGACGAAAAACCCAACCTGTTAGCAATTCCAAGCAGCACAGCAAAATCAGGACAAATCAAAGACGGTAAAGGCGGAAGTAAGACGGTAAAGGTGGAAGGAAGTAAGATGCTGAAGGCGGAAGTAAGACGGTAAAGGCGGAAGTAAGACGCTGAAGGCGGAAGTAAGGTAAAGGCGGAAGTAAGACGGTAAAGGCGGAAGTAAGACGGTAAAGGAGGAACAACCAAAGAAATGCTTCAAAATGTGAAACTTTGTGCAGCATTGACAGAACGGCACAAGTGGAAAAGTCCACACCGTGAAACTTGGTTCGAAATAAAAAATAGAAACAGGGCTGGGTGAAGCTCAAAGGCAGAGGGCCCTGCTTCATTCTCTACTCCCCTCCCCGTCAAAAGTCCGACAGTCTGTCCTTTCATATGTATGTCTAGATAATTTACATTTATTGTAATGAGTTATATGTTTGGATTAAAATATAATGTTTTGTTATGAATTTTTATTTTAATTTTTGTTCCTGATTCCATTGCTTTTTCAGTCTTTTTTTTTTTTAGCTTTTGGACAGTATTTAAGATTTTATCTCCAACATTCTTTTTTTCTTTTTTTTTGCAGTAATGGGGATGGAACCCAGAGATATTCTACCTCTGAGCTACACCCACAGCCCTTTTTTAAATTATTCTTTATTTTGAAGAAGGGTCTCTCTGAGTTGTGAAGGGCCTCACTAAGTAGCTGAGGCTGTCCATGAACTGCAATCCTCCTGTCTCAGCCTCCTGAATGTTGGGATTACAAGCGTGCACCACCACGCCTGGCTCCCAACATTGACTTTTTATTTAGACTCTTTTTTCTTTAAAATATTTTAAAAAGGTGTACTATGGTT
This sequence comes from Muscardinus avellanarius, assembly GCF_963383645.1. Classification (NCBI taxonomy): domain Eukaryota; kingdom Metazoa; phylum Chordata; class Mammalia; order Rodentia; family Gliridae; genus Muscardinus; species Muscardinus avellanarius. The sequence continues at coordinate 7,580,917 of NC_137806.1, forward strand.
TACAATATATATTTTATTTGCTCAGTCTGCCTTTAAATAGTATTATTTTACACATAGTATAAACACTGCGTAATAGTATAGTTCCGATTCCTTGTTCCCATTGTCCTGTATTTTTGTATTCTTGTACTATTTCAATTTTCTATATACTATAAACAAACAATACATTACTGTTTTTTATTTAGATGGTTGGTTGTCTCCTTGAGTATTTAAAATACAGACTAGCTTATTGCTTTCTTTCATTTTTCCATTTTCATCTCTTTTCAGTGTGTATGTATGAGTGTACAGATTCAAATTTCAGTGTAGTATATTCCTTTGGCCTATAGAATTCTTTTTAACATTTATCTTACTGTAGGCATACTGACAAAATATGTTTTGGTTTATCTGAGAAAAAATATATGTTCTTTCATTCTGGAAAGATGTTTTAACTAAAATTGAGTTGACTTCTTTTACTTTCAGCACTATAAAGATGACATACCATTGTGTTCTGACCAACAGTATTTTTTAATAAAAGATCTATGGTCATTCTTACTTTTCTTCAAGTCTATGTAATATTTTTTTTTTGTTCTGATGGCCTTTAAGAGTTTTTATTTTTCATTTTCAGCTATTTGAATGTGACTTTCCTAGGTGTGAGAATGTATGTGTACTTGTGTTTTGTTTTATTTTGTATATATTCTACTTGGGTTATATAAGCCTTTTGATTTGTGGTGTGGTATCTTTCATTAAATTTAATGATTCCTCACAAATCTTGGATCCTCTGTTCTGACATTTTTTCCCAACCCAATCTTTTTCTTTTGTTTTGGCACTTCCCATTGATCTGTCTTCAAGTTGACTGGTTGTTTTTTTTTTTTTTTTTTTTTTGGTCTGGGTCAAATCTACCGATTAGACTGTTGAAGGCACTTTTCATTTTTGCTGTGTTTTTCATTGTAACACATCCATTTGATTCTTGCTTATCATTTTGTTTGTTTGCTAAAATTACCCATGTTTTTTTTCCAGTAGAGCCTTCAATGTATCAATAAAAGTATTTTAGATTCTCTGCTTATTACCTGCTTTATTACCGATCAGTAGTAGATGGTATTAATTGTTCTGATATGTGTGACATTGAATCTGGCTCTTTAGGTAATTTAACCTCTTGATATTATTTGTATTTTTAGATTTTTTTGTATACTGGAAATTGAACCAAGTGCCTCATGTATGCTAGGCAAGTGCTCTAACACTGAACTATATCCCTGGCCCTTTTCATTCTATTTTGAGATGGGGTCTCACTAAGTTGTCCAGGCCAGCCTTGAGCTTGTGACCCTCTTGCCTCAGTCACCTAATTAGTTATAATTGCAGGTGTGTGTTCCTGAGCCTTGCTTTAATTTTTTGATGGATTGTAATTTTGCTTTTTGTTGAACTCTAAACATCTGATATAGGACAGTAGTATCTGAAGTCTACAGCTTTTCTTTGGAAATGGGTATGCCTTTCCTTACATCATAGTGAGGCAGCATCACTAGGAATTGGCCTGGGTTGGAGTTGCTGGTGTTCAGGTTACCCTCGATGCCCTGGAGGCTTCCAGTTCCAGGAGCTGTTACCTTGGGTTCAGGGCAAGATAGTTCCCCGGGATCTGATTTACCCCCCAGTCTGCTCTCTACTCAGCGTCAGGTCTCTTTGTGCTGAGCCTCAGGGAGGCTTTCTCTCTACATTCTCCCTCAGCCTACCTACCATGTACCACGGCTGTGTGATGCTTGCTCTCCTCATGGTGAAGGCCCAGGGATTTTAAAGGCGGCCCTCCAAGGCCTCTATTTTACGCATGTTCGATGCCCATGGTTCTCAGGGATGTGACCTGCTTAGTTCCTGTTCTACCCTCAGGTCTAGGTCGGGGACTGGCACATGCTCCTGTCCCTCCCCCAGGTACAGAAGTTTTCTTTTCCTTCCCCTTCCTGTAGCTGCATGGGGTCTTCTCTAGTGTCCTACGAGTGAGGACATCTTTGTTATCTATCAGTAGTGAATGACATCATTATTATTATTTTTTAGAGAAATAAGGGAAAGTGGTTTCAGGATTTTTCCTTGTCAGTTTTGGGAGTTATCCCTTTATGCCTGAATTATAAAGAATGCTACCTTGGGACTGTCACCATTGTGTGTGTGTGTGTGTGTGTGTGTGTGTGTGTGTGTGTGTGATGCATAGCAAATCAATACTGTGTAGAAGAGTCTGTAAGTGATATCAATCCCATTTATACATGTGGGTCCCACATATTTTATGCCGTGTTTAGCCCACACTTAGCCTTTACCAACTGACTTAGAATTGTGGCTGATATATGCCTATCATCCCAGAATCTGGGGAGTCCAGGGTGAAGATTGCAAGTTCAAGGCTGGCCTGGGCAACTTAGGAAGACTCTGTCACAAAATAAAATGAAAATAGAGAGGGAAGCTGAGGATGTGGTTTAGCAGTAGAAAGCTTCTCACCATGCACAAGTACCTGGGTTCAATCCCCAGTACTACAAGAAAAAAATTATCTTAGTTCTTACTGGTGTCTATTAGTATCTGTCTCTCCTCGTAAGTGCCCCTCTGTCCTTAAATTTTGGATTATAACTCTAATGAGTTCAAAAAAATGGAAAGTTTTAAGATAGCCCAACTTTTCCTAGGCTATTTTTCATTGTATTAGGGGTAAGAGCAATGTTATTTTCAACTTTCTACAACTCAATGAAAGCTGAAAGTACCCATCCATTATTATATTATATCCATATGGGTTAACCAACATTAGAATATTGCATTTTTTTTGTGTGTGGTACTGAGGATTGAACCCAGGAGCATTCTACCTCTGAGCTCCAGCCCCAGTCCTGTTTTCTTTTCAAACAGTGTCTTACCCTGTTGCTGGGGGGCATCACTAAATTGCCAAGGCAGGTCTGAACCTGGGATCCTTCTTTCTCAGCCTCCCAAGAACTGGGATTACAGTCATGAGTCACCATAATCAGCTCATTCATTATATTTCCATGAAAAAATATGAAAAAAGGGGTATATATCTATGGACTATATTCATAAATTACCACGTTCTTGGGTTTGGATTAGCTCAGGCAGAGTTTTTATTGTAACAATTAACATACATTCCTATAACTGCCTTTTTCCCATTAGAGATACTTGAAGTGACAATAGGAAAATAGCTAAAGCATGCATAGTGAATTTTCCATGCTAAAAATATGTTTAACATGTTTTGCATATTAACACATTTAATCCTCACAATAATTTGAATGATATTTATAAATAAATGAGACACAATAAGGTTAAATTACTTGCCACAATAACACCTTTAAAATAGATTTGGGTGTTCAATTTTTAAATAGAAGAACTTTTATTTATTTTTATTTTTTATTTTTTTGTGGTACTAGGGATGGAACCCAGGGGCTTTCTACTCTCAAACTATACTCCCAGACCCATTTTGTATTTTATTTGGAAACAGGGTCTCACTAAGTTGCTGAGAGCCTCACTAAGTAGTTGAGGCTGGCTTTGAACCTGTGCGATCCTTTTGCCTCAGCCTCCCAGGTACTGGGATGACAAGTGTGCGCCACCACGCCCAGCTAAATAAAAGAACTTTTAAATAGCATATATTCAAATAAAAGAGTTTGAACCTGTGCTTTTAACCACTAAACTTTATTGCTTCTTAAATAAAATCATAAAGAGATGATGAATCAAGGTAATTCAGAATTCCGAGAAGCATACATCCCTACTCTTCTATTTTACAAACGAGGAATCTTAAGCGATGAGTAAATGACCTATCCAGGGCTAACCACATACTTTGTGGCTGATTCAATCAGAACTAAGATCTTCAATTTCCCATCCTATTTTTATTTAATAATTGCCTTTGATTATAGATGGGAGCATAGCTGCAGTGCTCCAGGCCTAGCGAGTCGTTTAAAAACGATTTCTCATTTGGGTGAGCCTTTATTTATAGGGACAGCCAGAATGGTGGAAATGAGGGTAATTTTCAGACTGCCACTTAATTATATCACATCCATTTGTATATGTCCAAGAACAGAGCACATCTGAAGTTAAAATAGTCGTCTTTGTTCAGTCAAGGAGAGAACATCCCTAGCTGGAGATTTTCTGTCCGAGGCTCTTGCCCTCCATTGTTTATTTGACTGGTATGTTTGACTGTAGAAGCCACTCATGGCAGCTGGGTTTCTGTTGGAACTGGGGATGGAACCTGCCTCTGAGCTGCCTCCCCGGCCCCGTGTTATTTACTTTTCTTGGTGCTCTGTAATTAATCATCGTAGAGAGGCTCAGGGCGCTAAGTGCACACGTCCTCAGCATTCGCCGTGTTTCTGTGGGTTCCCACCCCCACCGTCTTCCCCTAGATGGTCTTTACACCCGCACAAGTAACTTCATGTGTGAGCAGAAGGTTGTTTGAACAGTCAGCTTATCAGTTCTCCCCCCTCTCCTCCCTGCGTCCTCTCTGTCCAGCTCCCCCTCATTCCACTAGTGTCTCCCCCCATTTATCTCAGGTCTTATTTCCCAGTTTCTCTACAGCTTCCACATAGGAGTGAAAACTCCCTGCCTTTCACTTTCTGTGACTGGATAATCTCACTAAGCATAATATTCTCTGGTTCTGTTTGAAACAAGGTCTTGGTAAATCACTGAGGGTCTTGCTAAGTGGTGGAGGCTGGCCTCGAACCTGCGCTCCTCCTGTCTCAACCTTCCGAGTAGTGGGATTACAGGTGTGTGCCACCATGCTTGACCCCTTTTGGGCTTTCTTAATAAGAAGTGACTGGAGACAGGAGGATCGCGCAGGTTCGAAGCCAGCCTCACTGGTTTAAGAGACCCTGTTTCCAAATAAAAATATAAAATAGGTCTGGGAGTATAAGCCTGGAGGTAGAAGGGTTTCCAGGAACCCCAGTACCACCACCAAAAAAAAAAAAAAAAAATTAAAAAAATAAATAAAAAAAGAAGTGACTACATTTGCTGGTCCTCTGAAAGCTGAATGTTAAGTATATAGTTCATTCATTATTATTATCCTATTTCCAACTCTTGCTTTCTCTTTAATGAATACTTGTAGAAATTTATATGCTCTTAAAGGACAGAGTTTCCAACTCATTTCCTTCTTTATGTTTACAGGATGGTTATATACATATAGTAGAGTGTAGTAGGACAGGAGTCAAGAAATTTGAATTATTTACACATTGTGTGACTTTCTATCAGTTCGGCCTCTGGAGGTTTATGGTTTCCAAGCCTCAGTTTTTTCTCGACACACCAAGGTGTGAGGATTAAGTTAGATCATTCATCACCAGGCATAGTGGTGCACACTGTGATCCGGGACTTGGAGGCTGAGACAGGAAGACTGCAGGTCTGAGTTACGTGGTAAATTAGACCTGTTTCAAAATAAAAAATAAATAGATCTGGGTGTTTAGCTCAGTAGTAGAATGACTCTAGGTTTAATTCCTAGTACCCCTCTCCCTTCACACATGCACACACACAAGCTAGACCATTCACTAACCTGCAGACATTTGTGGGACTCCTGTGACACGCCAGACCCAGTGTGGACCCTGGGACCTCGCTGAACAGGACACGGCCGCTACTTCATAGTGAGTTCATTGTTTAGTATGGGGATTGGTATGAAAATAGTTGTGACATATGGTGAAATACATAAAAGTTTAATATATGACAGGCAGATCTGAGAAAAGTGCACATATTCACAGGGGTTCATTTAAAGTATGAATAAGTAGGTAGGTGAGGGAAAATTATTCCAGGCAAAGAGAGAAGCACTTAGGATTTTAAAAAGTAATTTTAATTGGTACATGGTAATTATACTTCATACTGAGAGTCACAGTGATATGTTTATACATGCACTGAAGTCTTTTCCAAGTGTGCACCAAGAACTGGCCAAGTCCCACAAATGTGAGTGATTCTTACTATTTTTAAGAAACTGCATGTCAAGGGATTATGGAAAATATAATTGGAATTTTGAAAACTATCTCATTATCTAGCCTGTGGATAATAACCTCAGAAAAAATTCTAGTTTAAAATTCACAAATAAGATATGGTGATAGAATGACAAGCCAAGATTGTAATTAATTATAAGCAATTAGATCCTGCAAGTCTTTATTATCATGAGCCATGTTAATTAACGCTTTTTAAATTGCCCTGAAAATAAAATCACCACACAGTTGGTGACCTTATGTGGTCACGAAAACATAAAGAACACAGAGTAATATTGCTTAGGATGTCAGGGTTAAATCATCCAAAGTAGAATTGGCGTCATAGTCCAACCCTGTACGGTGCAGCAGAACTAAGAAAATAGTTTTGCACTTGGATTCAGTGTGGCTCTTTTTATATAGCACGTCCGACATTTCATCACATTGCCTTTGAAAAATTCTATGTTCTGTATTTTGATTTTCTCACATGATTCAGTTCCTAATACTGTTATCTTCTTGTATGATGTCATTTGGACCAGTCTAGGCAAATTTTGCCTCCACGGTTTAGTGTTTAAGGAGAAAAGTATCAGGTAAATTAGGTAATGGCATCTGAAGTGCAGTGTTTGAAGGTCCTGCCAGTCTAAATAACCCATTCTGAAAGCAAAAATGGCAAGTCATGTGATGAGCAAAACTGAAATGACTTTTTAGTCTAAGGAAACAAAGAATGTTATTTCAAAAGGCACACCAAGGACAGTAGAAAATGTCCAGAGAAGAAGCAGATCCATACCCAGATAAAGGGATAATCCCAAACACAGCTCTTTATCATTTGCAATAGAAATGAGCAGGTAGTCAGGTGGTAAACGGCTGTGTTCATGTGAACTGCTAGTGTGTGCACCAGGCAGAGGATTTTACGAAATATTTTCTGGTATTTATGTGTATTCCTATATATTTTCCCACTCTGAACCTAAGTGCTAAGGATGTTTATTTCAGTTCTTCCACAAAACTATATAAAAGTTATATAAAATGCCTTTTGAAATGTTTAATCAAAACCTAATCATAATGGAACCCAAAGCAGTCTGTTTATTTAGTTGCACAAGGGCCCCCAAAGTATCATACAATAAAACAATATTCTACTTCATTAAAAATTTAACAAATTAGAATAAAGTAGAAAGTTCATAGTATTAACTGGCCTTCTGAAATTATTTTAATGTTTGCACATGGCCTTCTGCATAAAGATACATTTTGAACATAATTGAAATTAGGAGGTAATACTAAAAACAGTCATGAGATCCTAAATGTAGGGACACATTTATCTTTTATCAGACATAGAAAGAGGAAGATGGATCAACTCCTGATATACAACATCTAATAGATTAAAACAGACCAGTTCTATAGGAGAAGCAACAAATATTCTTAATTCTGAGTCTAGAGGGACATTTGCTTTTGATCATTAAGAAAACATAATGCCTTCGACCTCACTGTGATATCGAATATGCCCATGAGTAACATGGGGCTACTTAGGGCATTCGTTATTTATATGTTCAGTGGTGATAAATACTACACAACTAAAAGGAACATCCCATAATACATTTGAAGGACACATGGACATTAATAATTCTGTTTTATTTAGCGTCAAGAACGTCTCTTTGGAATGAGTTGGCTGCTCCTTTTCTCTTAAAAATAATCTTTGACTTTGAATGAACACTTTTTTATTTTCTTTTGGATAAATTTTCCCGGGATGAGGCAACTGTTTAACACATTTCATTGATCTAGTCCGTTTCCAAAGCAACCATCTAGCAACCCTTTCGATGACTAGATTATCAGCTCCATGTGCTGAATTATTAGGTGAGGGAGGAAGAGACTGAGAACTAGAAATAGAGCTAAGTTTGTGCAGAGAGTACACATTTCGGGGCCAGTGGATAAAAGAGTGGCTGTTAGCTAAAATTATACACATATGAGCCGATATCATGCAGAGAGTATTGCTCATATCTGTGTTCTCCCTACCCCCATATATACACACGCAGGTGGAAAAGCACTATTCCCTTGACACAATTCTTGATCCAGTATTCTTGGTCCAAGTGATTTTTTCCCCATGAATTTCTGTATTACTTGCAACAAAAGACACTTATTTGTCCAAAAGTATGTGGTTCATTAAGAAAGCAAACAATGATGGATGATGATTAAAAATCCTGAGATTTATGAGCCGATAGGAGGAGAAATTTGTCACAGTGACTTGGTGTGATTTTTTTTCTCCATTAAGAAATGGATGGCAGCCTCGATCAATTACATCACAGTGCAGGAAAGATGTCTTAGGCTGCTGCCACGGAATTGGCTTCTACCTTTCTCGATCAAAGACACAAACTCATTGATTTCTAAGTGACCTATTGAGATTTTGCAGTTTTTCCTTTGCAGACTAACTGTAAAAGACAGGTCCTTTGTCTACTGTTACCTTGTGAGTTCAGAATTTCTTTTCAAGTAGAGAATAGAGTTTGCACAGTTGTTATTCTCTGACCCGGGACTCCACATTTGGCTAAGTGGATGCCTGAAGCTAAGCCTGGTTCTTACCCCTCACCTGTGGAGTAGCTGTGGTATTTATTCCTAGGTTCGGCATGCTTTCAATAAATATGGATGGTCTTTACAATGAAGTTAATCCTTAATTAGAAGGTTAAATGAGTATTACGAATTGTGCTGCTATGAACATAGGTATGCATATGTTACTGTAGTGCTCTGATTTCAACCCTTTGGAAAGATACCCAGGAGTGCTATAGCCGGATCATATGGTGGATTCAGTTTTCTAAAGAATCTCCACACAGATCTCCATAGCGGCTGAACTAGTTTGCACTCCCACCAACAGTGTAAAAGAGTTCCTCTTTCCCCACATCCTCACCAGCATTTGTTGTTATTTGATTTCTTTATGCTTGCCACTCCGATTGGGGTTAGATGGAATCTCAGTGTAGTTTTGATTTGCATCTCCCCGATGGGTAATGATGTAGAATATTTTTTCATGTATCTATTGGCCATTTGTATTTCTTCTTTTGTGAAGTGTCTATTCAATTCAGCTGTCCATTTCTTGATTGGGTTATTTGTTTTGCCAGTGTAGAGTCTTTTGAGCTCTTTGTATATTCTGGGTATTAGCCCTCTATCAGAGTGGTGGATGGTAAAGATCTTTTCCCATTCTGTAGGCTTTCTCTTTAGACTTTTCTCTTGATGGTTTTCTTTGATGAGCAGAAACCTTTGAGTTTGATGCCATCCCACTTACTACACATCTTACACAGTGGCTACAAATGTTGTCTCTCACAAAGTGGTAGCCATTATATTATTAATTATTACTGGGAGTGTTATTTTTGGAAGGAAGTTTGCAAGAATAGTGACCATTTTCATGCCAGGTTCTGATAAACACCCTGTTTTCCTAGGGAACGATTTAAGATTGGAGAAATTGTTTAAGACTGTCAGAAAATCAGATGCAGACTTTTTTTGTAGCAAGTTCTACTCTCATTCCTGTAAATCATCCTGTCTCCCTGACCCTGGTTTGGGGATTTAAAAAAGGTTATTCAAATCTATAACTTCATATGCTTTATTGATTTACTATCTTGGGTACCCAGCGGCATTCTACCCCTGAGCTCCCCCAGCCCTTTTTATTTTGAAACAGGGTTTCAATATGTTGCCAAGGGCCTCACTAAATTGCTAAGGTTGGCCTTGTACCTGCAATCCTCCTGTTTTAGCCTCCCAGGTACTGGGATTACAAATGTATCCCACCACACACAGCTTATAAAATTATATATATAATATGATATGTATATATAATATGTATATATAATATATATTATATATATAATTATATATATGTATAATTTTTAAATTTGTGGCACTGAGGTACTGGGGATTGACCCCAGGGGCAGTCTACCTCTGAGCTATGCCCCTAACCCTATTTTAATTTATTTTGTATATATTTATTTATTTATTTTTTGGTGGTACTGGGGGTGGAACTCAGAGGCTTTCTACCTCTGGGCTATACTCCCAGACCTTTTATTTTTATATTTTATTTGGAAACAGGGTCTCACTAAGTTGCTGAAAGCCTCACTAAGTAGCTGAGGCTGTCTTCGAACCCGTGTGATCCTCCTGTCTCAGCCTCCCAAGTGCGGGGATTACAAGTGTGCGCCACCACGCCCGGCTTTAATTTTTTATTTTGAAACAAGGTCTCACTAAGTTACGGAGGGCCTCACTAAATTGCTGAGGCTGGCTGCAAACCTGGGACCCTCCTGTCTCAGCCTCCCAAGTACTGGGATTACTAGGTGTGTGCCACCACGCCCCGCTAACCTCATATACTTTAGACGTAGATTTACTTACAAATAAGTTAACTTGCTTTTATCTTGCCATTGTTACATCAGCTACATTTATATTGCTGTTGGGTGATCGATCAGCTAAGAACAGATGAACAGGATCCCAGTGATCCGAGCCAAGGGAGGGAAGGCTGCTAATTGGAGTAAGCAAGTAAACATCTTTAGAGCGGGGTGATGGGGGAAACTTTGTGAGCTTCCACTCTCCTCTGACTTTCTAATCAGCATTAAAATCACATCTTAATTTTAACATCCTCATGATTAAAAATAAGAGGAATAGGAACGTCTTCAAATCAACTCCGTTTGCTCAGCGAGACCCTGGCAGCTCACAGAGGCGGCTCCTTGCTGAGATTTCTGAGTCGTGCTTATGACTCACTGGGCTGGCTCTCATGAAAATGAGTCACTTGGGCTTTTCTGAGATAAGGCTACCTGCGCAACATTGCTCTGGTTGTGGTCAGCAGAGACAGTAGATAACTGTTGCCGGTAACAAGGGGGATATAGGAAGAGAAGTCTGTAATCTGGGTGCAGTGCTTCTAACTGGTAGAGGCTGTATGATTTGTGCAGTTAAAGGAAATACTATTCGAGCAGAGTTCCGGTATCGTTGAGAACTTTCTTCTTTGCCTTTAAACATGGAAGCAAAATTCCCCTTAGGCACTGGCATGCGCTCAGCCTGTTAACACTTGAGGCTACAGTGGGGGAGATATTATCTGTGATTTGTAGGAAGTCAAGTCCTTGGCCAGGATTTGACTCGTGTGTCACATAAACACGTAAAAATGAGAAGAATCAGTAATATCACACAATATTCTATAACTTAGAAGGAGGACATGAAAGTTGACAGTATCTCACTTGGGGACTCTTCTTTCCCCTTCAGTCTGTTTTCCTCCTGGAGGAGTCTCCACGGGAGGGCCTCCCTAGGCTTTCCCAGCACGAGTCCAAAATTCTGAGTCCTCCATAGCTCTCCTTTCCAATGATCTACATCATGTATTCTCCGTCATTTTCACTGTAAAAGCCACAGCCTGACCTGTCTCGGTGTCTTCGGTGGTCTTCGGTGGCGTCTCCTCCCTGGCAGCTCTGCTGACCCACTCACCCTCTGTACCGTCTGTTTAAGCAGCAGCCCGCCGTTGACTCGAGAGACAAATCCGTTCATGTGCGAAGCTTTCACTTTGAACATCACTCTGCTGTATAATTACAATATGCCAATAAAAGTCCAAAACAGGTATTATTATTGAAAAGATACCAACCAGATAATTTTTCTCCCCCGCTCTAAGTAGGGGAAAGAACAGATCTCCTTTTTTTTGTTCTTCAGATAAAACCCAAGAACTCTTTGTGGTCTACTTGGACATTTTTGTTTTTCCTTAAACATGCCAAATGCTCTCTAAACGGGGCATTTGCTCTGTCTAACATACTATTCTCTGAGACCTTTACAAAGCTCTCTTTAGATCTCTGCTCAAATACCACCTCTACCATGACACCCTCCTTGACTCCCTTTAGAAAAGACCATCTTAGGTGAGGGACTCCAGAAACAGAGACCGCCCTCGGTATTTTTATGAAAATCTTTAAGTGAGAGGGTACTCCCAAGCGAAGGGACATGACAAAAATATTATAGGGACAGGGAGAAAGGCCGTCCGGGACATCATCTGAGCTGGGGCTCGCTGCCGCCTGGTTGCAGGGGGAGCCCTGGAGCACAGGTCGCATCCTAGCCTTGGTCCCACCTTGAGGCAGTAACATGGCTATTGATACTCCACCCTAGTCAACCATCGGCTGCCATCTCCCCATCCACCAAGGGACGGTGATAACAGAGCTCAGTCTCCTGGGGGAGGCACCTTCCACGTAGTTGAGGGCAGTTCTCCAGGGAAGGGGCAGCTGTGAGCCCCGGCAGCAAATACAGTAGCCGAGAGCACGCTCATGAGCTAATGAAGGGGATCTGTTTGGGGCAGTCACATCACCCACTGCAAATGGGTTTCCCAGTAATGCTTCTTGATTAACTTTCCACTACGACACCTGTTCCACCTATCTTTGTATTGCCTACTTATCCCTGTGTGTCCGTGTGTATGTATGCTCTGTCTATTTTTACTCATTCGTCTGTTGTCTGTCTGTCTGTCTGTGGGTCTTCTCCTTCCAAGATTAAGACAAAAGCTTCATGAGGAAGTGATTTTTTTCTTCTTTATCGCTAGAGCCACATAGTACTCGATGCATTAAAAGTGTCAAATAACCATCATCAACGGGTAACATTTGTTCATTGTTTACAAAATGCCAAGTGTGAAAATTCTCAGAGTTTTAAAAGTATTACTTCATCTACTTCTCATAACAGTTTTATATGAAAGTTACCATCATTATATCCATTTTACAGATGAATAAACTGAGACGGGCCGGGTAACTTGCCGAGAGTTGCATATTTAGGAATTGCCAGGTCTAGGATCCGGTTTCAGGCTGAGTCTACTGTCTGCCGTAACCATCTGTTGAGTGTTGAGGGAATAAGTCACCTGGGCTAGATGCATCAAGCATCTAACTAGTTCTGCATTGCCGTGAACCTGTTTTAGCATAGTGATGAAATGGGAATTCAGTCAGCTCTGTTCCTTAGTGTGTTCTGTGCCCGTGTTCTGCGGCAGAGGGAAAAGGTTAATACTTCTCCACTCACCAAAGTGTTTGTGACCTTGGCCTGTTTTTTTTCTTTTTTCTTTCCTTCTTTTTCTTTTTTGTGGTACTGGGGATGGAACTCAGGGGCATTATACCTTCAAGCTACATGCCCAGGCCTATTTTTTTATTCTTTATTTTGAAACAGGGTCTCACTGACTTGCAGAGGGCCTCACTAAGTAGTAGGTGAGGCTGTCCACAAAACCTGCGATCCTCCTGTCTCCACCTCCCAAATGCTGGGATTACAAGTGTGCATCCCCATGGCCGGCTTGGCCTTTGTTTTAATTAGCTCTCTATGAACTTAGTTATTTGTTTTTCTGTGATGTGCTTTACATCACATAAACCTTACCAAATTTTGAAAATCTAGGTTTTACTCTAGGACTGACATTGCTGTCCTTGTGGATGGGGCAACCTTCTAGGTCTCTCTAAGCCTCAGTAATTGAGTTTGGAACTGAGAAGTTTGGATTCTGTGTATAAGCGTATGGGCCTGAGGGGGAGTAATGTTTGGTATCAGTTCTAAAGGGATATTGTATGAGTGAATCAATATATAAGCAAATGAGTGAAGCATTGTGTAAGGAACACTTAAGACTCCGAGGAATTGCTCTTTGTTACGTCAACTGTTTGGGACAGGAATCCAGAAAGCCTAAGGAGATATGGCCCTAGTAGTGGCAGGAGGGTTTCTTTTAGACTGTCCTCGACACAGGCCACCTGGTTTCAGTCTTGGTACCCGGTGTCGTCGTTTCAGAAGCCGGGACATGCGCTCTGCTCTCTCTTAACCCACTCTTCCTCTACATTGCTTACTAAGCTCCGATGGAAACGATGGCAATGTACATAGCACAGCTCGTGGGCCGCGGTCTGCAGAAAGAAAACTGGATTTGGATTCAACAGTCCTAGAATTAAATTTCTCTTTATGTTAGTAGCTGTGACGTTGTGTTTTGAGGGCCCTCCTGTTGAGCGTGAATGCCCTGCAAGAACAAGTCAACTCTTGGAAGCTTTTATATAATGTATGTTATGCTGAACACTGGAAAGACCGTGTAGAGACTCAGGAGCTGTGTGGTCTCATCTGGTTTCACATCGCTCAGCCGTGGTGATGCACGTAGCATTTCTAAACCCCAGGTTTCAAACGTATGAAGAGAGTAAGTGTGGAGATACGGTGAGGGCTGTGCCTGACAGAAGGCTGGTTAAGATGGATAGACCGCATACGCAAGCTAACTGTAGTCACTTAGATTGTGTTCCTTGATATGAATAGGTTACTTCTGCTCCAAGACTCTTCCTATGCTGTATGGTAAGGTGTAACTCCAAGGCTCCAGATAATATAATCTAGGCTTGAATTTAGCCTCTTTTAATCTATTTTTCTCTTTTGTTTTACTACTAAATATCTGGTTAACTTTACTAACTCTTGACATTAAATAGTATTACCCATCAAAATAGAAATTTTTCAGAGAAGTCTTTTAAAACAAGTCTTAAAAAACAGATTTAAAGGCCTTTCCTTATTTAAACAAGGGATTTTGCCATTAAATTAACAAAGTACATTTGAGAAAATTGACTTTGTTAAAAGAGAATTATTGCAAATGAACATACTAGTGTCAATTTTAAATCTAAAATAGTGCCTCTAATTCTCTTAAGCGTGCAATTCAATTCTGCTAAACACTTAATCTTAAGTGTTTAAGATTCGTTTTTATCTTTCCATTAATTTTTTTTTTTACTTTACTTTTTTTCTTCATCAGCTCAGTCAGAATCCTGGCTTTAAATTAAAAGGGGGCTTGTGTAAATCTTTGCTGAATCAATCCTGAACATCGTGGCTGTTGTGGTTCTTGGAGGTTTAGTTTAATTTTGTTCCTCCTCCTCCTCCTCCTCCTCCACCCCATCTTGTCTGTCAAAGTTCATCTGTCAATGGACTGGTAGGTCTTTTCTTTCTTTCTTTCTTTCTTTCTTTTTTCTTTTTTTTTCTTTTTTTGCAGTACTGGGGATGGAACCCAGGGCATTCTACCTCTGAGCTACACCCCAGCCCTATTCTTTATTCTTTATTTTGAAGCAGGGTCTCACTGAGTTGCAACGGGCCTCACTAAGTAGCTGAGGCTGACCACGAACAGCGATCCTCCTGGCTCAGCCTCCCAAGTTCCCGAATTTCAAGTGTGCGCCCCCATGCCGGCTCTGGTAGGTCATTTCTACATCTTGGCTGCTTTAAATAATGCCGCAGTGAATGTGGAGCGTAGGTATCTTTGCAGTCACATTTCTCTTCAGATTGCACGGTTTGTCTTTTACTTCAGTACAAATTTAGTATGTTAGTGTTAGAAGTTTAGTAAATTTAGTGTTAGAAACATACTGTTTATTGTTTAATGGCTGCTGTAAGAGATTACCCACGATACTGGCTTACAACAACACAGAGGTCTTGTCTTACACCTCTGCATTCAGAAGTCCACGCCTCTCACTGGGCGAGGGTTCCGTGAGGCTGCCTCCTCTTCTGGGACCGGTGGGGACAGTCTGTTGACTTGATTCCCCACTCTCTAGAACTCACTGCCACGTCCCGGCCGCGACCTTCCTCCACCTGCAGAGCAGGAATTCGCACCTCATTGCTCATTCGCCCTCGGTCACCTCTCTTCTCCCACTTGCTTATCCAGCATAATTCCCCTCTTTTAAGGTAAGTAGCTTTAATGTGATTAAAAAACAAAGATATATAAAAATATTCTGGGAAAACATGATTCCCACCCTTAACATAGAGTTAGATTCAGTTTGTTAATATTTCATTTAGTAGTTTTATACTGATATTGGTAAGTGATATTGATCTGTAATTTTCTTTTGTTATGCTGTCTTTAAAGGTTTAGATTTAAGTGATGTGTTTTATAAGAAGTTGGAAGGTTTTCTTCATTTTCTGCACTAAGGAATAATTTATAAGGCATTAGGATAGTTTTATTTTTATTTTCATTTTTTTTTTGTGTGTGTGTGTGTGTGGTCCTGGGAATGGAACCCAGGGGCTATACCTCTGGGCTATACCTCCGACCTATTTTATATTTTATTTTGAAACAAGGTCACACTAAGTTGCTGAGAACCTTACTAAGTAGCTGGGGCTTTAAACCTGTGCGATCCTCCCAAGTGCTGGGATTACAAGCGTGTGCCACTACGCCCAGAAGGATGGTTTTAAAGGTTTGATAGAATTCTCCAGTGAATCCATCAGGGACTGCTACTTTTTAGTGGGACCCTTCCTTCCTTCCTTCCTTCCTTCCTTCCTCTCTCTTTCTCTTTCTTTCTTTCTTTCTTCCTTTCTTTCTTGCTGAGGATTGTACCCAGGGGCATTCTACCTTCAAGCTATACCTCCAGCCCAATTTTTTATTCTTTATTTTTGAAACAGTGTCTCACTGAGTTGTAGAGTTGTACACTTGTAATTCCAATACTTGGGAGGCTGAGACATAAGGATCTGGGTTCACAGACAGCCTGAGCTGCTACTTAGTGAGGCCCTTTGATTTAGTAGGACCTTGTTTCAAAATAAAGAATAAAAATAGGGCTTGGGGTATAGCTTGGAAGTAGTATGATCCTGGGTTCCATTCCCAGTACTGCAAACACTAGTTTAATTTAAATTATCTCATAGTTTAAAATTTTTAATGGGGCCTGTGTATTAACTCAGCACACTGGTACGCTTCAGGACACAGTTTGGGGACCATTGATTAAGGTCTTTTATTTCTGTAAAGCTATATACTTTTAAACATTAGTTATTTTATACTGTTTTATTTGCCCTAATTAAAGACTCCAATTTTACATATATATTATGCAACATTTGTCTATTTTAATATATTCAGATTTTTATGTTTTTAAGCTCTTGTTTTTAGTGGCTTTTGTTATATTTTATATGCATTTGTTCCTCCTTGGGCAGCTTGGAGTTTAATTTTCATTTCTGAAATGATGTGTGTCTTTTTCTTCTCTTTATTCCTAAGTTGAGTGCACTCTTCCATCATTTCTCCTTCCTTCTCCATCACTTTCCTTTTTAGTTGTGGAATTTCTGGCTCAGTGTTCTCAAGTCCTTGCTCGGGGAGACTTGATCCAGCTTGTGATATCGTAGTCCTGCCTCCCCCCGCGTGTGCAAGTTTTCATCGGCTGAATTGTTCTGATTCTCAATTCCTCTTTTCCGAGTGCAGTAGCTTGGACTGTGCCTCTGCTTTCTTGAGTAGGTTTGGCAGTTTGTATGTGATCAAGGAGATTCCCACTTCAAGAGCCATCTATTTTTGCTAGCAAAGTGACACTTTATTTAATGGATGGCTACATTGGAGGGTAGTGAGGGGAGGGGAATGTTTATTTTTCCTTCAATTTGTTCAAAAATTCATATGTCTTAAAAATCTTTAAGTTACCATGGCTTTTCTTTTTCTTCAAAAGGAGAAATTCTACTCTTAGCTGATTTCCCAACATGTGAATTTCAGTGGTTGGTCCCCTCTTACTTCCTATCTTTGTTCTCTATCAGAATATCTTTTCAGAACTTTTTAGAGCCCCATGTGTACTTTTAGGTCCCTTATCTGTAATTAATACTTTGATATATTAGTATTCTCCCTCCTCCCCTACAGGATTTTATACCGACAGAAGGCTTCCTCTTTCTGGGGGTGACTGAGTTTAATTATAAACTTTCAATTCCATTCTTATTTCTTCCATATAGTTTTTTTTAGCCCTGGTTTCTTGTGTAAAAAGGCTTGGGGCACTGTACACACACACACACACGCACGCACACACACACGCACGGGGCAGGGCATTAAGAAGCAGTTCTACTGCAAAATGGTGTTCGTTTTCTTTTTCCCGTAAGGTAGATTTGACTTTTGTAGAGCTCTCTTCCTTCTCCTTACACTGCACGTATGTGTTGTGGCCTGGATATATTTGTTAGTATGCTGTAGATCACACCAGTCAGAGATATGTATATTAGAAATGAGAATTTTTAATATTTTCCTTGTGAGGTATGGTTTCTGTCCTCTGTATTTATGCTAAATATGAGTAGGTCTGGTTGAGAAGTAATTCTATTGTATGAATGTAGCACAAGTTACTTATCCATTCAGCTGTTGAAGAATATTTAGGTTGCTTTTAGTTGTTATTACAAATTAAGCTGCTTTGAATATTCATACACAAGTCCTTTGCATAGAAATATGCTTACATTTCTTTTGGATAAATGCCAAAGAGTGGAAAATCTGGATCTTAGGTAGGAGTATGTTTAGCTTTTTAAGAAACTGTCAAACTGTTTTCCAGAGTGGTTATATCTCTTAGCACTCCTAATAGTGTAAACGAGGTCCAATTCCTGCAAATCCTTAGAAGCAGTTTTTATGTGTGGTACTGGGGATGGAACCCAGGGGCATTCTACCTCTTAGCTACACCCCCAGCTCTAGTTTTTATTCTTTATTTTGAAACAGGGTCTCACTGAGTTGCCGAGGGCCTAAGCAGCTGAGGCTGGCTGAGAACCGTGATCCTCCCATCTCAGTCTCCCGGGATCACAAGGGTGCGTCACCACGCCCAGCTCCAGAAACAATCTTTTAAATATCTTTAAGCTTGCCAGGCATGGTGGCGCACGCTTGTAATCCCCGCGCTTGGGAGGCAGAGACAGGAGGATCGCGCAGGTTCGAAGCCAGCCGCGCGCGCTGGCTTAGGAGACCCTGTTTCTAAATAAAAATATAAAATAGGTCTGGGAGTGTAGCCCAGAGGTAGAAGGGCTTCCAGGAACCCCAGTACCACCACCAAAAATAAATAAATAAATAAATAAATAAATAAATAAATAAATAAATATCTTTAAGCTTGCCGGGCGTGGTGGCACAAGCTTGTAATCCCTGAGTTTGGGAGGTGGAGACAGGAGGATCGCGCAGGTTCGAAGCCAGCAGCACTGGCTTAAGAGACCCTGTTTCCAAATAAAAAATATATATATAAATATATTTTATATATAAATATATAAAAATATATAAATATATATAGGTCTGGGAGTGTAGCCCAGAGATAGAACCCCAGTACCACCAAATAAATAAATAAATAAATAAATAAATATCTTTAAGCTTTATAAAAGTTGTTTAGTGGTATCTTGTGGTTTTAGTTTCTTTTCCCTAATGACCACTGATATTGAGAACCTTTCATTCCTTATTTTTTGTCCATTTATCTTGTTGCTGAAATATCTCTTCAAATTTTTGCCCTACTGTTTTTCATGAAGTGAAATTTAATTTTAAGTGATTTAATATTTTCAAGGTGACAATAATTCCAAAGTTATACACAGATTCAATGCAATCAAATAAACATTTGACCTGTGTTCTTTTTAAAGAAATTGACAAGCTAATCTCAAAATTTGCAAGGAAACCCAAATAGCCTAATTTTTAAATTGGGTTGTTTGCTTATTATTAGGTTCTAAGGGTCTCTAAGGTAGAAGTGCACTTTTCAGATCTATGGTTTGTACCTCTGTTCTCACACACTTTACCATGTGCATCCATTCTCCCTCAGCAGCATGCTGTGAGTGGCGTGAAATGTCAGCATCATGTCCTGCGGAACTGAGTCCTTCATCATTATAAGATGACTTCTTGGCCACTGTTAACAGTGTTTTCTTTGGAACTTAAGTTTCTGGATCTTAGAATAACTCAAGAGTGGTGGGTAGAGCATCTGCTTGGGGAGGTGAGGCTGAGACTGGAAGAGTAGGCTATGTAGAGGTGCTTCCTCAAATAACTAAGGTTTCTGGATTTCCAGAAACTGGGTTTCTATTATCTAAAAACATAGTAATTTGAAAATAAAAAAAATCAGAATAAGCCTGTGATATTGAATTAGAATTAGCAGTGTCACTGGGAATTCCTAGTTTTAGCAGCTATAGCAGTATTGGTGTAAATGCGTGTGTTTGCATATGTTTATGTGTGTGCATATCTGTGTGTGCATACTTACATCCCCTAGTTCTGTTCAGCAGTAAAGTCTTGGGATAGTAACACACCACCACCAACTCACAGCCAGTATCTAGGTCTTTGCTTCCAAATGTCATTCTTCATGAAAGAAAGCAGGATTTCCCAGTGAAATGACTAATTCTAGAACTGAGGCAGTGAAAATATATAATGAGCCTGGAAAGGCTCACATCAGGAACCACCGTGTGGCCCAGCTAGATCACTCTTTAAAACCTTTCCAAAAGAATTAAAAGGAGAATCAAGTAGTGATGTGTGCGTATCTCTGTTTGTGGCAGTATCATTCACGATAGACAAGTTGTGGAACCAACCAAGGTGTCCACTAACAGATAGTGGATAAAAAATGGTGGCATATACACAATGGGCTTTTACTCAGCCATAAAGAGAGACAAAACTGTATTATTTGCAGGAAAATGGAGGGAACTAGAGATTATGCTAAGTGAGATCAGCCCAGCTCACAAAGTGAAGGGCCTTATGTTTCCTTGCCTATGGAGAAGCTAGAGAGAAAAGAGGAAACTAAGGGGCCCTAGATAAATAAAAAGAGAAACCAGTAGAGGAGAGGAAGGGGAATGGAGGAGGGACATAAGAGGGGAAAGAGGCTTCAGAAAAAACAGCTCAAGTGGCGCCGTGTCTCTATGAAGCCATCACTACCAGTTTCTCCAGCATGATGGGAGGTGGAGGCATCTGGAGGGAAGCCCACCAGCGCCAGGCACAGTTGTGCCCCTTTCAACCTTACTATGATAAAAGCATATCGAAAAAGAAATCAAGGAAGTTCTCAAAGAGCGATGAAGTATATTCATAATTTATAGAACCCCAGTGGTAAGCCGGACATGGAGGCACACACTTGGAATCCCAGAACTTGGGAGGCTGAGACAGGAGGATCGCAGATTTGCAGCCCTCTGAAACTTAGTGAGACCTTTTTTCAGAATAAAGAATAAAAATAGGGGTGGGGGTTGAACTCAGAGGTAGAATGCTCCTGGGTTCAACCCCCAGTACTATAGAAAAACAAAAACAAAACAAAAAAAGAGTCAGGCATGGTGGCACACACTTGTAATCCCAGCCTTTGGGAAGTGGAGACAGGAGGATCACAATTCTCTGACAGCCTCAGCTACTTAATGAGGCCCTTCTCAACTCAGTGAGACCCTGTTTTAAAAAAGTAAAGACTAAAAATTAGGGCTGTGCGTATAGCTTGGAAGTACAATGCCCCTGGGTTCCATCCCCAGTACTGAAAGAAAGAAAGAAAGAAAGAAAGAAAGAAAGAAAGAAAGAAAGAAAAGAAAAGAAAAGAAAAGACCCAGATGGCCATTCTCCAAATCTGGTGTAATTTGTCATCAAAACATATAATGAAAGTTATGGATTTCATCTCTCTGAATTATCTAGGAAAGCAGAAATTGAATGAGAAATTTGTCAGTATATGTGTGAATACATACAGTTGTCTTTTGTTATTTTGGAGGGATTACTTCCAGGCCCCCCAGAGATAAAAAAAATCCACAGAGGCTCAAGTTCCTTATATAAAGTACAGCAGTATTTGCATATGATCTATATGTTTGTAGATCATATGTTTATGATTTATGCTTAAAATCATCTCTAGACTACTTATGATTCCTAATAAAATAAAATGCTATGTGAATAGTAGTTTAGACTATATTATTTAGGGAATAATGAAAAAAAAACCTACAGGTCTATATGGATTTGATATTAATACACCTCCCCCAGATTTTTTGATCTGTGGTTGATTGAGTTGACAGCTGTGAAGCCTGTAGATGTGGAGAATACATGCACGCATGCATATGTAGGTAAATGTAAAGGTGGCAGGCAGACTGGTTTAGCAACAGAGTTTTCCGACACATTCAAAAATATTAAATCAAAATGGGAAAGAGCCTGAGGATGGCGCCTGAATGAAGCGATCATAGTGAATTTCATTAGTGATGGGAGTGTTTGAACCTGTGCGTCACCTGATAGAATTCAGTGAGGGGGTCCAGGCACCGCTTCTGTGACATTCCCGTCAAATATGGATAAGCTGAATCTGCCGCAGAAAAACATGAAACCCAAATTAAGCTCTACACTCCAAAGCCTTGTCTCTAATGTTAAAAAATCAAGTCTGATAAGTGTTGGCAACTCAAGACATGGCAGTACGTGATTCTGAAGTGATTTCCATTGCTATGGTAGAAATTTGGGGGACAAATGATGAAATTAATGGGGTTTCAGTATTAGTTGGTAACAATCAGCGCTGTTTCTGATTTTGATAGTTGTAGTGAAATTATGTAGGTTAATGTCCTTTTTCTGGAGGAAATATACACTAAAATATTCAGATACGATGGGCATCTAATTGGCAACATTTTCTCAAGAGGCTCAGAATAAAGTTTCCTGTATTGAACTTGCAGGTGTTTTTCTAAGCTTCATTCAAAGAGTTTTTAAGGTTCAAAACAGGCAACAGCAGGAGGCCAAACAGTCCACAGCGAAGGGAAATGGAAGGAAAGGGAGTCTGATTTTCTGTGCTTCAAATAATTGTTAAGCCTCGAAATAAAATATTGACTCTCACTTTCAAACATAATTTTAAAAGTATTTCATAACTTAAGATAACGTGCGAATAACTATAGCGGTACGGTTTCCTCTTGTTGCAGTGAGTGAGTTAAGACACTCACTTTATAGCTCTGAGATCGTTGTTCTGTAGCCCTGATCAGAGGCAGAATTGCTGAAGGCTGGTGCATGGTCGACATAAAGCAAGCTCCCTAGCAGCATGGCTCCTCCGCTCAGTCCTCAGTGGCAAATCTTTTCCATTGGATTAAGATACCCAGGCATCTTTTAGGGTGTCTTTTTAATATACATTGGTTTTGTTGTAATACACATGAAAATTCTCTGGGCTAAACAATGTAAATCGATTTCTTTACCTGGACCTTTACAAACTTGAAAATAACCAGGATATGTTGTGATTCTATAAGGAAAATAAAACAGTTCATTGCTTCTCAAAGTCAGTTGTCCGGGGAGATTTTTTCAAGAGCCTCTCTATAGAAGTGCTGTTTTACGGAAAACATTCTGGAAAAGGTGAGGTAGAGACATGGTAAGATATTCGAGATGAGTCTAGATGAAACATTGTTACATGTAAAACATTAACTCAGACTGATGTATTATATCAGCAAAGATCAGTGTTTTGAAGGGATATTTCACAGGCCAGAGCTCAGGGCATGCAGGGGCAGACTTCATAGAGTGAGCCAGCAGTTGGGCAGCTAATTGCTATAAATGGCACAGAAATATCAGAGATGGGAACCACATGAAAGTGGTCTGCAGTCTAGGCTCTTCTGATTCCACGCCACATATTGCTGGTTGACTCGGCAAGCACTCTGAGTCTCCAACTCTCATTACAAAAATGGAGATAAAATAATAATGGTGAGAGCCGGGCGTGGCGGCACGCTTGTCATCCCAGCATTGGGGAGGCTGAGACAGGAGGATCGCAGGTTCAAAGCCAGCCTCAGCTACGCAGGCCCTTTGCAACTTCGTGAGACCCTTTTTCAAAATAAAAAATAAAATATAGGGTTTGGAGGTGTAGCTTGGAGGTAGAGTGCCCCTGGGTTCCATCCCCAGTACTGAAAATACTTGTGCAGCACTTTTGGCTAGATGCTCTTCGGATAAATATTTATGTGGGGGACAGCTGAGCATTTGTGAAATCCTCCTTCTCCTCCTCCTTCTTACTGTTCAGGTCCTGGGTTCCAGAAGTTTGGACAAGGATAAAGTTGCAGGGGGTGCAGTGGCCTACAAGAGAATGGAGGTGCGCCAAAGATAAATTTCACATTTCTCAGATTGCTCCCTGGAGCGAATTATGGCACACATCTTCCCACTCTTTCTTATTTTTAAGCATTTTTTACCTTAATTTTCCTCCTACACTATGATGTCACTTTGAGCAAACAGGTGTTTGTTTAATCGGCAGATGTGTTTTCTGGAGAGCACTCTCTATATGTTGGGCGCTGCTCTGTGTCCTGGGGTTGAACCAGCATGTGGCGGACAAAGACGTTCTGCTGACAGAAGCATGCCTTATTTTGGGGAAAGATGGGCAGTAGACAACATATGTCAAATATGATAGGTGAGATAATCATAAGTATTATGGAAAAAAGTAAACTTGAGGTGTATACAGGTGAGGATGGGATGGATTTTATGTTTTCCTTCCTTTAGTCCCCATAATTTTCATAAACCAAGTCTATACAGCGGAGAAAAAGGCAAAAATGGAGGAGCTGAGGCTAGAGGAAAAGAATTAGGGTGTAAAACTCTGTGATTGGAATTTCTGATTTGCTTTATTCATTCCAACTTGACAGTGTACAGTATTATTTAAAAATAATAAATTATTATTATTTCATGAAGTGTAATATTCTCCAGGTTTGTCTACAAAACTATTCCCCAGCTTTGTCCTCATAATAGACAGCAGGATTTTCTACTTCATTATTACACACACACACACACACACACACACACACACACACACACCAGTTTTTGGAT
Source organism: Muscardinus avellanarius (assembly GCF_963383645.1). Taxonomy (NCBI): domain Eukaryota; kingdom Metazoa; phylum Chordata; class Mammalia; order Rodentia; family Gliridae; genus Muscardinus; species Muscardinus avellanarius. The sequence continues at coordinate 7,605,142 of NC_137806.1, forward strand.
CCATTCTTCTATTGATAGACAGTTAAGCTGATTCCAACTTGGCTGCTGTGAGGAACGCTTTCATAATGAAGGGGGGATTTCAGAGCTCTCTTTGGAACACTGGTTTCATTTTCTTGGATATGAAGCCAGAGGCAAGATTCCTGGATCACATTATAATTCTGTTTTAATTTTTTGAGCAACCTCCATGCTATTTTCCACAATGGCTGATGCAGAAGGGTTCTCCTTTCTCTGCGTCCTAACCAACCCCTGTTATCGTTCATCTTTTTGAAAATATTCATCTGAACAGGTGTGAGGCGATATCTTATTGTGGTTTTAATTTGCATTTTCCTGACTTGGTGAAGTTGAGTATTTTTCATGAACCTGTTGGTCATTTGTATGTCTGCTTTGGAGAAATGTCTATTCATGCCCTTTGCCCATTTTTAAAGTCAGGTATTTGTCTTCTTGCTATTAAACTGTTTGAGTTTTAGATGTTAACATCTTAGACTGATGGTTTCCAATTTTTTTCCATTTTGTAAACTGTCATTTGACTCTTTTGATCATTTCTTGTGCTATGCACGATGTCATACACACACACACACACACACACACACACACACACACACATATATATATATATATATATATATATATATTCTTTAAAAGGTTGAAATTATAATAGCAGAGAGTAGAATGGAGGCTTCCAGGGGCTGGGTTGGGAGACATGGTAGCTAAAGTGTACAGTTCCAGTTAACATAGGATGGTTATGCTCTAGTTAATAGCATTGTATTATATACTTGAAAATCACTAAGAGAGTATACCTTAAATATTTGCACCACAAAATTTTAAGTATGTAAGGTGATGAATATGTGAATTAGCTCAACTAATTCCACAATATGTGCCTATGCATAAAATAAATGTATATATAATTATATACATATCAAATTTCTGTTAATTATTAAGATTAAAATAGTTGGGGAAAAATTTAGCCAAGAAAGACAAAGGAGCGCGCGCGTGCACACACACACACACACACACACACACACACACACACACAGAATGAAAAATTTCCCTACCTACCTCAATACCATTTTGCCTTATACCTGCACACATTTAAAATTTTTATTTATTTCTCTATTTTTTGTGGTGCTGAAGATTGAACCCAGGGGCATTTTATCTCTGAGTTCTACCCCTAACCCTATTTTATTTTTATTTTTTATTTTAAAACAGGATCTCCCTAAGTTGCTGAGGGTCCCGGGAAGTCACAGAGACTGATCTCAAAACTGTGATCCTCCTGTCTCAGCCTTCCAAGTACTGGGATTACAAGTGCATGCTTCTATGCTTGATAATTACATACAGAACTATTTTCCACTAGCTGTCTGGAAATATTCTTACTGGACATATTCTAGGATCATAATATGCATACTAAAGTGCATTTTATTTTCCTTTCCTGACCTGTCAAATAAAGGTAGTGGTTTATGATTGAATGCAGTAGAGTTGTTAATCCCACTACGTCTCTCTGGAGGCCCAGTCTCAAAGGAAAAGATGATCGCTCTTCCCTGCATGATCTACCGTCTGCCTTTCTGACAGATGTAAGATTGTGTAGCATCTCCATTTATCCCTTTTACCTTTTTTTTTTCTTCTGCACTGGGGATGGAACCCAGGGGCATTCTATCTCTGAGCTACACCTCAGCCCTATTTTTTATTCTTTATAGTGAGGCAAAGGGCCTCACTAAGTAATAGCTGAGGCTGTCCATGCACTGAGATCCTCCTGTCTCAGCCTCCTGAATGCTGGGATTACAAGGGTGCGCTACCACACCCAGTTCTCTTTACCTTTTTCAAAAACATTTTTCTTCCAGTTAAGCTGCTCTTTTACTTTTTTATTTTTTTGTTCCCAACACTTAACAGCTTTATAATTGCCCTCAACAAGCCGGGGCATGGTGGAGCACGCTTGGAATCCCAAGGGCATTCTACGTCCGAGCCACACCCCCGGTCCTATATTTTATTTTTAATTTTGAAACAGGGTCTTAATAAGTTGCAGAGGCCTCACTAAATAGGTGAGGCTGTCCATGAACCTGTGATCCTCATGTCTTGGCCTCCCAAGTACTGGTATTACAGGCATGCAGCTATCAGGGGAAATTTTTTTGCCAATGCATTTCTGGCTTCCTGTTCCTGGTGACTTCGACTCAGTCATTCCCAGAAGGGAAACAGTTCCCCAGTGACTCTGGCTCGCTAACACAAGTGGGAGCCGCTGCTACCATCAACTGGCTAGATTATGTCTCCGAATTAACCTTAGTAAGAACAGATTTTGTTGAAGATAGGAAATGGTGGAATGAAATCAGAATGTTTCTTAAAATTGAACGATGGCAGTTTTTGGTTTTTAGCCTGTGGTGTTGATTTACTTGAAATGAGATCTAGCAAGAATCCATAGACTACTAGAGCTAAAATTTAATTTAGACATCCCTCTACTATCTCCTTTATTTTATTATAAAGAAATTGAAGTCTAGAGATGGCCTAGTACAAACATCTTTTGAGTTTAGAAAATGTCTAAGGAAAGCCATAAGCAGCCAACCGTTGTATTTGGATATGTACCTGGGCCCAGAAATGACCAACAATCGAAGGTCTTGACCTGGAGAAGCTTAACTGTGGCTTCTGACTTTCATTTCTTTATTCTGCCTCCCATGGTATACTTTCTTTTCATCTTCCTTTTAGCTTTAAATAATAAGCCTATTTAAATTCAAGGAGAGCATTTCAAGTTTGTATTAATTTCCAATATTTGGGATCCCTCTTTATAACTTAAAAAAGAATCAGTTGTGAACCGTAGAAGCAACATTTCTCTGCCACTAAGGAAGGATAGTTCTCCATATGAAGAATCGTTTCCACACTCTGTCAATCCCCCAGGGTGACCATCAGAAGAAAGAGGTCTCGGAGGAGCAGGAACAAGTTGGACAACTGAGTAACTAACCTGGCCTGGCACTGGCGGGTCTCTAGAGGACGGGCCATGCTGGGAGAAACCTGATGGGACCATCACTTTCACAAGATCCGCAGGACTCTGGGGCCTTCCAGATAAGAGGCCGCAAAGAATGTTGGCATTCACTTCACTTTTGCTTTTTTTTTTTTTTTTTTTTTTTTTTTTTTTTTTTTTTGCAGGTCTGGGGATGGAACCCAGGGGCATTCAACCTCCGAGCTATACCCCCTGCCTTACTTTTTATTCTTTATTTTGAAACAGGGTCTCACTAATTTGCAGAGGGCCTCACTAAGTAGCTGAGGCTGTCCGTGAACCGTGATCCTCAGGTCTGAGCTTCCCGAATGCTGGGATTACAAGCATGCGCCACCATGCCCGGCTGGCTTTTGCTTCTTAACTTAAACTTTAATTAGAACATAGATTGCTCTTCCTATATAAGAGACAAGAGGTTGGCAAAGAATGTTGGGGGAAAAAGTCAACTGAATTCCAACTTTTTCCAAGTCTTTTCTGGCCTCTTGTTTACAAATAGGAGAAAGCTGTGTTTGATTTGACTTTTCCATTTCTTCTAATTCCTACAACAGCAACAACAGGAAAGCCCCTTTACCAGAGGTTATGGAGGCCCAACATCCAAAGGGAATGGATTAACCACTAGAGACAAGGCATTAGGACTTTAACCATTAGAAATGTCACCCATTGCCTAGCTAAGGATTTAGTAGTGATTTTTAATGCAGAATGGTTCAAATGCTCACATTTTTGCATATAGACTTTTTAAAAATTTATTTTAGGTATCCCGGTGCTTCTCAAATTAAACATGTAAAAGGAATAACTATCCAATGACATATATGAGATATATCTCATAAGTGTATATCATATGTATATCATATAAATCACATATGTATATCATATATCACATGTATATGCATATTATATATCACATATAAAATATATATTATACACACACATATATATAACTACCTATATATGCATATATATGTATATGTATATATATCTCCACAAACCCTAAATAAATGTTCGTGTTTAAAACATAATGATTAGCCGGGTGTGGTGGCGCATGCTTCTAATCCCAGCACTTGGGAGGCTGAGACCGGAGGCTCGTGGTTCGCGGACAGCCTCAGCTACTTAGTGAGGCCCTCTGCAACTCAGTGAGACCTGGTTTCAAAATAAAAAGAATAAAAAATAGGGCAGGGGGTGTAGCTCGGAGGTCAAATGCCCCTGGGTTCCATCCCCAGACCTGGAAAAAAAAATAAAACATAATGATTGCCTTATTGTGTTTTTTGTTTGTTTGTCTGTTTGTTTGTTAAAAAACCCATTACTTACCATCTTTCCTTCTCAACAAAAGGCCCGGGAGCTCAACAAAAATCCTGGCATCCCCAGGATTAATCTTTTTTATTGTGAGAAACCTGGAACAGCCATGAAAAATTGCCCGTCTGGGGAAATGAGATATTGTTGTGCAACTATAGAAGCAAATATCAATTAAATTGTTATACCCTTAACCATCAGATGATTATATTCTCAGCCTTCAGAATGCACTATTTTTTGCTGAATTATTATTTCTCATAGGGAGGAATATATATATTTCTATATATGTTCCATATAGTAGGCAGCTTGTAGAAAATGACAATAAGAAGTGAAAGGAAAGACTTGTTTCAAGTTTTGGCATATAATAATAATAATTATAATAATAATAATAATACTGCTGCTTCAAAAGAATAGGTGTTCAACTAATCACTTTGTGACTAGCAAAACATTTTAATTAATTAATTTCTTTTTATATTAGAGACTGAACCCATAGGAGTTCTACCTCTGAGCCCTCAGCCCTCTATTTTTTGATTTGATACAGGGCTCCCTACTTGCTGAGGCTGGCTTTAAACCGATGATCTTCCTGTCTCAGCTTCCCAAGAACTGGGATTATAGTCATGGGCCACCACACCCAGCATTTTTATGAATTTAGATAGAAAATGTATCACAAGTCGAATTTGGAGCAGTTATTAAAATAAGAACCAACTTATTCTATTGTTATTTCCTCAAAATCTATAATTATCAATTGTGTCCTACTGGAAGCCGACCCTACCTTCCTTTGCTCAGTCCCCTCTTACTGTGAGCCTTAGTGCAACAGACAGCAGAGCTGATGTCAGGAATCCAGAGGAGTCAAGGAGTCAAGGACTGTCTGACAGCACACTTTCAGATTGGCTTCGCTTCCTCCCTTCCTCCCTCCCTTCCTTCCTTCCTTCCTTCCTTCCTCTTTTTTTCACTAGGAGTTGAACCCAGAGACATTCTATCTTTGAGCTACACTCCCAGCCCTTTTTATTATTTATTTTGAATCAAGATCTTGCTAGGTTGCTTGAACGCCTCACTAAGTAGCTGAGGCTGGCCCTGAGCCTGTGATCCTCCTGTCTCAGCCTCCCAAGTACTGGGATTACAGGCCTGCACCACACCACTGTGATTTCCTCAACTCTAGGCTAGGAGAGCTAACTCGTATTCTATCTGAATGGGAAACACTGGAGAGCAGGATTTGAGTTGTGATCGCTACTGAATCCTGGGCTACCCTGGTCACTCAGTGTGTACGTGGCCTAGTTCTCCTTTATAGAGTAGTATAAATATTTCCTACTTTATTACTTCATAACGCTCTTGTGAGAATAAAATGTGATTCAAGGTGTTAAAAATGAAGAACAAGACAAATAGAAATAAGTATTTTGACTCAACTCACTACAGTTATCTATTTGATATTTCTATCCTGAACTTCCTTTTTATTCCAGAATTTAAAAGTGTCCAAGTGTTTTGAAATTTAATCTTTATTGCTAACGTGCAAGTCAGGGGATGGGCAGGAATCGATATGGTATTAAGGGAAGGTGAAGATAGAAGGATTTCCTGGCCAACGGCTGGCTAGAGGAAAAAGGTTAATGCAGATCTTTGAGTTTTTGAAGTCATTTTTTATCTGCACTTATTTTTAGAAAGAATATTGCAAAAATCTCCAGGATACTGAGGTGTCACAAATAATTTACTTATTCAAAATTTAAGTACAGTCTACAGATTCTTGTGATTTTATGTTTCCAGAATAATCCAACACAAACTTTTACATTTGTGAACAGGGAGAGAGCAAATGAGTGCTGTACTTGGATTTTTTTTTTTGGCATAAATACATGATTTACTAATGGCTTCAACTTGGTCAGAAGCCAAAGATGCAACTATACTTTTGCTATTAATATTTCATTACTCACTAATAGCTTTTTGCATAGGAATAGAAATTTCTAGTCTTCCGAGGGTATGCAGTAATCGTTCTTTTTTGTTGATGTTAAAAGGGATGGAGTGTTGTTTTTATAAATAACGTATTGACTTTTAAGTTTTATTCATGAATTTGATATAAAATATCTCAACACCGTAACTGCAATATATCATGGCTTATACATTATAAAAGATGGTTCCTTTGCTAATTGCTTTATAGACCTGTGGAATTCTCCTAAATGCACGAGTTGACTCTTGTTCTTGGTGTTTTGGCCAGTAACTGAGTCCTCCTCTCTGGATAATCCCTTCCTCTTTCTGCCAAGGTAGTTGTAGCTCTGAAAGGATAGCTCTTTTGCTAAAGTCTTGTTTATAGAACAGCATTATTTTTCTTATACTTTATGATTACCTAATACCTTGTTTGTATCATATTTGCTTCTCTGAAACTAAGTCACTGCATTAGAAGTTCCCAGTGAGGTGGATGAAGAATTATTTCATTACAGTGAATGTCCTATGAAGGACCTTGTAAACTTAAAAATGCGGTTATATGACTCTACTATTTCCTAGCTGTGTGGCCTTAGGAAACTTAAAGATTCTTTCTGTGACTCGGTTCCATCTTTGCTAAAAAAAAAGGGAGGCAAGAGTAACACCTAAAGGATTTATTGTGAGAATTGAAAAGGAGTTCTTTATATTTTAAATGCTGGAAACAGTGGCATACGCAGAAAAGGCTTGATAGAAAATGGCTTCCAGTGTTATGATTATATTATTACTATTGTCAAGTGTGAGATCAGTGATTGTTGCAGTTCTAGGTGCTGTATTACTGTGAATGATATGAGTGATTGAACTGATACTGATACTCAAAAATTTTAACTGCAAAGATATATATATATATATATGTGTGTGTGTGTTGTGTATGTGTGTATATATATGTATATGTATGTGCATATGTGTGTGTATGAGAGAGACAGACAAATAGACACTAAAGATTGAACCCAGGGGAATTCTAACTCTGAGCTTTACCCCCAGTTCTATTTGTAATAGTGGTGCGCTCTAGGGTCACATCATAATGTAGGTCATAGTGATGGCGATGTGCATGACATAGCACTGGGTGGGCTTTCCCCGGCTCTCTCCCCCCTCAGCCCCTTTCCTATACAGGGTATGGAGATTGACGTTAGTATTCTCACATACATACAGAATGTCGATGGAAGTAATTCCTTCATTGAATCTCCCTCCTTGCCCCCCTTTCCCTCGTCTACCTCCCTGGCTCCACGGAAGTTTCTCCCCATTATTTGAAGTCACTCTGGTATCCTGATTACTCCCTGCATATGAGAGGAAATATAGGCCCCTTCTTTCGGTGACTGGTTCATCTCACTTAACATAATGTTCCCCAGGTCCAGTCATTTTCCTGCAAAGGACAAGTTGCAGAGGCCGACCAAGATCCTGAGCTCCTCCTGTCTCAGCCTCCCCAAGTACTGGGATTACAAGCATGCACCACCATGCCCTGCTGAAACTGGCAAAGTTTTGAAAAATAGTGAAAAGGGAATATGTTTAAAAGCTTGTTACCCCTCAGAAAAATAAGATGCGAAATATAGATCAACCAATCTCTTTACTTACATTTTTACAATTTTAGAGATTCTGGATAATCTTCCTGTGCACCTAAATAATAGAAGCAGAAATAACATTTCGAAATTAATAATGTTGCAAATATCATGAATGATACCAAGGAAACACTTATGTTGTCTGTCCTTTCTTCTGATTCGGCTGGTGCCACAGCACATGCCGATTGCCGTCCTGACAACCATCCCTTCGGCTTCTGTCTTGTTAACACAACTTTAATTCTATTCAGGGATCTGCTTTTCCCCTAGTGCCTCGGGGTCAGATACTGATAGATTTTATACAATTTGGTGGACTCTCATGTCGCCCTCTCCTGTAATTGGTTTAAGCAGGGCCTTGTTATACAATTGTAGCTAATGAGACATGAGGGGAAATCTGCTGAGAGATTCAGAGAAATGTTCTGTTTCTTTCTCCGGGGGGAAAACTTCCCTTTTCTGCTCACCGACACTGCTGTGAGGGGATAATGCTGGGAAACCAGTAGAGACATCTGTGGTCACTAAGTCACAGGCTTCAAGCTGAACGATGAAGCAAAGTGGGGTCCCTAAAGATGGAGTTAAGGCACTGAATTCGCCCACCTTGGACCTGTAAACCTCTTGTGTTCTTTTCTAAGATAATAAATTCCTTATTGGCATAGTTCAATTGAGTCAGGTTCTCTGATACACCTTAAAGCATCCTAAGTGATATTACTCACTGTGTATTTTTGTGTTCTTACAGTATCATGTTGAAAAATTATGCAAATGGATAAATATTTTATGACCCTGTCGGGTTCTGTTATGACTTCAGTTTCGGTAGAGAATATTTTCTGAAGCGATAGCAGCATTTGACAACTCTCAAAGAAAAATAGGAATACTTCTAGGAGTGTTATCTTAGCAATACTTCGACAATGCTTTTTAACTTTTAAAATTCAAGAATGACATTATAAGGTAAACTGATATATACAGACACAAAATTTAGTCAGTCCTTGATGAGTGTGTGTGTGTGTGTGTGTGTGTGTGTGTGTGTGGTTCTAGGGATTGAATACAGGGGCATTCTTCTTCTGAGCTATCACCACAACCCTTTTTAGTTTTTAGTTTGAAGCAGGGTCTCTCTAGGTTCCTGAGAGTTTTGCTATTGCCGAGCTTAGCCTCAAACCTGGGATCCTTCTTTCTTAACCTTTAGCGTTAAGTACTGGAATCACAGCCGTGGGCCACCACGCTCAGCTCCTTGATGGGCTTTTACAAAGTGAGCGCAGCCAGGTAAATCATTATCCCAATCAAGATAAAACAGTACTCATTTTTCAGAAGTCTTCCTGTGCTTCCCATAGTCGACTCTGTGCCCTCTATGGGAGCTGCTTTTCTGACATCATAGATAATTTTCTTCTTTCTGAATATCCTATTTTTGTGTCATATACTACATAGCATTTTGTGACTGGCTTCTTTTGCTTAAAATTTAAAATGTGAGATTTGTTCATGTTGTGACTAACAATAATGGTTCATTTTCATTTCTGTATAGTAATGTTTTATTATGAATATACCAGAATTTTCTAGTTTGTTTCAATTGACATTTGGATTTTTGACTACTATGAGAAATACAGCTGTGAATGTTTCCATACATATCTTTTGATGTGTATTTATATATTTCTGTATATACTTGAGCATGAGATTGCTGAGTCGTTGGGTAGGTAAATATTATTCTTTGATATTGTCAAAGAGTTTTTCTAAAGTGATTATATTAATATAAAGTTCTATCAGTTGTATATATAATGTTGCATATTTTATATATATACATATATATGTGTGTGTATATATATATATATATATATATATATATGTTATACGTTTGTTGTTTTGATGGTGATATACATGTATATAGCCCTTGGTGATTTTACCCAGATCCTTCCCCTTTTTCCTGGATCCCTCTCCTTCCCCCTCCCCATAAAGGTATTGAGATACAATGAGAAAAATGGATTAGAGGATATTATATTGTAGGATGTACATTTTTAGGATATATATATATATATGTATATACACACACACACACACACACACACACACACACACACACACACATATATGTATATATAACCTCCTCTCAATGATATGCCATGATTTTCTATTACAGGATCTGCATACATTTTGTTACATTTATTTCTTAGTCTTAAATGTTTTGATGCTTTTATAATAACTCTTAAATTTTTTATCTTTAAGCTACTTATTAGTAGTATATAAAATAAAACTGATTATTCATTCTAGTAGTTTGTGATTCTTTTAGGGTTTCTATGTACACAATTTTGTCACCTTTGATTAATAACATGTTTATTTCTTCCTTTCCATTTCTCACACTTTTAATTTATTTTTCTTCCTAAATGTACTTGTTAGGAGTTCCAGCACAATATTTAATAGGATGCTGGTAGAGTAATGGCCAACATCCTGTTCCTGTTTCAGTGGGGAAGCCTTCATATTTCATCCTTAATAATGATATGTGTGGGAGCTGTTTGTGTTAATAATCTTTATCATATTAAGGAAGTTCCTTTCTCTTATTTGCTAAGCTATGGTCACAAAGGGATTACATTTTGTCTAATGCTTTTTTTTGCATTTGATGCACTGCTGGCATGTTCATATGCCTTTTATGTTCTGTTCTGTTAATATGGTGAAGTACATTGAATGGTCCATCAGTGTTAAGCTAACCTTATGTTTTTGGAAGAGACCTTATTTTATCACAGTAGATTATCATTTTATATAATGCTGGCTTCAGGTAGCTTAATGCATTGCAGCTCAGGAATTAGAAATGCCTTAGGGAAAAGTTCCGTTTAGATCTTAGTCTGCTTCACTAATGGCACTGAACTCCAGGCATTGTCTCCCTCGTCACTAACTCTGATCAAAGCACTGGGCCACCCCTTTCTGGTTTTGTTTATATGCTGCCCCCCAAACAAACTTGAAAATATCCTCAAGGGGCAAAAAGTCTTTGGCAGATAGAGTCTCACCCCTGTTTGTTTTTCTTCACTCAGAACCTTGGCCCCTCAAGTCCAGACTGTCTGGGTGCTCTCTAGAGCCGCCAAACAATTATTTTATTGGTTTGTTGTATTTTATAGAGATCTTAGAATTAGATACAACAAGGGAGTCAGTTTAGAAGACGTATCCTTTAATGACCAGAAGTGGGAGTTCCACAATGAATCAAAAGGCTCATCAGCAAGATGCATGTATTTTAGGAGGATGCTCCCGAAATAAATAATAGATTGTAGTCTACCAAATGTAAATGAAACAGTGACATTTCAGTCAGAAGGTTTTATGTGACCATGCCTAGTAAATAAATAGGATTAAAAATGTCATCAGAGAACTGGAAACCAGTAAAATAATAAAACGGATGGCCTAGAATAGAAAAGTATAATAATTCAATTACCTATGGAGAACACACAGAAAGTTAGAGATAAACTAAACACAGGTCTTTTATATTCAATTTTAAGTGGGCTGATAAAATTAATGAATCCAGAACCTTATCAAATTTTAGTCATTTGCCTACTCTTTCTTCTTAAGTCAAAATTTACAAGCAAGAGAACACATTCTCTTCACTTCTGAAGTCCCTCAGCATTACATTTTGGAAAGTCTTCATCTTTAGCAATAGATTAAAGAGGCAAAGATTTCTTTTAAAACAATTTTTGGGTACATTTTAATCATTTAGCATTTGAAAGCATAGAATGATAGATATTTGTGCACAGAACACTTCATGCATTTCCCTCCAGGTTCCCTTCTCTTTCCTTCCCTTCCCTGAACATGTCTTGGAGATTGGTACTGATACTTTCATCTAGGTACATTGCATAGTTAAACTGTTGCCTTCTATACATCTGTATACCTACCCCACCTCCCTTTGACCCCTCCATCGCTGCACTGGACTCTCTGCTCCTCTGTCTGAGGTCTCTTTTTTTTTTCACAAATTCTATTTCCAATGTCTGAGCAGATTAAAAGGGGCCACTAGGACATGTTAGTCTCCTGAGTGTGGTGCTCCATGTCTGTGATCCCAGTACTTGGGAGGATCAGAGGCTCAAGACCAGCCTCAGCAACTTAGCAAGATGCTTGGCAACTTAGTGAAACCCTGTCTCAAAATAAAAAAAAATATGAAGGTCTGGGAGTGTATCTTGGAGGTAAAATGCCCCTACACACACACACACACACACACACACACACACACACACACACACACACACACGAAGCCTTACACTCATCTCTCTCTGACCAAGGTCTAAATTTCATTCTCCTAGAATAGAAAGCAGAGAATTTGCTAATCATCTGATCAAAGTCTTATTTGCTTGTATTGGAGACTTTCTTTAAAGCTTTACTTGACTTGATGAATGTTTTATCCATCAGAAGACCTAAGAAATTTTTCATCTTATCTTTCTTCATTATGGCGAGAAAGCCAGAGATGCATTTATCCTGGAAGACTTTGTCATTGGCTAATGCTGGCAGCAGGTGCATCTCTTAAGAATCATGGAGCTTCCGTGAAAGCATTAGGACCAAAATATATGCCAGCTTATGAGCCTTGTGACATAGAAGATGAGTTTTTTTGGGGGAAAATATAGCTTAGCCCTCATTCTTGTGTGTGTGTGTGTGTGTGTGTGTGTGTGTGTGTGTGTGTGTATTACTGGGGTTCCTGGAAGCCCTTCTACCTCCGGGCTACACTCCCAGACCTATTTTTTATATTTTTATTTGGAAACAGGGTCTCTAAAACCAGCACGGCTGGCTTCGAACCTGCGTGATCCTCCTGTCTCCGCCTCCCAAGCGCGGGGATTACAAGTGTGCACCACCACGCCCAGCTTAGCTCTCATTCTTACATTGTAATTTGTATACAACACGTCCTAGAAAGAATAAGGTAGTAACTGTTATTCCTACATAAGCATAAGCAGAAAGGGATAGATTGTAGAGAGAGAATAAATATTTAAAATGCAGAAAGGATTACATCCCTTATCCTCCCCAGAATATGCACCAAGAATTTTAAGTATTCTCTCAGGATAGTAGGATTTAGGTGCTTTTTATTTTCTGTCTAGTGATTTTCTGTGCCTTCCTCAAATTTTAAACAAAGCTAAACTACTTTTTCTTAAAAAATAGTAATATAGGTGTTAGAGTCAGGAAAATACTGCTCTGTGGGTTATTAAAGAGAATATCAGGTATCAGGTTTCAAAGTAAGAAGGAAAGAGACTGCAAAGCTGGATGAAGAGATTAAGAAACGGACCTCGGACAGGAAGTGAATGCAGTTTGGTAGCAAACGTGGAGTGTCTTTGATAGCCAGCATCTAGGCTTTTAAAAAATGATCTCTTAGGAATTTACCGGGCCAGAGACAGCATACACATGTCAGCTTAGTGGTGAAAATGAACTGGAAGAAATCAGAACTTCATGAGTAATTTAGTATGCTAATTTAGAGTTATTACCCAAGGAATAAAACAAATCATTTGCAGACAAATGAGCATGCTAGGTTTTACAATGATATGGTAAATTAGTAACTCCAAAGAGTAACTAGCAAAGATGCCAAAAAGGGCCCGGCGTGGTGGCACACGCTTGTAATTCCCGCACTTGGGAGGCAGAGATAGGAGGATCACGTAGTTTTGAAGCCAGCTGCGCTGGCTTCAGAGACCCTGTTTCCAAATAAAAATATAAAAATAGGTCTGGGAGTATAGCCCAGAGGTAGAAGGTTTCTGTCAGCTGGAAATAGATCTTAAAATATAAAGAGAAATCCATTGGCATTATTTTTGTATTGTTTGGTTTGGGCTTGATGATCATATTAAGAAAGAATTGTTTTCATTTTTACATTTTATTTTATTTTATTTTATTTTTTTATTTTTTATTTTGGTGGTACTGGGGTTCCTGGAAGCCCTTCTACCTCCGGGCTACACTCCCAGACCTATTTTTACTTTTTTATTTGGAAACAGGGTCTCCTAAGCCAGCGTGCGCGGCTGGCTTCGAACCTGCGCGATCCTCCTGTCTCTGCCTCCCAAGCGCGGGGATTACAAGCGTGCGCCACCACGCCTGGCTCTACATTTTATTTTTAATTAATAAAAGTTTTGTGCATTCATGGTGTGCATGATGTCTTTGGTTATGCATACATTGTGGAATCGTTAAATCTAGTGAAGCAATGTATATATTACTTCATATGCTTGTCATTTTTTAGGGGGGTGAGGACACTTAAAATATAATCTGCTAGCATTTAAAATGTACAACAGATTAACCATAGTCACTATAATGTGCGGTAGATCTCTTGAATTCATGTGTCGTGATTCATTTAAAAGAGGCATGGGAAGTCAGGCGTGGTGGCCTACACTTGTAATCCCAGTACTTGGGAGACTGAGACAGGATGATCGCAGGTTCACGGCCAGCCTCAGCTACTTAGTGATTCCCTCTGCAACTTAGTGAGACCTTATTTCAAAATAAAGAGTTAAAAATAGGGCTGTGGGTGTAGCTCAAAGGTAGAATGCCCTAGGTTAAATTCCCAGTACCACAAAAAATAAAAATAAAAAAGAGGTATGGGATCTCAGACTTCATCTGTTTTACACCTTGATTCATTCATAAATGAAACATTCCAAATTATTTATATTAAAAAGTTTAATATCCAAATGTGATGGACTTGCTCCTTATTAAACATAGAAATGGCAGTTTTATTCACAATTTTTATCTGTAAGTGACGTGGTTGCGTTTTTCTAAGATGAATGCCATTTTCTATATTTGGGTCTGTGTTGACATGGAAGCCCGGACCATGTCTAAGTCAACTCAGGCTGCAGTAACAAAAATATCACTGACTAGCTAGCTTATCAAAATTATTTCTTATAGTCTGGATGAAAGGAGTCCAAGATCAAGTGCCAGCAGATTTCCTGTCTGGTAAGGATTCACTTTCCATTTTATAGATTTCTTGCCCCGACTCACATGGTAGAGGACCAGTTGATTCACTGGGGTCCTTTTAGAAGGACATCTTTCCCATTCACGAGGGCCTGCCCTTGTGATCCGATCACTTCTCAAAAGTCCCATTTCTGAATATTATCAGTTTGGGGGCTGAGGTTTTAAATGCATGAATCTGAGGAAACACAAACTTTAGACCACGACAGTCTATTTGCCAAGTAACTAAGGATAGATTTATTAGCACAGCAGAACTGCAGTCTGTCTCCTCAGTGGTCCTGTCAGGCAGACTTCTGCAAACAGAGAGGAGAGGACCCTCCTACCGATTGACCAGTAGGAGCCCTAAGTCTTCCTCTGACGGAGAGCCTTCTCTGGCTCATCTAACCATGCAGCAAGGTTCTCTACAAGACTCTGACACTGTTCTTTGAACAAAGTCAACAAAGTCTTTGTAATACTTTGATCTCTTGTGAAAGCAAGTAATAAGAGTTCTCCATGTGAATGCTAAACCTAAGTCTGAAAAATACCTACATCCCTATTAATCCTGTTATGTAGCCATTTGTATTTTTATGGATAACTAATTTCAACATATTTCATATTAATATTCAAATAAGGATTTGCCTGTTAGACATGGAGAGTTCCATCCTCATATTTTAATAATCTATGATTATTAATAATGTAAAAGTCCTGATGGTGTTATAAATCTGATTATTCTTTTCTTGTTTTTTTCTCGATTTTTTGGAGGGGAAGGTCATTATTAGCAATGATTGTCTTATAGATAGTTAAAAATTACTGGCTAATATTGGCTTTCAGTGTGGTTGCTCATCAACTACATAGTATATCTTAATAAGAGCTTTTTTGCGTGTGTGGTACTGGGGGTGGAACGCAGGGTCATTCCACCTCTAGAATATACCCAACCTACCTCTGTTTCAATTTTTGTTTGAAAACAGAGTCTTGCTAGATTCATGAGAATCTCACTACTTGCTGAGGCAGCTCTCTGAGCTGCGATCCTTCTCCCTCGGTCTCCCAAGTACTGGAATTATAGGCATGTGTTGCCACACCTGGCTCAGTAAAATGTTTCCTTATTTTACAGGTTGAGGAAAAAAGGAAAAATAGTAGAACATATAACTAATTCCATCCTAGAAAGCCCTCAAATGAGATATGGGAAGAGGTATAATTATCCCTTTTAGTGACACTAGGCTTTAGGTGACAAGGTATCTGTATTGGGGGCGGAGCAGGTGGTAGGGTGTCTAGCACAGCGTTGGATTATAATCCCTGTGAGCAACGTGCGCTGCTTGTCCAGCACTGAACAGAAGGCAGCAAAGGTAATGAGGAAACTGTAAGACATATGGCATATCTAAGCCTCGGGCCCCGAGCTTAGCAACTGGTCCAGGCCAGTCCTGAATGGACAAAGCAGCGGGCCATTTAAAATGGCTTTTAATAAATCTTAGCTATAGGGAGAGTTCCCTTTTCACTAAATTGTCCCTGAGGAAAGAGTTTCAACTAGCCACCTGTGAGATTCTTACAAAGCTGGCATTTCTCTGGGTACTCTTAGAATACTTTATTTTGAACAAAGGAGTATTGTTCTTGGAAGACAAAACTGGATGCTATCTCATTATTCTAGTTTTAAGGCTCATAAAGTCACTTGATAAGAAGTCATCTTTTTCCCCCTCAAAAGGCCAAAACACTTTAACACAGAACTAGCATTTCAGAATTATGTGTCCATTGTAAGCAAACATTTCTCTATTTTTTGTGTCTGAGAGAATTTATAATTTTGAAAATATTTGTAAGAATCTGGGAATGGTGGTACACTCTTATGATTCCAGTACTTGAGAGGCCAAGACAGGAGGATCACGGTTTTTAGACCAGCCTCAGTAATACAGTGAGACTCCCAGTAACCTAGCAAGAGGCAGTTTCAAAACAAAATAATAAAAGGGGTTGAAGTTAGAGTGTCCGTGAGTTCAATCCTAGGTGCCACCCTTCTATATTTATAAGGTGATAGAGTCAAGCAGATAAGACAGCACATTTTGTTTTGTAAGCATCTCTAGGCATACAGTTAACATGACCAACTCTGTCCAGTCCTGTATGTTTCTTATAGACTTTAAAAAATCTTTTTCTCAGGTATTCTCAGTTCTTCCCATAGTTCATGCAAGTAAGAGAGATGAAATCAAAATGCAATTTATGACAACTATTTAGTTCTTTGTGTCTATGAAGGCAAGGTTTAATTCACCCTTATTTTATTTTCCATGAGGACTTCTCATTGAAGAAAATTCCTGAAAAAATGAAGAAAATATTTCAGAATTTTGAGTTATAGAACTTGAGCTCAGATCCTTCAACAGTTGGCAAAAGACTTAAATTCTGTTTTCTGAAATCTTCTGATGGACCTGACCCAGGAGAGGTGTCCTGGAGCAGCAGGTTAAAGAACACAGAAATGGAGTCAGATCTGCCCAGGTTCAATTCCTGGTTTGATTCTTACAAGTTGTACAGCTTTAGAAAAGTTACTTAACTTCCTTGTATCTCAGTGGTCTCATCTTGAATTAATATTTATGATTTGGGCCTCATAGGATTGCATTGAGATGTCTGCAAGGTACCAATCATCATACCTCTAATAGTTCTCTTTTGGGATTACAACAGATTATCACAAATTCAAAGCTTTAAAGCAACACAGCTTAGAACCATAAGGTTGTGTAGATTTAAAGTGTTGTATATAGGGCTCGCTAGACGTGGCACCGGCAGCGCTGCCTTCCTTTTGGGAGATTCTGGGAAGATCTTGTGTCCTTGCCTTTTCTAGCTTAGGTCCCTCCCATTTTACTTCCCTCATGGTCCCTCTTCTCCATCTCTTTTTGATCCTTCTTTTTGGTCAAATCTCCCTCAGACCACAGCCAGCAAAGCTTCCCCACTTCTAAGGCTCTTTGTGATTAGATTAGACCCACTGATCAGCCAAATAATTTCTTCTTCCCCAGGTCATTGATTTGGACCTTTCTGCCATGAGCCTTTGACCACGTAGGATAGGTTTCTGACTGATGAAAAGATGATCAGAATAGATTTTATTTTAATTAGGTTGATCTTAATTTATAAAGACCAATGGGACATGGAAAGGCAGTGTTCTTCCTCGGGGAATACATGTCATAAGTATTCAGAAACTCACATTTAAATAAAATTAAATGTTTTAAAATAAAACTGAGTAATGATTATAAAAAATTTTGTAGGGGTTACAGTCAGCAGAGAAAACACTAGAGAAATGAATTAAAATGACCCTTGGGCCTCTTTTTTTTTAGCTAACATATGTTAATATTCTTTATCTTGATTAGTCTAAATTCTTTTGAATTGGTCTCTCCCACCGCAATACACACACACACACACACACACACACACACACACACACACACACACTTCTCTCAAACTTGCCCTTTACATGTGAGCACAACACTGGAAGTGGTATTTGTAGAGCTGCAGCACTACTTTCTTGACTTGACCTCATTGGCTGATTTTATATACTAATTTTAAAAGGATTAGACTCAGGATCAAAAGAAGGGCTGAAGAGGAAGGGAAAGGAATAGAAGCTTTTGCCAGGATCATTCTCCAGGGAGAAGTGTATAAGGAGAGAAGCTGTACTTTCTTATTTCTTAAATGTTTTTCTGAGATTTGGTTACCTTGGAGACCGGTTGATTGTCTCAGGATTAGACCAGAATGCTGGGATGCCCTTTAGCAGATTGTGACCTCTCTTACCATTATAGAAATTTTCTACCCTCCCTTCTTCAACCTCTTGTACGAAACAAAATATTTTTCTATATATGCATGTACTCATTATAGTATTTTTTAATTTTCTGGATTTAAATTAGTGAGTTGTTCATTCATCGAATTATTCACTTAGTTTACTCGACAGATATTTTCCCCAGCCTGCTTGTCTGTAAGCGATTTAAAATGAGCATTATAAAGATTATGGTAGACATGCAACCAAAATGCTCAAAGAAACTAGTCAGCTCACTTCACCTGAGATGGAGATTTTTTGTTAATCTGAGCAGGTTTTCCTAGGGTGAAGGCTGAGCCCTACCTGTGTCTCACTCTTGGTCTCTCCTGAGCTTCAGGTACGTCTGGGAAGGGAGGGTGCTCTTGAGATTCAGTTTAAGCCTGTAGCTTGCTTCCTTGAAGGCAGGAGGTATAACATTTGAAATGAAGATGTGGCCCCCTTTAAGAAGTCTCCAGCTGAGACAGACTGAGGAAGGAGGCTTAAGCCAGTCTGTGTGACAGCATCAGCAGAAGGCAGTGGGTGTTGGTAGCAAGTAAACAACTTTATTTTCATGTTAAGCAGTCCTGGCAAGCTGGGGTGGAGGGTGGCAATGCCTGTCTTGGGGTTTATGGTAAAACATCCAGATCAGGCAATATAGGATGTGGGAAGATTTCAGACATCAGGAACTGGAATTGAACCAAATGGCATCCTTCCTTTCAAGGGTGATGCCCTAGCCTGGTACATCAGTGCTGCCTTACTGGTAGTTTTTTTCTTTAATAGAGGGTGCATAGCCGTTGCTCAGAACCACTCCAATCCCTGCCTCACCTCTCCTAGTACTGGCTGTTTGTCAGAAACCCTGGTTTTTCCCCAACCAAAAGAAGACTTAATCTGGAGGAAGTTTTCGAAACCATGGGCTCACGACCATACATGTAATCTGAGTGTTCGGTATCTATGCTGGCATGGCTCTTACATGTTTTGAGTATTACTCCAGAGATATCTTAAGATAAAGTTGAACCCATTGGTTTGGATAAAGAAAAACTAACATTACAGTAAGCTCAATGATGTCCTGCAACCGAGTAGAGCACGCTGAAAATTGTTTCAGATAAAGATAATCCTTCAGGTAGAAATTGAAAATGAACAGACAAAGAAATTCATGCAGAAGTAGGGTATTTCTTAGCATCTGTTCTTCCTTTAAAATGGCATCTTAATTTTTAGAAGCAGTCTTTTAGAACATAAGCTTTTAATATGCTTGTTTATTATTACTTGCGTAAGTTTAGAGTATTAAGAATAAAAGTCAAATGTGATTTGCTGATTGGTTGGCTCTGCCTTTTCAGCCACCAGAGCCTGCATGAATGTCAAAGGCTCTTCCTCACACATCCTCATAAACCTGCCCTACTGTTAGTAATGCTTGTGCGGGTTAAAAAGTGCAGGTTCTAGAGATCTCGTCGATTTCTTAGAAGATACAGGCGACAGTAATTTCAGTGTGTTAGAAACCACTAAATTTCACTTATTGCTCTACCATGTGTTGTTATTTTGACCCATGTTTTAGGGATTTGTGGGATTAAAGCCTGCACAGAACAGCAACTCTCTGTGCAAGTTTCCTGATTATTTCTGAATTTTCTTGGTATTGGAAAAGGTCATTATAAAAATATAACAGAAGTAAACATATACTAAGAGAAATGTATAAAAATATATGTTATACATTTGTATAACAAATGATATAACCTGTGCTAGAAAGGAGATAATAGTCCGAAGTGGTTATTTCTAAGCTAACGTTCGGCAACTTTGCTTAAACTTCTTGGCATCCTTCATAATTCATTGTAGCTGTGATTATACCTATTAGTTCTACAGAGGAACAACCTTTTTAAGAGTCTATAAGATTCTACAAGACTGGTAATGACTACAACTATCTATAATTTAAGGAAAGTAGATTTCTGCTGCTAAGTACTTTGTTCTCCATGAAAATTTCTTATTTTATTAAATAATTAATTTTTCATAGTATTCAAGCTTAATATTTAACATGTATGTAGCACTTGGTATTTTAAAAGTGCTTTACAATGATTATTTCATGTGTCTCAGTTCTGTGAGGTGGCTTTAACGTAGTTAAAAATAATTGAATTAAGCATTCAATGGAGACCAAGATTTCTTCTTTAAATCATTGAAGGCTTCTACTACTCATTTCTTAAAGTAATAAATGTGGAACAATAGCCTAAAAATAAGCCGTAGAATTCAGAGCTCTAAATGTCTGCCTCTTGTTCTCTCTGGTGCTTGCTATACCTTATTTTGCGATCGGAGGAGGATTTTCTCCATCTCTACTAAAACAGGGCATTTTCTGCTTTAGAGAGGCTAAAAGGTATTAATGTGATCATTCACCAGCATTCACTTAGCTTTTCTCAGGTCTATGAAGTAATTAATGTTAAGTCAACAATACTTTGATTATACTTGCAAAATATCTCTCGTATCAATTTCAAAAGTGAGGTAGGTTGTATTCTAGGACACTAGGTATATATTTTTATGGATATAACAGAATATTTTCTCCATCTTGTTATTCTAATGCTAAAACATACAGCCAATATTTAATAGCATTTTTAAGAAAGTTGTCAAAGTTTCTGTTCCACATGGTCAGGTAGAGTCATGGCAACAACCTTGCTTCTTGGCACGTTTCTGTGTTAGTCAGCTTTTTGTTGCTGTGACCAAAATGCCTGAGAGGACCAACTTAGGAAAGGTGTATTTAGGCTCCGGGTTTAAAGAGACCATTCATGGTTGGCCGGCTCCAAAGCAGAACCACATGGAGGCAGAGTGTGGCAAAGGAAAGCTGCTGTGCTCAGAGCATCCAGGAAGCAAAGAGGAAGAGGAAGGACCAGGGCAAGAACCCTCCTAAGGCACCCCAGTCACCTGCTTCCTCCCACAAGACTCCAACGCCCAGTGGTCCACTGGTGAGATCACAGTCCTCACGGCCCCACCTCAGAGAGTCATGCTTTAAACACATGAGCCTTTGTGGACACATTCCAGATGCAGACCATAACATCCCCCAAAGTTTAAATACATACAAAGGTAGGAAATTCACCACTTAGGTGTATTTGACTGTTGCTATAGTTCAGGTCTCAAGTGTTCTCCAGAAGCTCATATGTTAAAAGATTGGTTGCCAGCCTGTAGCACCCTTGGGAGGTGGCGGAACCTTTGAGAGGTGTGGCTTAGTGGAAGGAAGTTAGGTCCTTGGGGGCTTGATTTTAAAGAGGGAATTGGGACCCTGGCTCCTTCTTCTTTCTCTGGTGCTTCTTGTTCACCATGGGGTGAGCAGTTTCTTCTGTCATGTGACACCCACCATGATAATCTGCTTTGCCACATCAGTTCCACATCAGAGCCAAGCCAGCAGCTCCAACTGACCAGGAGCTTAAACCTCATACAACATGAACCTTTGTTTCTTTTAAGTTGTTTGTCTCAGGTAATTTGGCATAGCAGTAGAAATATTTCTATATTTTTGCCAAAATGTGCGTTGCCTTTTCTTTCAGTGACAGCAACCCTAGTGGCTATGACATGGTGCTTCATTGTGGTCTGATTTGCTCTTCCCTGATGACTTGATGTTTAGAGCCTTTACATGTGCCTACCAGACTTTTGTATTTCTTTGGAGAAATGTCTATTTCAATCATTTGCTCATTTCTTTTTACTGAGTTATTTTCTTTGTACTATTGGGTTATAAGAGATCTTGTATGTTCTAAATATAATTCCCTTACCAGATATATGATTTTCAAATATCCCATCACATTCTGAGCTGTCTTTTCACTTTCTTGATGGTGGTTTTTGAAGCACAAAATTTTTAAATTTAATAAAATTGGCTCTATATTTTGTTCTTTGTTCTTTTAATGTCTTATTGAAGAATCTCTTTTCAAATCAAAGTCACAAAGAAATATTTCCTTCAGAGATTTATAATTTTAGATCTAACATTAGAGCTTTAATGCATTTTTAGTTAGTTTTCATTAATCTGACACAACAAAACTGATTTGCACGTGCATATTCAGTTGTCAGAGAAACCATTTGTTGAAAAGACTATCCTTTGCATCATTTAATTATTTTGGCATCCAAACAAAAGAATCATTTGCTTATAAATATAAGGGTATTTCTTGACTCCCAGTTCTGTCCCACTGATCCGTGTGTCTTTTCACAGGCCAGTCCCATACCACTTGATTGTTGTGTCTTTGTAATAAGTTTTGAAATTCAGAATTGTGAGCTTTCCAGTTTTTCTTCTTTTTAAGATCGTTCTGACCATATTAGAACCTTGCATTTCCCTATGCACTTTATGATTAGCTTGTTAGTTTTGCAATAAAAGTAGCTAGGACTTTGATAGGGATTGTGTTGATTCTATAGATTAATTTGGGCTTTATTGCCATTTTAAGAATATTGAATATTCCAGGGATGAGAATATAGCTCAGCGGTAGAGCATTTACCTAGAATGCAAGAAGTCCTGGGCTCAATCCCCAGAACAACAATTAAAAGATTAACATTCAGGTTCATGAATATGGGATGTCATTCCATTAATTGGTCTTTTTCTACAGTATTTTATTTTCACCAATAATTTCTAGTTCTTAATTTCTAGTTCTCACAGTAAAGATGGAGCTTCTTTTGTTTATTACTAAGTATTGTGTTCTTTGAGGTTTATTATAATAGATTTGTAATAACTTTATATTCTTGCTGGATTTACTCTAGGAGTTTTTGCTTTTTTTGACTTCTTTAGGATTTCCTATATATGAGATCATGTCCTCTTTGTTCAGTGATTCTTCCTTTTTTCTCTCCCTTCCTCCCTCGCTCTCATTCTTTACCCCCTTCCTTTTTATTTTCATTTGCATTGCTTTTATGCCTAAAAACTGTCTAGAACTTGAAAAACTGTGCTTAATAGATGTGGCAGTAGTGAACATCCTTGTAATTCCTGATCTTGGTGGGAAATAGTTTGGTCTTTCATCATTAAACATTATGTCAGTATTATAGTGGATGCTGTTTATCAGACTGAAGAAGTGACCTTCTCTTTCTGGTTATTTTTATCATGAAATTTAATAGTATAAAATTCTTTCTTCCATGTCTGTTGGTTTGATCACATAGTCTTGTCTTTATTGTATTGCTATGGTGTGTTACGGGGATTGAACTCAGGGGCACTCTACCTCTGAGCTACACCCCCAGCCCTATTTTTTATTCTTTTATTTTGAAACAGGGTCTCACCAAGTTGCAGAGGGCCTCACTAAGTACCTGAGGCTGGCTTTGAACCTGCCGTCCTCCTGTCTCAGCCTCAAATGTGCCCCATTATGCCAGGCTATGTTGATTAGTTTTTAAATGTTGAACCAACCTTACATTCCTGGGATAAGTGGCACATGGCTATAGCATATAATCCTTTTATATATTGCAGCATTCAATTTTGTAATATTTTGTTAAGGATTTTTATGTGTATGTGATAAAAGATACTGGTTGTCTTTTTTCTGTTGTCTTAGCCTGTTTTTGATATCAGTACACTCGTGGCCTTAGGAGTTTCAAAGCATTCCTTAGGGGATCATACTGATTGCTCCTTGTGTCTGAATTTTATGTGCATTCTGATTAGATATTGTCTCTTGCCCAATTATTTCTTATTCTGTTTTTTTCTTCAGCTTTTTAAAAGTTTATCTTTTTAAAGCATAGGGTACCTGTCAATTGTAATTGACCTTTCCAGAAAGAGATATCAGAAGCACTAGGAAAAAGCAGCTACTTCCTCTACAATTTATATTTTCAGCCAGTTTCACTTTGTGTTCAGAATTAGTTTTAGAGAAACAGGTAAGACAGAACATACTAAATAAAATTCTATTTCTGAAGGAGTGGATACAGGACTTTGAGCTATGACATAAAGATTATTTAGAAGAGCTTGCCTTGGTGCTGGTGTAAGAGGCTTATACCAATATTTCAAGTCTTTGTGTAAAAATGTATTCTTCTAAAGTCCTTGAAAACTTTGAAATAAAACTATTTCAAAATAATTTGAAATAAAGCAATATGAAAACATGAAATATTTACATTCTTTGCTGTTTAAGAAACTTATTTGGTATTTTGGTCATGAAATAAGGACATTTATGCATCTCAATTTTCTTCTAGAATAACAAGATAAATTGTCTTTAAAAATCTTACATGTTTTTCATCTGAGAATGAGAGCAATTACACCATTTAAAATTATTTTCATTGCAAGTGATAAATAATGTTTTCTCCCCATAATAAAAGTAAAGCTCAGTGCCTTTCAGGACTAGAGCACTGGGTTTGATTTAGCATTTAATAGGCAGTGTCGTTCCTGCCTTTTGGGTTAACCCAGTACCTTCTATTCTAAAATATATATTGCAATCCCACCAACAGTGTCTTAGAGTTTCCACTTCTCCACATCCTCGCCAGCATCTGTTGTTGTTTGTGTTTTGAATGATTGCCATTCTAGTTGGAGTTAGGTGAAATCTCAGGGTAGTTTTGATTTGCATCTCTCTGATTGCCAGTGATGTTGAGCATTTTTTCATGCATTTATTGGCCATTTGAATTTCTTCTTTTGTGAAGTGTCTATTTAGTTCATTTGCCCATTTTGTTATTGGATGCTTTGTTTTCTTAGTGTTGAGTTTCTTGAGTTCTCTGTATATTCTAGATATTAGTCCTCTATCAGTGGTGTAGGTGGCAAAAATCTTCTCCCATTCTGTTGGCTCTCAACTGAGGTTCTTGATAGTTTCCTTTGCCGAACAGAACCTCTTCAGTTTCATGCAATCCCATGTATTGATTCTCCTTTTAATTTGTTGTGCCTTTGGGGTCTTGTTGAGGACATGTTTGTCTGTGCCTATGTGTTGTAGTGTTGGACCTATGCCCTCTTCAATGAGCTTCAAGGTGTCTGGTTTAATTTCCAAGTCTTTGATCCATCGTGAGTTGACTTTTGTACAGGGTGAAAAAGTGGGATTAATATCCAATTTTCTACATATGGTTAACCAGTTTTGCCAACACCATTTGTTGAAGAGGCTATCTTTTTTTTTCCAGTGCATGTTTTTGGCCCCTTTGTCAAAAATCAATTGGCTGAAAGTGTGTGGACTTGTTTCTGGGTCTTCTATTCTGCTCCATTGGTCTATATATCTGTTCTTTTGCCAGTACCATGCTGTTTTTATTACAATGGCTTTGTAGTATGAAGTCAGGTATTGTGATTCCTCCTGCATGGTTTTTGTTGCTGAGAACTACCTTGGCTATTCTGGGCTTTTTGTTATTCCAGATAAATTTAAGGACTGATTTTTCTATGTCTGTGAGGAATGATCTTGGTAGTTTAATGGGCATTGCATTAAATCTGTAGATCACTTTTGGGAGGATGGCCATTTTAATGATATTTATTCTACCAATCCATAAACATGGAAGGTCTTTCCATCTTCTAAGATCTTCTTTGATTTCTTTTTTGTGTTTTATAATTTTCTTTGTAGAGATCTTTTACCTCCTTGGTCAAGTTTATTCCTAGGTTTTTTATTTTCTTGTGGGAGATCCTAAGTGGAAGTGTTTTCTGAATTTCTCTTTTAGTAGATTTATGGTTGGTGTACAGAAAAGCTTCTGATTTTTTAAGATTGACTTTGTATCCAGATACTTTGCTGAATTTGTTGATCAGTTCTATAAGCTTTTTGGTTGAGTTTGTTGGTTTTTCTAAATATAGTATCATATCATCTGCAAATAGTGAAAGCTTGAGTTCTTCTTTTCCTATTTGTACTCCTTTGATTTCCTTTTCTTGCCTTATTGCTCTGTCTAGAGTCTCTAGTACTATATTGAAGAGAAGTGGTGGTAATGGACATCCTTGTCTCGTTCCAGTTTTTAGGGGGAATTCTTGAAGTTTTTCCCCATTTAATATGATGTTGGCAGTGGGCTTATTGTAGATTGCTTTAATAATGTTGAGATACGTTCCTTCTATTCCAATTCTCTGCAGTGTTTTTATCATAAATGGATGTTGAATTTTATCAAATGCTTTTTCAGCATCTATTGAGATGATCATGTGGTTTTTGTCTTTGATTCTGTTTATATGATGAATTACATGGATTGATTTTCATATATTGAACCAACCTTGCATCCCTGGGATGAACCCTACCTGGTCATGGTGAATGATTTTCTTGATGTGGTTTTGAATGCGTGTTGCTAGTATTTTGTTTAATAGTTTTGCATCCAAGTTCATCAGAGATATAGGCCTGTAGTTTTCCTTCCTTGAACTGTCTTTATTCGGTTTGGGTATTAGTGTGATGTTGGCTTCATAGAATGTATTTGGGAGAGTCCCAGTTTTTTCTATTTCCAGAAATAGTTTGAGTAGTATTGGGGTTAGCGCTTCTATAAAGGTTTTATAGAATTCACTTGGAAAACCATCTGGTCCTGGGCTTTTCTTTGATGGTAAACTCTTTATTGATGTTTCAATCTCTTTGATTGTTATTGGTTGGTTTAAGTGTTCTATATCTTCTTGACTCAGTTTAGGAAGGTTGTATTTATCTAGGAAGTTGTCTATTTCCTCCAGATTTTCCATTTTGTTGGAGTATAGTTTTTCAAAGTAGTTTCTGATAATCCTCTGGATTTCTACGCTGTTAGTAGTAATGTCTCTTTTTTCATCCCTTATCTTCATAATTTGGGTTGATTCTCTCTTTTTTTTAGTTAGGTTGGCTAGTGGTTTATCAATCTTGTTAATTTTTTCAAGAAACCGGCTTTTAGTTTTGTTGATTTTCTGTATTGTTTTCTATTCTTTTTTCATTAATTTCTGCTCTAATTTTAATAATTTCCCATCTTCTGCTGGCTTTGGGGTTCAATTGTTCCTGCTTTTCAAGGGCTTTGATGTGTGTCATTAGGCTATTTATTTGAAGATTTTCTGCTTTTCTTATGTGAGCACTCAGTGCTATAAATTTTCCTCTTAATACTTCTTCAGAGTGTCCCAGAGGTTTTGATATGTTGTATCTTTATTTTCATTTGTTTCTAGAAATTTTTTGATTTCACCTCTTACATCTTCTATGACCCATTCTTCATTCAGAAGTGTGGTGTTCAGCCTCCACATGTTTATGTTGTTTCTTTGGGTCTTCTTATAGTTGATTTCTAGTTTCATTCCATTATGGTCTGAAATGACACAGGGAAGTATGTAACATTTTTTAAAATTTGCTAGTGCTCATTTTGTGTCCCAGGATATGATCTATTTTGGAGAAGGTTCCGTGAGCAGCTGAGAAAAATGTAAACTCCGCTGTAGTTGGGTGAAATATTCTATATGTGTCCAACAGGT
Organism: Muscardinus avellanarius; assembly: GCF_963383645.1. NCBI lineage: Eukaryota > Metazoa > Chordata > Mammalia > Rodentia > Gliridae > Muscardinus > Muscardinus avellanarius. The sequence continues at coordinate 7,632,768 of NC_137806.1, forward strand.
TCATTTGGTTAATGGTGTTCTTTAGTTCTAAGGCATCTTTACTGACCCTTTGTCTGGAAGATCGGTCTAGTATTGTGAGAGGTGTGTTGAAGTCTCCCAGTATTATTGTGTTGGGATTTATGTGTGACTTCATGTCACAAAGAGTTTGATTTATGAAAGTAGCTGCCCCTATGTTTGGGGCATAGATGTTGATTATTGTTATTTCCTCTTGCTGGACTATTCCTTTTACCAGTAAAATGTGACCTTCTTTGTCTCTTCTAATAAGTTTGGGTTTTAAGTCTAACTTGTCTGATATCATAGTTGCTACTCCTGCTTGTCTTCGAGTGCCATTAGCATGGATTACCTTGCTCCAGCCCTTTACCTTGAGTTTGTTCCTATCTTTACTTGTAAGGTGTGTTTCTTGTAAGCAGCAGATGGATGGATTCTGACTTTTAATCCAGTTTGCCACTTTATGTCTTTTTATTGGGGAGTTGAGGTCGTTTACATTCAGTGTGATTATAGAGAGATAATTTTTAATTCCCAAAATGTTAAGATCTTATTTCTGTTTGAGATACTGTTTATTCTTCTTTGCTTAGTTGTCTGCTGGATGGGAATTCTTGTTTCTTTGGTTCTGGCGTGTATTACCCATTTCCTCTTTGCAGTTAATCTCCTTGAGTATTTTCTCTAGCGCTGGTTTTGAAGACATAAATTCCTTTCAGTTCCTGTTTGTCATGGAAGCTTCTTATTTCCCCATCTAATTTGATGGATAGTTTTGCTGGGTAGGAAATTTTTGGCTGGAAGTTGTTTTCTTTCAGAGTTTGGAATATGTTACTCCATGCCCTTCTTGCTTTCATAACTTGGTTTGGGAAGTCTGGAGTGATTCTAATTGGTTTGCCTCTGAATGTCACGTGGCCTTTTGTTTTTGTTGCCTTTAAGATTCTCTGCTTGGCTTCCACATTGGTCATTTTGACCATTATGTGGCGTGGGGATCCTCTTCTCCGATCTTGTCTAAAGGGAGTTCTATAAGTTTCCTGGACCTGTGTATCGACCTCTTGCTCTAGGTTTGGAAAATTTTCTGCTATTACTTCCTTGAAGAGATTATTGATCCCTTTGGTTTCACCTTCTTTTCCCTCTTCTATTCCAATTATTCTTAGGTTAGCTCTCTTAAAATGGGCCCATATTTCTTCAATGTCAGATTCCTGCTGTCGGATTTTTTTTTTTTTCTAACTTAGAAACTATGCGTTCATTTTTGGAATGATCATCTTCAAGAAGCGAGATTCTATTCTCCATGTGGTCTAATCTGTTGTTTATACTTTGAATTGAGGACTTTATTTCAATGATTGCATCCTTTATCTCTTTTTTACTCTGTCTGAATTCTTTTCAAAAGTTCTCTATTATTTGTGAAGTTAATTTCCTGATTTGATCTTCTAGAGATCTTTGGATTTCTGTGTTATCAGATTCTGATGTTGTGGGGTTGAAGGCATTCACTGCTCCATTGTTATTTCTCTTTCCCGTCATTTTGGAAGTTTGTGCCTTCTCTGGGTTCTTCCCTGGGTCACTACAAGTTCACTTAAGGTGCTCTGGATCTCGAGTCTGTGGTATCTCAGTCACCACAACTCCTTTACTGGGTTGTATCACAAAGTCTCAGACCCAGGGAGTCAATCGAGGCTGCTTAGACCGTGGGGGGTGCCAAGTTGGGCATTCTCCAGCAGGGAGTTGTGACTATGGTGTGATATCTCTGCCACTGCCACTCCCTCACTGGGTTGCACTGCTAAAATCTCCGACCCAGGGAGACTATCTGTGCAAGTACCTGGGAGTACAGAACTGGGATTTCTCCCCTAGGGGCCGCAATTTGACTCACGGTTGTTGAGTGCGCTGATGGAGCTGTAGTGAACTCGGTGGATTCGCTGCTGCTGCCACTGGCAATATGGCACCACTGCCATGCCCTCGGCCGTGATGTGGCGTATTTCTTCTCTGGTTTTGCGCTCCACTCTAAGTCCCTGCCAGGTGTGCTGATTCCGGCCCTTGGGAGCTTTAGATGTTCCCTGCACCGAAAAAACTGCTGACTGCCACCTGACTGTTCAGCACCTGCTCACCTTGGCTCACTGTCCACCCCTCCTCTCTAGAGCCTGGTGGCTGGTTAAGTGCGTTGGTCTTCAGCCGTCCGGTGAACTCGCCGCTGCTGCCGGCAGTAAGGCTCCGCTGTTGCGTCCTTGGCCGTGAGGTTGGCATAGTTCTTCTTTGGTTTTGAGCTCTGCTGAGTCCCTGTGGGGTGTGCTGATCCCGGCCCTTGGGAGCTTTAGACGCTCCTTGCGCCGAAAAAAACTGCTGACTGCTGCCCGGCTGTTCAGCAGCGGCTCACCTCGGCTCGCTGTCCACCCCTCCTCTCTGGCGCCTGGTGGCTGGTTGAGTGCATTGGTCTAGAGCCGTCCGGTTAACTCGCCGCTGCTGCCAGCAGTAAGGCGCTGCTGCTGCATCCTAGGCTGCAAGGCTGGCGTACCTCCTCTCTGGATTTGAGCTCCGTTCTGAGTTTCCCTCCTCTCTGGAGCCTGGTGCTACTAGAGAAGATGTAGGCCACTCCGCTTCTCGCCGCGGCTCTGGATGCCCCGGCCGCTCCAGCAGCTTCGTGCCGCGGCTCCGCTGCTCCGCGCCGCAGCGGCTGCGGCACTTTGGGCTGGTTTCTTTCTGGTGTCTTGTTTTTCCAGCCCTCTTTTTCTCTGTCCCTTGTATTTACAGTTTTTATTTCTTTACTGGTGGTGTTTTCTTGCTCTGAAAGGCTCTGGTTTTGTGGTAATAGAGTTCGATTGTTAGCGGGACTTGTAAGTGCTGCTTTCCTCCATCACCATCTTCCCGGAACTCACACCAGCTATTTAAATCAGACATATTAATTTAGATGAACTCTCACATTTATCCTTTTGATAGCTTTTGATTCTTTTCTGCTTTCAAACTTCTGTCTGTGATCATTTTTGTCTACTAAGTGTTTCTTAGTATTTTGTCTAATAAATGTTCCTTAGTATTTTCTATAGTACTGATCAGTTGCTAAAAAATGATAGAGTCTGGTTTCCTTAGAATATTTTTATTTTACTTTGGAAAGATAATTTTATTGTTTATAAAATTCTGAATTTTCTTCTTTCCATACTTGCAGGAGTCAATCCATTGTCATTTTTTTCATTATTTATGTAGCTGTCAGTTATAAATTTTAATGTTGCTCTTTTCAACATTAAATCATTTAAAAATGTTAAATGATTTTATTCGAGCACTTTTACATCATAGTGAGGTCCATGCGCACAGCTGTTGGTGTGGTCCTCTCCGGATCCCACAGCTCCTCTTCTGCACTCACGGTAGTGAGCTTGGTAGTAATACCGTCCATATCGCCATGGTACTCTGTGACTTCTTTCCCTCTTTACGCCTCCCTTCCTGCTTCCTTGGCCCTTCCCCTGTTTACTTTTGCTACTCAACAGGTCTCGCTACACATTAGTTAACATCTCTTATGTCTTTTGTTTTGTTCTCCAGCTTCCACATATGAGAAAACAACCATATAACTCTTGACCTTCTGAAATGACTGGCTGATCTCAGTTAGCAAAATATTCCTTAGTTGCATTCTGTAGACACATGCATATTACACATATGCACAATATGAGTATATATGTAATTGAATACATATATGTGCGTGTGTGTGAAGACTTTCTTTGCCTTTGAATTCAGCAGTTTTATTATGTCTAGGTGTTGTTTTCTTTGTATTAATCCAACTTAGGTTTTGTCTCTTAAATATGAGCTTAATATAGTTAGGAATTTCTACCATTCATCTTTTAAAATGGTGCTTCTGCTCTGTTTTTGCTCTCGTTCCTTCTTTGGGTGTCCAATTTAGACATGTTAGATATTTTTACATGTTCTTTGTTTGGCAAGGAAGATCCTAAACTACAGTTCAGTTTTCTCATCATCACAATGCTGAAACAAAAACTCTGTTTCTTTCCAGCTTTCTCTGAGTTTCTTAAACTTTCACCACAGGCAGATTAAGACTTTAACAAGCATTTTTGATTATTAGTCTTTGATTTCCACCTTGTCTCTGAAATTTTGTCTTCTCGAAGATTTTTGTAGCCCTTAACTTGATTATTTCTCTCTCTTCAGGACTCTGAGGGTACCCAAGCTTGCTGGCTTCTCTGCTTCTTGCCAACTTATGTCTGTCTGGATTCTGTTTCCCCCCCCCCCCCCCGTTCTTCATATCATAAAACACTCATTTCGAAATGCAGAACGGAAAGCCTCTATGCACGATTTTCTTTGCTAGATTTTGGGTTCTCCATTTTGGCTTGATTGGAAGCTTTCTAATGTCTCTACATTGACTCCTCCTCCCCCCTCTCTCCTTCCTCCTGCCCTCCCTCCCTTCCTTCTTTCTTTTCTTGCTTCTCCCTTCTCTCCTTCTCTTTTCTGGTAATTTTAGCTTGCTGAAAGCTGTTGTATCATAACCAGAAACTAAAATTTATTGCTGTCTTTCTTTCCTCTCTTTCAATAATACTGCTTACCTACTAAGCGTCAGGTATTATGTTAAGATTTGGAGGCACTGCATTGAAAAATATTGTACCCAATCCAGCTTAGGAAATAGATTGTTACAAGTGCCTCAGAAACCCTCTACATGGTCCTCTTTCAACCTCCACACCATTCTTTCCCAACAAATATAACAATTACCATTAATATTATATTGATTACTTATGTTCTTTATAGTTTCATATGTCTATATTCATAACAGTGCTTTATAAATTTTACATGTTGAATTTTGTAAAACTGAAAGTATCTGCAATGTGTTCTTTCTCAAGATTTTCATTAAATCAATGTAAATTGACATATATTCTACAGTTCATTCCTTCTTGTGCTTTTAGTGATGTATTTATTGTCATGTTAAAGTTTCGCATGGCTTTTTCAGTCAACAGACCTTTTGAATGTTTCATAGTGCAAATGCTTGGTTTTAAGACATATACACCTTTAAACGCCTAAACACTTCCAAATCATTTTCCAATATGTATTTATCAGAGGCTTAACAAGCATTTTTACTTGGACATTTATAAGACTTTTTTACATAGTCTACATGAAATTACGAGTAATTAGAAAACTAAGACATTCTGGATCATGTATAGAAAGTGGTTAAAACAATACAAACTTGAGAAACCTTGTATGAAGCAATCATACCAATCCCACTGGGTGATTATGGAGGCTTTAGTATCACAACAGTAGGGATGGCAAAGACTGTGTCAGGGTCTACTTTACATATATCCAGAAGTAAAAGTCATCAAAGTTAGAGGGTTAAAGGAGAACTAAAAATAACAGGTTTCTCCAGTGAGCAACTACACAAATAGCTTTAATATTTGTATAAAAGTCACAACACGCCGGGTGTGGTGGTGCACGCTTTTAATCCCCGCATTTGGGAGGCGGAGACAGGAGGATCGTGCAGGTTCGAAGCCAGCCGCACTGGCTTAAGAGACCCTGTTTCTAAGTAAAAAGTATAAAATAGGTCTGGGAGTGTAGCCCGGAGGTAGAAGGGCTTTCAGGAACCCCAGTACCACCAAAAAAAAAAAAAAAAAAAAGTCACAACACAGAGAGGTGGAGTAAGACTAAGTATAGAACAGAGCCCTGGGAAGCCCAGTTATGACATCCAGGAATAGGAGGAACCTCTGCTCAAGATGGAAAAGGAGCATCAGGAGAGTGAGAGGAAAACTGGAAATCTGAGCGTGGATGCAAGGGCAAGGAAGTGTTTCATGAAGAAGGCAATCATTATCAGGATTAAATTCTACAGAAAGGTTACAAGAACATGACCTGAGGGAATACACACTCAGTTTTATGGCACGAACATTCCTGTGACATGGGCAGTATCAGTTCCTTGGAGCCAGGGTAATGGCGGCAAACGCTGGGGTCTGATGAGGTCACAGGAGGTCGGAGCAGGGAGGTGCTGGAAGGATCGATGCAGTGGTGGAAAAGCTTGGGAGGAAGTGGAGGAGAACCTGGGAGGAGGAAGTGGAGGATAACCTGGGAGGAGGAAAGGCTCCTTTGTGCTACGTTTTTATGCGGCTGAGAATTTTACGGTTAATGGTGAGGAAGGTTGCTAGTGCAAAGGAAAAAGCTCAACAAAAGTCGGGGCATTATTGCTAGAGAACGTCACTGAGAACATGCATAAGGCACGTAACCCAAAGGAAGGTTAAATAGGCGGAGGGACAGCGCCACCTCTTCAGCAGAGCTGAGTATGGATTCAGGCCTGTCTGTTTACTCAAAGGCAGTTGAGTGAGTTTCTGAATCGTGGCTTTTATTCCCATTCCAAAACCTTTTATTTAAATGCATCTTGAACTCAAAGATAATATTCCCATTTTTTTCTGTTCTTTTTATAGCATGTCGTCTTTCAAAACTCACTTATTTTAGAAAAATATCTCAAGATGGACTGCTCCAAGACAAACAAGTTCCACGGGAAGCTTTCACGGTGAATAGGCGAGGCACAATTAGAGCAGATGAGCTTTCGCTTTTGTGCTCAGGCCTTTATGCAACCTGAGAGCCAGACCATGGATTTGTTCTTTGTTTCTGCAGCAAATAGCTTACAATAGGGTTCTGTAGGCAGGAGCTAAACTTAGTCAAGAATAAGAAGGCTGTCCCCAAAATGTAAAATCTGACCAGGGAGATGGAATGCCCAAGGTAGAACACAGATAAATCACCGTGAGTTGGCGGCCTAGTGGGGGACGCGTTTCCTTTTTGTGAAGTGTTGACCATAAGGAGCATTTCCATCCCTCGGGCCTCTGGGCCTGTCTGTGGGCGGGTCTAGGCAATCCGGCTTCTTGCTGTGAGATGCATTGCTGACATTTGCCTGAGTCTTCGCAGCCCCCGCAAGGCATCTTGCCGCACGTCAGGGTGAAGTTTGCAGACTTGGTGCCAGATGCTCTCCTCGAGCCCTGTGAGAGCTGGTTCCACCGACTAGAACAAGAACATGTCAGAAATGAACTTTGTCATCAAGGGCGGCATCTTCTCCTCTGCCCTCAGCCATGCCCCCATGCAACAGCCCATCGGGCTTTTTAAACCGGGGTCTGGCAGCTACTGAATAATAGAGACGCGACGAGATTCCTTTCCTCCACGCTGCAATCCTGCTTCATTTGTTATTCATGAGCACTTGTTTTCTGGGAGATGGTTTGATGCAATATGTGGGTGAGGTGCGCACTGTCATTGCCTGGAGGCCTTTTCGGATTTTCCCTGTTTTCAGTGTTTTCTGTTGCTTTAATAAGCTTGCCAAGACTAGTAGAGAGGAAGCCACTGGATGTTAATAGTAATTGATCTGTTTCAGCACCGAGTTCCCACCCCCTCAGCCCATTTTCCAATTGGCAGATTCAACACTTTATAGTATTTCTTCACATGATGCATAAATCAATAAATAGACAAATTCTGTAATCTTTGAAATGTAGCAAACCTCAGTTCCAACTTCACCTTCCCAGTGTCAAGGCTTTTATCTCTCTCGATGCTTCTGCGGTGCTGCCATCTGCTTGGTGAGCAGGGCTCAGTAAATTCGATACAGCAGGGAACTTTCTGGAATTAGATAAGTCTTTCATAAAAACAGAGCCAAGCCGTTCTGGCCATGGAAGGAGAAGAGGAAGTTCGAAATGGGATGGCCGCTCCAACCCCAGGCTCGCCTTGCTGTGCTTGCTGGGCTGGGGCTGGGGTGAAACGTCTGCGAACAGGTTTCTGCATTTACCTGAGGTGCGGGAGGCTTCTGTTTTCAGGAAATTCAAGCACAGGGGAAGCACTCCACTCATCTGCCCCAAAACGAAGATTCATTTTCGAAGATCCAAGTTGGAAAATTCTACATTGGAGAAAGAGAGGCTTATTTTTAAAAGTTGCAATGGGCGTAGGACTTAATTGCATTTCTTAAAATACATTTGATATATATGTCTTTGAATTAATGACCTTTACTTATTTGAAGCTCAGTAATCCAGAAGACTGATTTATCTGAAATAGAATATTGCCTGAAAGCAAGAAGAACAGAACAATAAAAACCTTGGCACAATCAAAATGAATTTGCTTTTGTTGGTACTGAGGATTGAACCCAGAGGTCCTCTTCCGCCGAGCTACACCCTCAGCACTTAAAATACTTAGTTTTCTAAATTTGAGACAGGGTCTCACTAAGTTGCCTAGGCTGGTCTTAACCTGCCAACCTCCTGTCTCATCTCCAAAATACTAGGGTTACAGGTGTGCACCACCACGCCTGGCACAACCCAGATAAGGTTTTAAAGCACCCAAGCACCAGTGCCGACTCCTCGCTTGTGGAATGTGGTGTTATTGGTGTATTATGCACTTGCACTTCCCTGAGAGTCGTTGTAACTCTGTTTTGAGTCAGGCCTCTAGGGTGGGATCCTGGCTCCATTAATTCCTAGCTCTGTGGCTTTGAGCAAGTCCCTATGACTGCCTGCGCTTCTGCCTTCTCATCTTTAAAATGGCCATGACATCAGAGTGGATATAGTATTTGTGGTGCACTCAGAACAGTGGACGCTGGACAGCCAACACTCCGGGAACAGTGGAGATACTTGTTTTTTTGTTTACTCCGATTTTACATATTTGTCTCATAGATTTTCTTTTCTTTTTTTTTTTTTTTTTTGGCGGTACTGGGGGTGGAACTCGGGGACATTCTACCTCTGAGCTACACCCTCAGCTCTATTTTTTATTCTTTGTTTTGAAACAGGGTCTCATTGATTTGCAAAGGGCCTAAGTAGCTGAGGCTGGTCTTGAACTGTGATCCCCCAGTCTCACCCTCCCTAATGCTGGGATTACAAGTGTGCGCCACCACACCCAGCTCTCATAGACTCTTGCTTTGCACTCTTGGTCGTCTAATTCCCAGGTCCACAGACAAAGGTAGTCACACTTAGAAGGGAGAAAGGCAAGCCAGGCCTGGTGGTGCCCTGGCCTAGAGTCCCAGCTACTCAGTAGGCTGAGACAGGAGGATTGCAGGTCCACGGCTTGTCGGGGCAGCGTAGCAGGACTCTACCACCCCTGTCAAAAAATAAACACAAAACAAGGGGTAGAGTAACTTGGAGCAGTGTAGCCCATGTTTTAGGATGGATATATGACAGCTGGTAGCTCAAAAGAAGAAAAAAACAAAATAAAACCATAAAACTAAGCATAAGAACTCAAAAAGTCTCACAGCCTGGGTTGTGGAGTGTTTGAACAATAGCCGTAGGCTTCAGTAGCTCCTGGGTCTCAGTGAATTTCTGCACAGTTCCTACCTGGTGTTCACAGTAATGGTTTTGACTCATGAACAAAACATTCAATTCTGTGCTTAGTGTTCAGTTCCGAGACTCCAGGAAACGTTTACATTTTAGGAAGATTCTGAAACAAAACATAAACAAGAAAGGCATCTAAGTCCATTTCTGGAGGATTTTGCATTATGTAAACTTTGGTGTATTCCCATTTGTTTCTTTGCTTTCTCCTTAGTCCAATTTGGTGTTCCTTTAACTGTGATTCTTAAGTACACGTATCATTTATGTTAAATGCCAAATGAGACTTTCCCTGATTTTCATGTTAGCAATTCCATTGTTCAATAACACAACCGTAAAATAATCGTGATGACTGTCAGGCTGGCTGGGTTTTTCTCTGCAATTGTGTTACCAGGAGTTGACAGTCTATAGCACGTGAGTTGAATTTTACATCGGCAGATTGCACTATGACTTGTAATCGTTACACACACATCTTAGAGGAAGAACGACCATTTTGTTCTAAACCCTCTTTTAAAACTATTCAGCTACCAGGTGGAATGGCACACACTTGTAATATCAGTACTTGGGAGGAAAATTGTAGGTTTGAGGACAGCCTCAGCAATGTAGGGAGGCTCTTAGCAACCAGCAAGACCCTGTTTCAGAAATGAATGAATAGCTGGGTTTGGGAGGCTGAGACAGGAGGATTCTGGCTCATGGACAGCCTCAGCTACTTAGTGAGGCCCTTAGCAACTTAGTGAGACCTTATTTTAAAATAAAGAATAAAAGCCGGGCATAGTGGCGCACACTTGTAATCCCCGCGCTTGGGAGGCGGAGACAGGAGGATCGTGCAGGTTCGAAGCCAGCCTCGCTGGCTCAAGAACCCTGTTTCAAAATAAAAATATAAATATAGATCTGGGAGTGTAGCCCGGAGGTAGAAGGGTTTCCAGGAACCCCAGTACCACCAAGAAAAATAAAATAAAATAAAGAATAAAAAATAAGGCTGGGGGTATAGCTTGGAGGTAGAATGCCACTGAGTTCCATTCCCAGTACCACAAAAAAGAGTGAATAGCTGGGGCCAGTGAGGCCGGGATCGGAGCCTGCCATGAGGCAAGGCCGTTATTGAGGCCTCTGAGGCTGGGATCGGAGCCTGCCAAGGGGTTAGGCCGGTGCTGGGGCCAGCAAGGCCGGGATCGGAGCCTGCCAAGGGGTTAGGCCGGTGCTGGGGCCTCTGAGGCCGGGATCAGAGCCTGCTGAGAGGTTAGGCCAGTGCCAGGGCCACTGGCCGGCATCGGAGCCTTCTGTGAGGCAAGGCCGCTACTGAGGCCTCTGAGGCCTGGATCGGAGCCTGCTGAGGGGTTAGGCCGATGCCGGGGACATCGGCTAACATCAGAGCCTGCTGTGAGGAAGGCCGGAGCTGGGGCCTCTGAGGCCGGGATTGGAGCCAGCTGAGGGGTTAGGCCGGTGTCGGGGCCAGTGAGGCCAGAACCGGGGCCTACCATGAGGCAAGGCCGCTGCATGAGCCAGCGAGGTCTGGATCAGTCCACCGGGTAGCCAGGCCACAACTGGGGCCGTCAAGATTGGGATCGGTATTTGCAACATGGCATGCACAGAGAAATATCGCAGAAAATTAAAACCAGATGCTTCCCCTAATCAGCAATAACTAGGAGGAAAGGGGCAACAGGAAGTAGTCGAGCTATAGAAAGGGCCCTTAAGCAATTAAGGGTGAAGCAATTAAGGTGAAGCAATTAAGGTGACCAATCAGAGGGTATGGAATAGGGGAGGATGGAGCCTCTTTAAAAAGCAGAAGGTACATAAACATATGTATCAAAGTTAATCACCAAACAAGCATGGGATCGAGGGAGGGGGAGGGAATGGGATGGGGACTGGATGAGGGCTAATTGAATGACGTGTGCTTGTATATCCTCTCAAGTCTTATATTCCAATGTGATATATGATTACAATGCACCAATAAAAATAAATTAAAAAAATAAATAAAATTGCATTACAGAGCTACTATAAAAATAAATGTCATATATGCACATAAAAAAGAGTGAATAAATAAATAAATAGGACACTAGGGATATAGCTTGATGGTAGAATATAGAACTGGGTTCAATCCCCAGTACTACAAAGAAAAAGAAAAATGTTTGGTGTTGGTAAAGTAATCACATAATGTTTTAAAACTGTTTACTTGTGGTAAAAAAAAAAAGTACACACAATATAAAATTCAACCATATTAATCTGTTTAACTGTCACAGCACGTGACAGCACTTTTTTCCTTTAAAACCTGGGTATCACTCTATTGTTTCCTTGTACCGCCTTTTGCTTACTCTGTCCTCTGTTGGTAGAAATGGGTGTTATCTGTGCATCTTCCTCTGGTTAGTACCTCGCAGACCAGGAGTTTGCAGATACCTCTTTACGTTCCTGCTTTCAACCATGTTGGATACATACCCAGAAGTGAGCTCTCAGGATAAAGTAAAACTCTGTGTCCGTGGTACTAAGGACTGAACACAGGGGGTGCTGTCACTGAGACACATCCCCACCCCTTTAAATTTTTTTCTTTTGGAAACAAGGTCTCACTAAGTCACCAAGTACTAGCCTCAACCCTGGGATCCTCCTGTCTCAGTCTCCCAGTATTGGGTTACAGGTATATGCCACTCTGCCCAGACATAGTAATTTATGTTTATTTTTTAAAGAAGCTTTCATGTTGCTTACCTTCATACTGTTTTCGATATTTTATATTCTCAAGTCGAGCGTGGTTGTGCATGCTTGTAATCCCAGCATTTGGGAGGCTGAGACAGGAGGATCACAGTTTGCGGACAGCCTCAGCTACTACTTAGTGAGGCCCTTTGCAACTCAGTGAGACCCTGTTTAAAAAAAATAAGGAATAAAAAATAGGGCTGTGAGTGTAACTCAGAGATAGAATGCCCCTGGGTTTCATCCTCAGTTTGACAAAAAAGAAACAAATATATATATTTTATATTCTCACCAACGATGCTCAGTGTCCCAACCTCGCCACATCCTCACAAGCATTATTTCTCCTCCTCTTCTTCCTCCTGCTCCTCCTCCTCCTGCTCCTCCTCCTCCTGCTCCTCCTCCTCCTGCTCCTCCTCCTGTTCCTCCTCCTCTTCCTCCTCCTGCTCCTCCTCCTCCTCCTGCTCCTTCTCCTGCTCCTCCTCCTCCTGCTCCTCCTCCTGCTCCTCCTCCTCCTGCTCCTCCTCCTCCTGCTCCTCCTCCTGCTCCTCCTCCTCCTGCTCCTCCTCCTCCTGCTCCTCCTCCTGCTCCTCCTCCTCCTGCTCCTCCTCCTGCTCCTCCTCCTCCTGCTCCTCCTCCTCCTGCTCCTCCTCCTCCTGCTCCTCCTCCTGCTCCTCCTCCTGCTCCTCCTCCTCCTGCTCCTCCTCCTCCTGCTCCTCCTCCTGCTCCTCCTCCTGCTCCTCCTCCTCCTGCTCCTTCTCCTCCTCCTGCTCCTTCTCCTCCTCCTGCTCCTCCTCCTGCTCCTCCTCCTCTCCTTTTTTATAGTAGCCCTTCTGAGTGATGCAGAGTGATACCTTATTAAGTATGGATTTGCATTTTCTTATGATTAATGATGGTAGACATCTTTTCATCTTTGTTGGCCATTTGTATATGTTTGGAGAAATGTTTATTAAAGTCTTTTGGCATTGGGGATTGAACCCAGGGGCATTCTACCTCTGAGCCAGACCTATAGCCCTATTTTACTTTTTATTTGATGAGTCTTGCTAAGTTGCTAAGCATCTTGTTAAACTCCTGAGGCTGGTCTCAAACCTGCAGTCCCCCTGTTTCAGCCTCCCAAGTACTGAGATTATAGACGTGTGCCACCATGTCTGGCTTTTTGCCAATATTTCAAAGTAGACAGTTTGTAAGTTGTTTTTGTTTGTTTGTTTGTTTGTTTGTTTGTTTTTGCAGTATTGGGAATGGAACTCAGGGGCATTCAACCTCCAAGGTACACCCCCAGCCTTATTTATTTATTTATTTATTTATTTATTTATTTATTTATTTATTTATTGGTGGTACTGGGGTTCCTGGAAACCCTTCTATTTCCAGGCTATACTCCCAGACCTATTTTTATATTTTTATTTGGAAACAGGGTCTCTTAAACCAGCACGGCTGGCTTCGAACCTGTGGTGCTATCCTTCTGTCTCCGCCTCCCAAGTGTGGGGATTACAAGTGTGTGACACCACCAGGCCTGGCTTTATTCTTTATTTTGAAACAGGGTCTCCCTAAGTTGTGGAGGGTCTCACTAAGTAGCTGAGGCTGTCCCCGAACCACGATCCTCCTGTCTCAGCCTCCCAAATGCTGGGATTACAAGCTTGTGGCACCACGCCCGGCTGTTTGTAAGTTTTAATTTTTTATTTTTTGACACTGAGTTGTAGGAGTTTTTATTTTTTATTTTATTTATTTATTTTTTGGTGATACTAGGGGTGGAACCCAGAGGCTTTCTACCTCCGGGCTATACTCCCAGACCTTTTTTATATTTTATTTGGAAACAGGGTCTCACTAAGTTGCTGAGAGCCTCACTAAGTAGCTGAGGCTGGCTTCGAACCCGTGCAATCCTCCTGTCTCAGCCTCCCAAGCGCGGGGATTACAAGCGTGCGCCACCATGCCCGGCTTGGAGGTTTTAAATATATATATTCTGGATATTAGCTCCTTATCAAATATATGTTTTGCAAGTACTTTCTGTCATTCTGCAGGTTGCTTTTTCATTCTATTGGTCCTCCTCCCTTCCCTGTCCTTCTTTCACAAAGAAGTTTTTAAGTTTGATGTAGTTCATGTCCATTTTTACTTTTGTTGGTGGTGATTTTGTGTATTTTTCTTCTAGAATTTCGGTGGCTTTAGGTCTTATGTTTAGGGCTTCATTATTTTGAGTTAAAATTTTATGCAGCATTAGGCAAAGGTTCAGCTTCATTTTTTTTGCAAATAAATATCCAGCCTTCCCACCATCATTTGTTGAAAGAACTTTTCTGTCCCCATTGAGCGGTCTTGGGGCTCTTGCCAAAGATCCCGGTACACATGAGACTTTGTTTCTGACCTCGTATTCTATCCCCTTGGGCTGTATGTCTCTCTTTATGCCGGTATATGCTTTGGAGTCAGGATGTATGACAGCTATGGCTTTAAAGAATATTTTCAATATTATTTGGCATCTTTAGGATACTAGATATTCCACATGAATTTTTTGGATATTTTTTCTATTTCTGTCTAAACTACTGTTAGATTTTTTAAAAAATGTACTGGTGCATTGTAGTTATACATGTCAGTGGAGTACAAGATGGCAGAGCATACATGTACACATCGCTCATTTAGCCCTTCCCCAGTTCCCGCCCACCCCTCCCCTCCCTCCTCCTGTTTGGCTAGTGTTTGCTTTGATGTTTGTGAACGTGCATCCTGTACATTGGGGGGTTTCCCTCTTCCTCCCTCCCGTCTCCCCCGTTAGGTCACCTTATTTTCTCCTCTATGGTTTCTCCCCTTTCGTTTAGAGTTCCTTCTAGGACCCCTTTTCTCCCTAACTTCTGCATATTGGGGAGAGCTCCGATTTCTTACTTTTTGTGACTGACTTATCTTTCTTATGTTAGAATTTTAATGGGATTGTATTGAATCTGTACATAACTTTAAAAGTTATAGGTCTTTTAATAATATTAAACCTTCCAAGCCACTTCCAATGAACACTGGATATCATTCGATTTATTTTTATCTATATTTCCTTTCAGCAGTGTTTTGTAGTTTTCAGTGTCTAATTTTTTCACTTCCTTGGTGAATTTTAATTATTTGATTATTTTGTTAGTACAAATGGGATTGTTTTCAAGATTGACTTTTAGATTGTTTAATGTTTATCATCATTGTAGAGAAACACCCAGTTTTTATTTATTCTTTAAATGTTTAATGGACTGCTTCAGGGAAGCAGTCGGTGTATTTTGTTCTTATTATGGTCACTGTTGAGATCTTTCAAATGACTGATTCAGTATCCTTACTAGTTATAGATATATTCAGGTCTTTCTTTTTTTATGATTCAGTCATGGTAGGTTGTGTATTTTTGGAAGCTTATCCATTTTGCTCTAAACTCTTGACCACCATCTCTTATTCCTCTGGATCTAAAGTTGGATTTGATTGTTGGCTGTCAAGGACTCTCCGTACCAAGTCTCTGAGGATGGTTGGTAAGGTTCATCACAGAGAGCATCTGGTATTATAAATAGCTCCTTTTGGGGATTGAAGCAGGGGCATTCTACCTCTTAATGACACTCCTAGGTCTATTTTATTATGTATTTGGAAATGGGGTCTAACTAAGTTGCTGAGGGCTTCATTAAGTTGCTAAAGCTGGCTTTGAACCTGTGGTCCTCTTGTCTCAGCCTCTCATTAATTGGATTACAGGCATGTACCACTGCGCCTGTCTCTGCAATTCGTAATATGGGAAGCTCAGTGTCTGCCAAAGGCTACTTGAGGGACAGCTAGCCCCAAGAAGGAATATGTGCTACTGTTCCATCTCTTCCTCTTTAATTTTGACTTTAGTTTAGACTTACACATCTAAAATAATATATTTTGTACCTAAAGATCTTAAGTGAATGTGAGAACAAACTTCTGAAGTTTTCCTTCTGTATTAGGTGTGGGAATGTGTCTATGTTTATATTATAAATCCCCAAAGAGAAAAAAAATTATGAAATGCAGATCCTTGGTCCCCAAAGGGGAAACATTGGTCCAATATTCACCATATTTATAGGGACATTTAAAAGCATATATTTATTGGTACATTGTAATCATACATTATAATGACATTCGGGTGGTAGACACATATGTGCACTCAGATTGACCACATTTATTGCCTAGTCTTGAAAATGTATTGTTTGAGTTGGAAGTTAACATGGGTTGAGTAGCTAAGGGATGGGGAATGATGTTGTAGGTAGAGCAAGAAGTACAGAAAGTTGCTTCCAGATTGACAATCTTTAATGGAAAACATCCATCAAGCTCAGTTTATCCTCCAAGGCCAAGGTGCGGATCCCAGCACCTTAGGCTGCCACCCTGCAAGCACAATGAAAGATGTTAGACTCTTACTGATTTTAACTGATTCAAAGTTTTTATTTCCGTTGAGATTATGATAATTTTAATTCCCTAATGTGCATTACATACGTTCACAAACATACCAGAGTCAATCACTAAGCCAAACATGAAAGGAGGGAGGGGGAGGAAATGGGGGGGAACTGGGGAAGGGTTAAATGGGTGATGTGTGCCTGTATGCCTCCACCATCTTGCAACCCATTAAGATGTATGACTACAGTACACCAATAAGAAATAGAACAGAACAGGTTTGGGG
Source organism: Muscardinus avellanarius (assembly GCF_963383645.1). Classification (NCBI taxonomy): domain Eukaryota; kingdom Metazoa; phylum Chordata; class Mammalia; order Rodentia; family Gliridae; genus Muscardinus; species Muscardinus avellanarius. The sequence goes on from NC_137806.1 coordinate 7,649,274, forward strand.
GTGTAGCTCGATGATAGAGTCCTTACCTAGCATGTGTAAGACCCTGGATTCAATCTCCAAACTGTCAAAAAAGGATGGGGATGTAGTGGCGCATGCTCTGTAATCCCAGGACTTGGGAGGCTGAGACAGGAGGGTCCCAGCTTCAGGGCCAGCTTCAGCAACTTAGCCTCACCGAGGCCCTCTGCAACTCAGTAAAACCCTGTTTTCAAAAAAAAAAAAAAAAATAGGATAGGGCTGGGGGTATAGCTCAGAGGTAGAATATCTCTAGGTTCAATTCCCAGTACCAACAACAACAACAAAAAGTTTGAGGTAACTAATACTTCATGTTGTTTTGTTTTTCTGAGAAAATTTGGAAGCATTTTTTAAACTCAAGGGACTCTTTATTTGGCAGTGTTTATCTAAGCAGCTACATGTGTTAACTTTCAGTTTTGTCAGCTCTAAAATCTGCTTCAGAGCAGAGAGAGACTTTTTTTTTAATTCCAATAAACTTTCAGATTTGCCCCAAGCATTCACAATTCTCAACTGAGTCACCATTGCAGTGTTGAGTCATATCAGGAGGAAATTAGTGCTATTTTAATGAATGGCATTAACTTGCAAATCCCAGTGAAGCACAATATTGAAAGGACTCTACTGCAGCCTAACTGTTTGAGTTTACGTGGATGTGGACGTCGTTCCTCAAGGGATGTCCTCTTTGACCTAAGGAGGAGTTGCAGGAGGCGCACACATGGAGTGCCGAGGGAGACTGGGGACACTCGCCCAGTGAGCCCGATCAGCAGACACAACCGTGATGAGCAGTGACCAAAGTCACAGCTGGACGACTCTCCTGGGTTTGGTCCTGTTTCCTTTACCTGTAGGTGCTCAATGGTTCAGCCTCATCTGATCTCACAGGTCCAGCTGTCAACGTTATACAAATGATTTTTTTTTTTTTTTTTTTTTTGGTGGTACCGAGGTTCCTGGAAACACTTCTACCTCCAGGCTACACTCCCAGACCTATTTTATATTTTTATTTGGAAACAGGGTCTCCTAAGTCAGCAAGGCTGGCTTCCAACCTGCAAGATCCTCCTGTTTCCGCCTCCCACGCAAGGGAATTACAAGCGTGTGCCACCACGCCCAGCGATGCAAATGATTTTCAAATCATAAAGCCTCGACTTCTCTCCTAACTTCCATATTAGTTTGTGAAGCTTCTTGTTTGAGATCTGGAATTAAATCTCACATAGACATTTCCATGCTGACCATTTGCCAAATTGAACCTCTGATTTTTTTCCCCAATCCACTTGACCTGCAACCTTTCTCAAGTGAGTTGATGGCAACTCTTTGTGTGTATGTATGTGTGTGTGGTACTGGGGGTGGAACCCAGAGGCTTTCTACCTGCAGGCTATACTGCCAGAATTATTTTCTATTTTATTTGGAAACAGGGTCTCACTAAGTAGCTGAGAGCCTCACTAAGTAGCTGAGGCTGGCTTCGAACCTGTGTGATCTTCCTGTCTCAGCCTCCCAAGCGCGGGGATTACAAGCGTGCACCACCACGCCTGGCCTAACCAACACTATTCTTAAGACTGCTCAAGCTCAAAGCTTTGGTGGTAGTCTTTGTTTTTCTCCTTCTCTTAACACTTTGCACTTAATCCAGTAGGGCATTTTGGTAGCTCCACCTTCTTCAAACTATGTATGAGTCTGATTGAATAAATGTTCTTACAAATTAAAAAAGAAGACTCAAAGAAGTTAAAAGCAAACGCCTAAATTTACACAATTAGGGAGTGGTAAGGTCAGAATTCAAATCTTCATTTTTGACGGCACACAAATAACATGCTCTTTTCATAATACTAAAACTCTTCCAAAGTAAGCACTGTGATTGCTTTTTTAATTTATGCTGCTTGAAATATGATTCGATGTATAGTATAACTGGATGTTTAGAAGCAGCTCATGCTGTTTCCATTAGGTCCTGTGGGAATTTGTTAGACACATGGCAGGGATTTTGCAAATTCTTGCTAACTCCATGGAATAGACTGATGCTCGTCTGCCATTTTATTTTTCTCGAGGTCAAGAACCATGTTTTCAATTACAAAGTAGGATTGGATGTAAGTGTGTGATGGGTAAAAAAGGGGTATCCATGAGATAAAATACTCAAGAAGGCCCTTCAGAAAGCTGTGTTTTCAAAAATTTCTTGCTACGCCTTGATTTCAGAATGTGTTTTAGCTCTCAGCACCACGAATATAAATGTTTCTATGTTTTGAAGTTTTTATTATATTTAAAATCAATCTTGATGTATATCATTTCCTCTTAGATTATAAAATTACTATTTAAGTTAGACTTTTCTCTGAAGTCTTAGTATGAGAGACCATGTTATAACTTTTAAATCTACTATATTCTAAGACCCTCTGATAGATTAGTGGCAAAAGGCAAAAAGTTAGACTTTGGCAGAGAGATCAGAAAAGGAATTTCAATGTCACAGTGTTGATTAGATTATTAAAACATCCATTTTGCTGATATACTGTTTATAGTTTAATAGCAGGTATTTCTTGCTCATGTAATTGAATAAAGCAGAAATAAAGTATGCTAAGATCAATTTTACTTGGGTTAAGTGATATTCTTGAGAAAAATATGATGTAAGATTGCATCTTGGGGAGATGTCTATTGTCCGTGGATATGACACTTTTGGAAAGCTGGTCATGTGTTCCTTCTATTTACATATATGTACAACAATTCTCTGCCAAATAGATTCTTGGGTGCAGAGTCCTTGGGATTGGTAATTCATCTTCTGTGTTTGCATTTTAAAATTTACTTGTTTTCTTCTATCCATTTGTGCTATTTTAGTGCAAGGATGAAATCTGCTGAATATTAACTCATAAAAGCAATTTCCATATTTCAACTTCTATGTGTTTATTTGTTTATATCCTTACCTACTTTTACTTTGACAGAAATATTTGGTATGAAATGACTTTTAAAATATTCTTTGGGAATTTTTTCTTCAAGCCACAAGATTATATATACGATGCATGAAACCCAAAACTGTGTCTAGTAATCACTTTCTGTGGCATCCCAGTGAGTTAAATATGCACAGCACCTGCAGCTGTACTGACATGTATTTAGAAAGGAAACACGGCTTGCTACTTCTAAAAAAAAGGTCTGTTGGCAAACAAACCTAAAATAAAAGTTAAAAAAAAGATTTTATTTCAGGAGAATGTGTTCATTCTGTTGGTATTTGCAATGATGGATATCTAGAGGTCTTTATACTGTGAAATCAACTACCATCCATGCATCATCTCTTTCCTTCTTCGCAGTGCATGCCAATAAAAGGCCTCGGATTCGTGCTCGGAGCCTATCAGTGCGTCTGCAAAGCAGGTTTCTATCACCCCCGAGTGTTCTCGGTGAACAACTTTCAGAGTAAGTGCCCCTGGATTCTGTACATATCTACTTACAGGCATAAGCGACACTGTTACTAATCATTCCAATTTTCTTTAAACCTTGTTAGGGTTAGATGGTTAAATCACATGGATTTGGTGTTCTTTCTTCACTTAGGGAGTTTTAGGTTCAGTCCATCATTTGCAGTGCTCTAGAGTACACAAAAGTATGTTTGTTGTTCAGTATATTTTCAATTTCAAAACATTTTAAAAGCCTAGAAATATTGTAGCTACTGGGTAAGGCAAAATGGGGCTTAGTCATTAAGAGGTGTTACTTCAGAAGTTTCCTCAAATTAAATTGCCCAGCTTATTTACTCAATTGGTTTATCAGTTTGGTCCTGGGTTGATTCTCTATCCTGCATGAACTCAGCCTCCCAGCTCCGCCCGAGCTGAGCCCTCTGCTCAGGGTTGTACCTGCTAAAACCAAGATGTCACTTGTGAGGCGATCCCCTCTGAGGCTTAGGGCACTCTTCAGGGCTCCTTCAGACAGCTGGAAGAATCCATTTCCTTGCAACTGTACGCCTGAGGTCCGCACATCCTGGCCAGATGTCCGCTGGGGTCGCTCTCAGCTCCTCAATGTCAAGTCAAGGCCCTCCGTATGGCCCCTCACGGCGTGGCTGCTTGCTTCTCCAAAGCTGCCGGGAGAGCCCCGCAGACTAAGGCGCCAGCACAGGCTTTTATAACACAGTGTAGCCACGGAGTGACGTCCTGTCTCTTTGCCAGGTAATGTCATTTATTCCATCGTATTCATAGGCTCATCTACATTCCAGTCGGGGAGTTATTACAGAGATTGTAGTTCAGAAGTGAAGCCTGGTCATCTGATTATAGCTATTTCAGAAAATGTTAGTGATACGCCTTAAATACTGAGTAGAGAATGCAACATTGCTATATTAGCTTGTTACCAGCTATTGGATGTAATAGCTGACATTGAGGAGTATACTGGAAAAAAGGGATGGTTTTATGAGAAGTTGGGGTTTGGGGTTGCTGTGACTGGGGCAAATGTCTCTTCTATATAGTTATCTGTTAATATCTTCCAGCCCTATTAGTGCTATGCATAGGAATATATATATAGGAATCTTCATATATATATATATGTGTGTGTGTGTGTGTGTGTGTGTGTGTGTGTGTGTGTGTTAATAGATTGTTTCCTCTCTCTTGCAAAACACTATTCTTTGTCTCAAGTCTATTTATGTTTAACTCCTACATTCTAGAGGTGAAGAACATTTTTCTGTCTCCTCACCCATCATATATTTCAGAGTTTGACCTTTGTTCTGGGCAGAATTTTAAGATGCTCTCCAAAATTCAGCTTCCACATACACTGCACAGGCCTCTCTCCCTATGCGTGGGTGGGGCCTGGGATTGAGATGAAGTAGGTGCTCCCAGGCCGAGGACAGCTGCAGAGCACACGTAGTGCGTCAGTCACTCTCGTGACAAGGTTGTATTATATATGGCTTCATTGTACCAGGAGAGAGGCAGAGAGAGAGGAGGAGAAAGAGGAGGAGGAGGAGGAGAAAGGAGAGGAGAGAAGAGATGGGTTATGCTGGCTTTGAAGTAGTGTACTACCTTTCTGGGAGGAGTCCATGCAACTGGGTAGTTCAGGATAGCAAACCCCACTGACAGCAAGAAAATAGGAAATTCGGCTAAATAATTTCAAGAAATTAAATTCTTCTAACTGCCTGGATGCACTTGGAAGAGGATCCCAAGCTTCCCATGAGAGTGCAGTCTAACCAAAATCATCAACAGAAACTTAAGAAATAAAGACACTTTAAGCACCTAAATTTTTAGTAATTATTACATACCCATGGGACACATAATAGCAGTAATAACGGTATGTTTTAGAATGTCTGTTTCTGTGTATGTGTATATGCATGTGTGTGTATGTGTGCACACGCGTGTGTATACCAACCCATGTCAATACCAGAGTTACTTGACATTCTTTACACTTATGGTCCAGACATAACATGACTCAACCCTGAAGGATCAAGGGAGTAGGTTTCGCTTATGTTCCGTGAAGGCATTTTGTGTCTGGTTTACCCACAGTTCTTCTCAGCTCCCACTATGTGACTGAAATAAAACATCTCAATATTGTAGAACCAGAGGATGACTGTGCCATTTGCTTCTAACACCACCAGGAGAGACTGGTTAACCTTTAGCAACTCATCTTTATTTAATTTACACACTCCTACTTTCTTCCTTATTTTAAAAGCCAGTGTTTGTTAGTGGACCCACTCTCTGAGAAAAGGCTGCTTCTTCGCACGTCTACTCTCATGCTGCACACATTGTGGCCATGGAAAAGAGGCCAGGGTGTTCAGAGAGAGGGTCTATGTTGGTGCAGCTTTGGCTGGGTGTTGGCCTCGGCATGTGCTTAGCCTTGACCGGCCTTCCTCACCAACAGAGCAGGAAGGAACAATATAACTGTTGTTATCATTTAAAGCCAGTGAACTGCTTGCCTGTTGGCCCTGTCAGATCATATGAAAATCCAACATTAATCACCCTTGTCCTAGAGAAAAAGTACAAAAGCCTGACCAGGAATATGACCTGTCACTCACCAGGGTTATTCACCAAGGGCTGTGCCAACATTTTTAATATGTGTTGCTTGTTACTGGAATATTTACGTGTCTCTGTATTTTAGTATTTTAAATCTTTTAATCATAGTATCTAGGCAAATTACATGGGGAGTTGTTTTCCTACTTTTTTGAGGAGGTTATTTGAAGTGGGAATGACCACAGGTGGGGTCAAAGGTCAAAGGTAAAGGATTGGAGACCCCAATTATGAGATAGCGTATGTGCGTCTGCTAGCACTGTCCATGAAGTTAAATGAAGGAGCACACACACACACACACACACACACACACACAAACACGCAATGCATATTAACAGACATTAACCATACATATAAAGAGATTACCCATAAACCCCACTGGTCATTAGCTAAGTATTTTATCACATCATGATGACCGGTGACTTCAGCTGGCACTTTGAAAGCACTGCTTGTCCATGGCTCAGAGCGGCGATGGGGGAGGCGAAGTCTGCAGAAGGGCGATGGAAAGAAAGGGCATTTGAGAGTTAAGAGGCAACAGGGAGAAATTAATTAGTTGCCTCCTAGGAAGAACGGAGCACAGACCACAGAAAGGTGCACCACAAAGATGAAATTTACTTAGCTTAGAGTTGTAAATCTAGAAAAAGACTCCAGATTCCCATCGCTAAGTGTTTTAGATAAAATGTCATTGTGGCTATTGAAAAGCTTACTAAAGCTGGGCTTGGTGGTGTGTGCTTGTAATCCCAGCATTCGTGAGGCTGAGACAGGAGGATCACGGTTCGCAGGCAGCCTCAGCTGCTTAGTGAGGTCCTTTGCAACCCAGTGTGACCCTGTTTTAAAATAAAGAACAAAAAATAGGGCCAGGGGTGTAGCTTGAAGGTAGAATGCCCCTGGGTTCAATCCACAGTACTGGAAAAAAAATCTTACTAAAATGTGAAGTGGTGTGTCATTTTTTAGTTAGATGGGGGCCCACAGTAAACAAGGGCTTGTAAAGACCAACACGGATGCGTCAGAAGATGACATGATTGCCAACTGTGCTGACAGCTGGGAAGCCCTGTCCTGCGTCCCCCTCGAGACCGGTGGTCACATGTGAGCTGATGGATTCTGACATCTAGAGGGAAGCAGGACTTCAGCAGGACCAAGTGCGGATGCATACATAGCTGTCTCTTCAGACCCCGGTTGCTCCCTTCAGGCTGATGAGAGGGAGGCGTGAGGCAGTCTCATCTTTCCCAAGTCGTCTTTCTTAATAGGACCTCTCACTTCAGGGAAACCTCTTTTCTCCTTTATGTGCAGGTACTAGCCACCTCTGACTCTTCTTTCTTTTGTCTTTCGGACTGACTTCAGCCTGTGTCAATATCCAGATAAATTCCAGGTTACAAAGGAGCCAGAGCTCAAGTGACAACCACTGCCTTGCCATCTCCAGTTCTATTGACGTGAAAGATACATGGGGGAGAAAGTAAAAGGCAAACGATTAGATTTTTAAAACATAATTTTGAAAGAAAACAAAGGAATCTCCTTGAAAGAGGTACCTGATAGGGGTGTAGAGCCTGAGGCGCGCTGCTGGGTGTGCTCCCTGGGCTCTGGGTGAGCCTCTCTGGGTCACGTGTAGGTCTCCCCTCACTCTCCCTTCGTGGTTACATGGCTGGAGAGCTGGGACGACTCTTTCTGCACATCGTAGTCTTGTGCTCAGCAGAGCACATGCACATGCTGAGCACTTGCTTGGCCTTCTATAAAAGGTGGAAGTAGAGCTCCAGAAAGTCTACAGGGATGAAGTCAGACCCAAGGCCGAGGTGCCCTGCTGATCATAAGAGGACCTGGAGTTACTTATGATTTGTTTTCTTCTTTTATCTCTTTTTTCTATTTTCCTATATAAAGATGCTTCATGTAAAAAAATCCTAAAGGTTTAAAGTAAAATGTAACATTCAGACTGTACTCCTATATACCTATTTTTATTCAGATATGGTGATAAAAATAAAACGTTAAAAATCCAAATTTAGCAAACTTTGACAAGGACCAAGATATTTATGTAGTGCCTTAAGTATCTTTCCACAAATTACAATTTACATAGAAAGAAATGTGTGACATATTAGCTTCCTAAATCATCGAAGCTGGCACCCTCGGTTATAGGCGCAAACCGATGCCTCGTGCCTCCTGATGGGCTACACTGAGAAGGTATTTCTGCCAAAAATTAAGAATCTGAACCTAATGTTGAAAAATCAACATGCAAACACACATCAAGGCCTTCTATAAAATAATTGGCTTGTGCTGTCCAAAAATGTCAGGCTCACAAAGGACAAAAAAACTGCGGGGAACTGTTGTGGGTCAGAAATTAGGGACATGGCAGCCAAGTCCAATATGTGACCCTGGATTTCATCCTGGAGGGAGAAAAAATCCTACAAAAGACATCATAGTGATGATTGATAAATCGTAACTCTACGTTACATCAGAATATCCTGTCAGTATGAAGTTTCCCAGTCTTGATAGTTACGATGTGATTTTGTATGAGCATGCCGTTTTCTTTCATACTACCTGAAGTGTTTCTGGATGAAGTGGCATGACATCTGTCTTTCACCTACTCTTTAGTGGTTCAGAAGAAACAGTATACGAATAGCTAGGTATGGTAAGGCAGGTTTATAATCCCAGACTTGGGAGACTGAGACAGGAGGATCGCAGGTTTATGGCCAGCCTCAGCTATTTATCAAGGCCCCCCGCAACTTAATGAGACTGTTTCAAAATAAAATAGGGCTGGGGTTGTAGCTCAGAGGTAGAATGCCTGAGTTCAATCCCCAGTAAAACACACACACACACACACACACACACACACACACACACACAAATAATATACATATTAAAGTATAGACATCTGTCTATCAAGAGACTGAATGATACATATAGCAGGATGTAAATAAATGGTGAGTCTGGATAAAAATACATAAGATTTCTTTGTAATATTTTATGTAAATTTTACAACCATATCAAAGTCAATCACTAAGCTAAGAGAAAGACGGAAGGGAGAGTGAATGGGGGTGTCATAGGGAAGGGCTAAATGAGTAATGTGTGCATGTATCCTCTACCATCTTATACCCCATTAAAATGCATGGCTATAATGCACCAATAAAAGTAAATATAAAAATAAATAAATTTTAAATTAGAAGAGAATTAAAAATTACAAGCATATAATTTTCAGAACATTGTGTTTCAGAGAGCAAAAATTTTTTAATCATGGTGGAATAGGTAGATTAACTAGATCCCTGATTTAAAGTGAGTTTACTTAAATGCATTCATTGTTACCTAAGAGGACATACTTGTTATAAAATATTTATTTTTCTTACAGAAATATTACATGTTTATTAAAGAAACTTAGTAATATACAGAGAAGTAGAATTGATAAGGCCATTTTAACATTGATTGTTTATTTAATTCTTCCCAGCCTGTAGTTTCTATATAAATGTGTGTATATATTATCTTTCAAAAACCTTGGTATAATATTCAATTTCAATATCATACATAGTTCTCTTGAACACAATGTTAATAGCTACATAGAATTCCATTGAATAAATGCAGGATATTTGTTCATTCTAAGGTTTATGCTTTCACTAGTTTATATAAATATAAAACTCTGCCTATATAAACTAGAGGTTTTATGTTCTGTTGTCAAGGTAACAGTAGCCAGACAAGCAATACATGGTTCACAAATTATCATGATTTACTTGGCAGGCTCATGTTTACAGGTGAATAGTTAACATTGCGTGAATGTCCTAGGAATGTCTCTGTGCCCTTCTTGCAAAGGCCTTCTCTATATTTTCCTCAAGGCAGCATACTTCACATCCATCTAAGGAACTAAAAGGCCAATATTGCTGTCGCCCAGGTTAATGCTCTGTAGCTGTCATTTGTCTTCAGGATTTCTCTTTGATTGGAATGTTCTAAGAACCGTCTTCAAGCATGTTCAAACCATAGCAAAGCATATTGGCGTTTTGTGCACAAATGCCGTGTTTCAACTTGATCAGAACTGAGATTTCCAAATCAAATTATCATCCAAAATGGTTGCTACATATATTTACCCACAGGTGCCAAAGTCAACTGGGATAACTTACATTCTTTATGCATTTTTCTAGTTTATGTCTAGCCTCTTAAAATATCATTTTGAATAAATTCTTAAGCAAACCTGGTTAAAAATGATGCACTGAGTCAAATATTATTTTCAAGTATATATTTGCATCACAGAGCAGTTAACTGTGTGTGTGTGTGTGTGTGTGTGTGTGTGTGTGTGTGCGTGTGTGTGTTACTGTGGGACTAGAACTCAGGGGCATTCTACTTCCAAGCTACACTCCCAGGCCTATTTTATATTTTATTTGGAAACAGGTCTTGCTAAGTTGCTGATAACCTTGTTAAATTGCTGAGGCTGGCTTTGAACCTATGATCTTTCTGTTTCAGCCTCCCAAGTACTGGGATTTCAGGCATGGATCACCATATCTGAACCAGTAACTTTACTCAAGAGAACATTTATTTCTATAATTAGTAATTATTTTTTGAGTACCCAATATATACAAAATATTTCACTAGGTAGTGAGTATATAAAGAGATACATAAATCAAGACCCCCATATTCTAGGAATGTAAAATTCTAAACAGTGATAAACTGTGGTATCATTCAGTCGGTTAACAAAGCTCATTACTATTATTTAGCAGTAGTATAATCTCTAGAAGCTACATATATTCCCTTGTCCTAGATAGAACACAACTATTTTTGGAACTAGAAGATTATTTAATTGTGTATTAGGCCCCACAGAAAACCCTGGATGTGGAAGGCATCTTCCTTAATTCTAGTTGTTTTTTTGAGCTTTAGAAATGGCGTCTCCAACTTTTGGCTTCGTTTTTTCTTTGTATTTCTTATAGAAATGAAATGAAGAAGTTATTATGACAGAGCTTCTTATTATAGAGCCTCACCATTTGCCATTTGTGAGCCCATCTTCACATACTTTTTTAAAAATATACTTTAATTGGTGCCTTGTGGTGTCATGCTACAGTGTAGTTCCGAGTGATATAGACACATGCGCACAGCACTTGGTGAGTCTCTCCCAAGTCCTTCCTCGCTCCCCCCTTTCCCATATATGATACCGAGATTGCCATTGGTCATTTCACATATATACATCATATGGATGAAAGTGCTGCTTCCGTTCATTCTCCCTCCTCCAACACCACCCTCCTCTGCCCCCCATCACTCCCCTGGGGTTTCTGCTTCTCCATCTCAAGTTCCTCTTGTGTCCCAACCACCCCCTGGCTTTCACATGACAGAAAACGTAGGACCTTTGACTTTCTGTGGCTGTGTCAGCTCACTTAAAATGACGCTCCTCAGAGCCATGCCATTTTCTTGAAAATGACACAATGTTGTTCTTCTTTATTGCTGAGTAGAATTCCAACCCAAATCATCTTCAGATACTTTTGAGCATAAAAATTATGATTGGTAACAAGTTGCCTTTTGTCCACGAATATTGAAATGGTCATATACCCAGCATAATTATCAGAGTGGAGAGAATAGATTTGAGAAAATATAGAATGGTTTGGACTTATATTCAGTTTCTTGCCTTTTAATTAGCTGCTGTTATTTCAGTGGTCACACTATCCCTATTATTTCATTGCTATCTAAGGAAGATAATTGAGCATTTGGGCTTTTTCTGTTAGTGGGGCTACGGTCAGGATTTTTTTGGCACGGTATATTGAATCTTTTGTAATTTTTATTTTGATGGGGAAATAATGATATACAACCATTTTTCTATTTTTTTTTCAGAGTGTTCACAGTTTATTTGGGTACAGTCTATAAATCTGTGAAACTCGTAATAGTAAACGGAATAGAATAATGCAGGCAGGTCAAGCATCCTACAAGCTCAGAACTCAAAAGACGAGACAGTATAGAGAACTCTTATTACCCTCTTCATATCGTTGTTCAAACATTACCTTTGGAATGAAGACTATCCGGTCACTTTGTGTAATCCCCGCGCTTGGGAGGAGGAGACAGGAGGATCGCGCAGGTTCGAAGCCAGCTGCACAGGCTTAAGAGACCCTGTTTCCATAAAATAAAATAAAATAAAATAAAATAAAATAAAATAAAATAAAATAAAAGTATAAAATAGGTCTGGGAGTGTAGCCCCGAGGTAGAAGGGCTTCCAGGAACCCCAGTACCACCAATAAAATAAAATAAAATCACAGCCCCCACTGCCAGCACGTTGGGTTCTCCTCCCCACACCCACATTTTTTTCTTCTGTGTGCTTCTGAGTTTTAACACACTCTTTTTCATCTATTACATTGACTAACACATGTGTCTATTTTCTCCTGCTAGAACATAAATTCTGTAGAAGCAGAGACTTTTGTTTTACTCACCGATTTATCCCATGGAAACAGGGCCTGGCCCACAACTCAGTGCCCAAAAGAGTGATTGTTGAATTGAACAAGAAGTTTTGTTTCTGCCAGTTTCCATAAGGTCTGCAGTACTGTTGTCTCAGTTCATGCATTTCACACCTGGTTTCAAAAGTGTCTCAGAGTGTTTTGTAAAAATGTATACTGTAAAGTAGAATAACAATGAAGTAAATTAAGGAAACTGGATAAAAAGTAAAATAATACTCATGACAAAAGTCAGGGAGCCGAGCTGAGTGTGATGGTATACACCTGTAATCCCAGTATTTGGGAGGCAGACACAGGAGGACCACAGGTTTGAGACCAGCTTCAGCAACTTAGTGAAACCCTGTTTCAAAGCAAAAAATAAGAAGAACTGGGGGTGTAGCTCACAGCTAGAATGCCCCTGGGTTTAACTCAAAAAACAAAAAAGGAAAGAAAGAAAATTTAGGGATACGGTTAGGTTTTTTAAATTGATTAGAAATGGGTCATAAACTTGATACCAAACAAAAATACTTTCAAATTTTGGTTGGTTAAAAAATGACTGAGAATTTTACAAAGCTGAAGGGTTTGCCAAGTGTAGCTAAACTGTGTGTGATTGAGCTAGCCTACCACGATCATGTGCTCCCAGCACTAATGGTTCATATGCGCCCAGCAGCTAGCATGCCGCGCTATGTTTTAGGGCTGAATGAGTCAAAGTGCTAAATGTCCCTGCTTGTTCCATGCAGGAGAAGTATAGCTTCACATATTTAGGTTCCTGTTTCATTCATAATGAAAGTAAATAGTATATAATGTTTGCCTTGAATAAAGTCAGGAAGTTCTTAAGCCTGTGAGAAAATGTCAGCCTTTTTAGCCAGATCCAGAAAGCAAAGCTTGGGTTAAAAAGAACTGTTGCAAAAAAAAAAAAAAAATAGTGCCTTTCATAGATACTTTTTTCTTTACTAATTTAACTTTTGTTTGGATTCTGTTTGTGATAGTTGGTTTGTTTGGGGTGTGTTTGGATTCTGTTTGTGATAGTTGGTTTGTTTGGGGTGTGTTTGCACGTTAGGAATCACTGACCTTGGTCACTGATGTTGAATGTCTGAAAAACCATGCCATTTTGCTATTCTGTCCATTGTTTTTAGTGGTTTCTGATGAAAGTTAAATTTAATTTCTTTTCCTTCATTTCAGCCAGAAAGGGAAGTCTAAATCTTTTCCTCCAAAATTCAAATCTCAGAATTTATAGTTAATCATTTTGTAACCTCTAGCCTCTCTTTTATTCTGTAGCTTTCTTGATATTCTAGTTACCTTGATTAGAGTCCATGACAACTCTGAGTCCATAACAACTTCATGTCCACTATGGTGACTCTGACTTTATTTATGTGGTTATTCAGCTTGTACTCAAGAGGTCAATCATTCTTCTCTCAGTATCCCAGTCTCTGACACTTCTTGGCTTCTGACTTGCGTTCCATTCTTCTTTAAGTTAGTGTCTACCTTATATACCTGCTTTTGAAGACTTCACATCCTTCTTGTCCCCACTTGTAGCCTGCCGTTGCTATGACTATTTCCTTAGGTTTGGAGTGGCTTTGCATAAATGCAGTCGTGCCGTGCCTTTCTTCAGGCTGGAACTTCAGGTCATGCCTCTCATTTTCAGCAACCTCTGAAGTTATGGTATAGGAGGCAGGAAGCTACTCTGGACTCATGTGAGGCAGCTGTTTACTCAGGGTCCTTGATCCATGAGTAAGGGTAAAGTAGGGAAATGTTTGCTGTTATTCCAAGACCTACTCAGATTCAGGAGGTCACTGGAGGATGAAGCTTCGGCCACCAGTGGAGAGTAAAGACTGCAGTTCCATAATGCAGCCTTGCAGTCATCTTTTCTTCTCTTCTTCCTCTCCCTTTCCTCTCCTTACCCTTGAAAAAACATTCTTCAGTCACACAGGAGAACCCTGAAACAGGGCCATTGGCACAGTCCTCTTTATTCTCTGTCTCCAGCTTCTCCTCCCTCTCCATTTATTTCTACATTATTTGTAGAAAATCACAAAACGATTTTGACTGGGTCTCCTCGTGAGTCAGACCACTTTACTCTAACTGGATTCCGTTTCTGCCAAGTGATCCAGTGAGTCCCTTTCTCATACTGCTCTCCACCTCTCATGTCTTCAGTCTTGAAGCTGGCCTCTTTTGCTCTCAACGTACATTCTCACCACTTTGTTGAAAAATATAAAGCCAGAATGGCTTTCATATTTTCCCTTTACTTTACAATAGTTTTTTCAACCAGCTCCTGTTAATGTGTCAAAATAAATAAATACATAATTAAAAAGTAAAGCAAAGGAAAACTTCTGAACATTATTAATCCACCTCCACTTCTTTCCAGTGTTAGAAGAAAAGATATAAAGTATTCTTAAAGTTAATTTCTCCAGCCATATTCTTTATTTCATTCAATCTTAACTTCTAAAGTACTTTCTTTATAGTATTTTCATATCTTCCCTCAATTTCCAACAACTCTTTTTGCTGACTACTATATTCAAATCTTACTTGTATAGAAGAAAATGAAGCATACAAGCAAAATCCTCTTTATATCATCTTTGTTCCTATTAGTCATAAACTTTTCTTACTTTTATTTCATTCAATGAAACATTTATTGAAATAATAGTCTACCTTATCACATTTTTAGTCCTTAAGCCCTGAAAATTTAATTTAAATCTCTACTGGTCTTTGGAATGGACCATTTTAAAGGTCAATGAACGATAAAATCATCAACTCTCATAGCCTTTCCTCGGCCCTCATATTTGATCACATTCTAGCATTTTCCAGTAATTACCATTTCCTGTTACGACATTGAAGGTGCTTCTGTTGTCAAATGCCTTCTTTACATTCTCCAGCCGATATGTCATCCACTCCCAGAGCTCTCTCTGGGCTCTTTTTCTAACGCTGATCTTGCATCTATATTACAGCCTTGTATTATTTTTTACTTTTTGTACTATTTCTCCTAGACAGTGAGTTGGGCCTCAAATTTAACTTGTCGAAAATAGAACTTAGCATTCCCACTTGGCCCACCCATATCTTACTTCTTCTAATTTCCTTGTTTTCTGAATAGTGGTGCCTTTCTTTAAGGCATCAAGGAATCCCTAGTGCCTCTTAGCATCTCCTGTGTTTGGATAAGAGGAAAAAGAGCCAGTCACTGCGATTTGTACAAATCACTTTAATCTCCATAGCAATTAATATTTAATCAATTAGTGACCTACACCCAATGTGGGCAAGTGAACTATGTAATATCACAGTTATCTAAGAATGGGAACCATATCTGCTTGATGCTAAAATCTTGAGGATTTTAGCTGTATAACAGAGCGGTGACTCCTAATATATATATATATATACTGAATCATGAAAAAACCTTTTATTTATGTTTTACCACTGTATTTATTGAAGCAAAAGTGGACAGCTAGCTGACATGGCGCTGTACACCTGTAAAGCCTAGTACCTGGAGGCTGAGACAGGAAAACTACAAGTTTGAGGCCAACAGCACACAGTAACTTAGCAAGAAAGTTTGAAAGTAAAAAATAAAATAGGGCTGGGGGTGTATCTCAGAGGTAGCATGCCCCTGGGTTCCATCACCAGTAACACATGCACACATACTGGGGTGGGGGGGGGAGTGGAAGAGAGAGAAAGAAAGATAAAGAAAAAATTAGTAGACAAATTCACTTTAGAAAGATTATGAACCTTTTAACAAGAGTTGAAAGAAATACAGACTTTCCATTAAACTTGGTTATTAAATGATATTAACCAGAAGAACTTTCCCTCCTAATTCCTCAGTTAATCAAAGTCATATTATATACCGAACTGGATATATATTCATTAATGTTTTTTATGTGGTGTTCAAAGTTGAAAAAGGTTGAGTTTTTTTTTTTTTTTTTAGCATTTGTTGGTGCTGAAAACACAATCAGATCATGTTTAAGTATGGGCCTCAGAGCTAATTGAAGTCTGAGTACTTAGAAGAATCTAAAATTAAACAGAGGTTCAGAAGCAGCAGATTGCGGTGTTGTGGAAATACCCCGTGGGTATGCAAAGTGAGAATCGCTTGGAGAGCTTGGAACTACGCTCTGACTCTGGGCAAAGGATGCACAGGAAGTAGACAGTTGCACACTAAACCACTGTTGTTTAAGTGCTATCCCCAGCCCCGACTGAGACCTAGTGAACTTAGTAGGTGAGATCAGGATAACTAAGGGCAACCAGACCTTCCTTTCGGATTCTGTGCCACCTAGGTCGAGAAGTTTCCTAGGTGATGGGTCTGTGTCTTTGATGTACAAAAGATGTCAACTCCCTCGTTCCTCTCTGCCCAACACTCTCATGAATGCGTATGGAATATGACTTGTCCTTCAGGGAAGAGCATCAGGTGGTGCGTAAGATGGCGATAGAAAAGGCGGGCCGCCTGCTCTCTGCCTTTGAGGGATTTGGTTCCCAGTTTGGTTAATTTCTCTCAATGACTCTGAATGACATTTTTAAAGTCAAAGCGATCCAACGAATTTGATTGGAGTCCAGAGACAAAGTAACTCTCTCTCCTACCAGGAGAGTCGACAAAAGATCTCTAATGAATGGGAAAAGTTAAAAAAAAAAGTTTTGACTCTCATCTCTACCTCACCCACCTCAGAAGTGTGAATGACACTGTGGTTTTATTTGGAACTTTCAGGAAGGGGTCCGGATCACCATTTTGCAGGAAGTTCAAAAGAGATCTCAGAAGAAGCCCACGTGTGCCTCCCGTGCAGGGAGGGCTGCTCCTACTGTGCAGACGACAGCCCGTGCTTTGTCCAGGAGGATAAGTATCTGCGACTCGCTATCATCTCCTTCCAAGCCCTGTGTATGCTGCTGGACTTCGTCAGCATGCTGGTGGTTTACCACTTTCGCAAAGCCAAGGTAAACCCAGGTACCCTCGTGATGAGCTTCCTTTTTATTATGGAATAGCTGCTTCTCGTCTTAAGCAAATAAAATTCCTAAATCCTGGGCACTTTTCTACTAAGCAGAAGACCTTTCTATGCTATTATTGAATCAGAGTCTGAAAATTATATTCTTTAGTTCCCCAGGAAAAATAGGGGTTAATAATATGACACTTTATAATTTTCTTTAATGGAAAATGCCTCCCTCTATTTAGCCTGGGGCTTGAGTGTCTCATGACATTAAAGATCCCTCCTTTATATCATCTCTAGAACTTATTCAACCTATAACCACTGTATTATTCTTTTTCATACCTAGAAAGCCTTGTTATATCTATTATATTTCTTTTATTTCTTAGTCATATTCAAAGATGGTAACTGATGACACCTATTTTTTTTAGCACATTGTACTTTGAAGAATAAATTTATTCATGTCCTTGTATTTGGTCTTAGATTAGTGTCCCAGGACGATAATGATCCTCTGAACATCTTAGACAGCTTTTGAGAGTGTCTGTCCTGTAGTGCTGTTCTGAGAAAGCAGGGGCGTGCCTACATTCATAAGCTTCTCAGCCAAGAATGAATGAAATGCTGAAATGTTCAGGGAAGGGTTTTCTTCATGATATGTAACCAATACTGTGTTAGAATTTGTGGTTTTGTTATTTATAGCAAGTTGTTTGTGCTATTAGAAAGAAAGTTAAGCCTAAAGTTTCAACCTTTTCTGAGTTCCAGTGACTTCTTCCTGTTGGCCAGATTGTACCGAGTACTTTAGATTACGGAGCTTAGAGAAAGCGGAAAGTATTCCAATTAGAGGGAAATTCCTAATGGACATGATGTACATTCACAAACATATCAAAGTCAATCACTAAGCCAATCATGAGAAGGAGGGGGGGACGGGGCGGGAATTGGGTAAAGGCTAGTTGGGTGATGTGTGCATATCTGCCTCCACCATCTTGTATCCCATTTAGATGTATGACTACAATGCACCGATAAAATTTTTTTAAAAAAGAAAGGAATTTCAAAAAGAAAACAACCTCTGTGAATGCTATCACATAGACTCAAGTAAACTTTTTCATTTTAAAGGTTCAGTCATGATTCTAGGTTAATGTATTAATTGTGCTAGCGCCTTAGACTTTAGTAGTTATTTTAAGTAGACAATATTATTAACCACAGCATGTCACACAAATTAAAATCAAGCTTTGAGTCAGCAAAAGATATATGCAAACGAATTACTCTTCATTTGACTAAAAGGTGTTTTTCTCTTGCAACACTGCATTAGGTTGTATACATAATAAAATGGTAGGCAAGTGAAGTTAGGAAATAGATAATATTTTTTAAAAAGCCAGCCAGGGACAGACTGGGAGAACCGAAAGGTCTATTTAAATGAATTGCTCTGAAATTTCTCTGATATAATGAGTTCATTTACATAGTGGATAGCACATAGTTCATCTTGAATATTAATTGATTTTAATAATTAATGATTGCTGTGCTAAGTGAGTCAGTAATAAATGGTGAGTAAAATATTATATTGTGTAATAAGAAACCAAGAGAGTCTGGCTAGACCATTATCTTTATTTTATTTTATTGTTTTTTGGTACTAAGAATTGAACCCAGAATGATTCTACCTTCAAGCTATACCTGCAGCCCTCTTTTAATTTTTTTTTAAATGGAGTCTTGCTAGGTTGCTGAGAGTCTCACTAAATTGCTGAGGCTGTCCTTGAACCTATAATCCTTCTTTGTCAGTCCAGCCTCCCATGTACTGGGATTACAGGCTTGAACCGTTATGCTCATGTTATGACGTTATGTTAATGTTACTAAACATTGCCCACATTATTAACCCATTGAATTTCCCTGGGCTTTTATATGAAGTGTCAGACTACTGACCCAAATCCTACTTAACAGAGCTGTCATGAGAATAAATATCTTTACATATCATTTTGGTGAAATGTCTACAGATAAATTTGACATTCACTAGTTTGAATAGGGTCAGTTAGTTTTCACAGAATGTAACATCAGAGTAGGGGAATCTAAGTTAAAAAAGTCGGTGCACAAAGATCTTATATATTGAAGAAAGGGAATGCTTGGTGCCATTTGCCATGTGATTTCATTTAGCAGACGGCGGGTTCCCTGTGAACGAAGCAGGGCATTTCCAGAGTGGAGATGCAGATACGGAGCTGTGGGCCTTTGCTTTCTTCTTGAATGTGCCTTTGAGACATTTCTTTGGGTAAAGCAGAATCTTGGCCATCGCTTTTGGAGTTCTACTGTTATTTTCCTTACACGTGTCCCATTACATTCTCTACTTGCTGGCAATTAGGAGAAAGAAGTCCATTTAGTTTACATTTATTTGGACAAGAAGAAAAAGATCAAGTCACAGTATAGGAGTGGCATAGTCATTGCGAGTCAGTGTGCCGACCTGGGAACTCAGGTTGTTCAGACTTGAATCCCATCTTGGTTCCTTGAATCCTTGAGATCCTGAGGAAATCATCCAGCCTCTCTTTGCCTAGAGTTTTCTCCTCTTTAAAATGAGATTAACACACCGCATGCAAAAAATAACTCAGACAGAATCAGAAACCTGAGCAGGAATGTTGAAACTAAAACTTTTTCTGTAAGAAAACTTAGGCATAAATCTCATGATCTTGGATTAGGCAGTGGTGCTCTAAATAGGACATCAAATGCATAAATGACAAAAGAATAAATAGATAAGTACGACTTAATGAACATTAAAAATTTTGGAATATTAAAGGACACCATCAAGAAATTAAAAGGCATTACATAGAATGGCAGATCCATAGACTGCAGATTATAAGTAGGAAAACAGTATCCAGAACGTGTAACATGCTCTTCTACCTAAACAATAAATTAAAAATAAAACAATTTTAAAAATGGGCAAAGGATCTGAATAGACATTGCTTCAAAGAAGATGTGCAGTTTTTTTTTTTTCAATATGGCGACTGAGGGACACAGCACTCCTCAGTAGCTGAAGCAAATAAAGTTCAAATACTTAGAAAGCTGTGTCTTAATCAACAAAATAAATACATACCAGGAACCAAAACAAATCCTGGTACCTCGGGGGAACTCTGAACTTGAAGAAGAAGAAGAACATAGATTGGACACTGGACCAGTTGCAGATACAATCGCCGGCGGCGGGCTGCTTTCGTTGGCCCACGGAGCTGCCTGCCCGATAGTCCCGATAGTCCCACAGCAAGATAATCCAGGACTGAAAACAGCGAGCAGCACCCACGTCAGAATTCTGTGTGCTCACCAGCGACTGGATCACAACAGCATAGAGACTCCCACGAATCCTGAACCAAGGAAGACAGTGCTTTTGTTTTGGTATGGTTATTGCTGTTTTATTTTTTTTTTCTTTTAACCCACACTTCTCTTACTTTCATATGTTGTTTTTTTTTATATATATATTGGACAGTTTGCCTTATTTTTTTATTTCACACAGCTGCTAGTTCCTTTTATTTTATTCTTGTTCTTTTTTCCTCTTTCTTCCTCTTTCCTTCCTTTATTTTCATTCTCCTCCTTTGATTGGTTTTCCTCCCTTTTTCTTGGATTACATAATAGTCTTGGTATCTTGTGTGGATTTTTTTTTTCTATTCTTTTTTTATGTCTGTCTGCTCCTTCCATCACCCCTATTTACAAACCTTCCCACACTAACCCTACACACTTTCCCCCCCAAAAACTTTTCCACATAATATACCTCCTGGTCTAATACTCTAAGTATTTCTTACATCCATAATTAGTCCACGAACGACAAGAGTCCTAGTAGTTAACTCTCTCTCATTCCTAGCAAGATTTCACCTTACCATACTTAAAGTCTTTCTCAACCTAAACATATCCTCTACCTAATCCGACTCCTTTATTAATCACCCCAGCTCCTCCCACATCACCCACCCTCAACACTGGAAAGGCTCTGCTGACTAGCCGATACCCCAATTCCTAATATTAAGATTTGACTAAGCATAATACTCACGAACGATGGGTAGAAACCAGAAAAACAGGACAGAGAACGCTACAAATATTAGAACCAGGAATTATGAAGAGACAGCAGAAATCACGAATACTGACCTACTAGAAATGCAAGAAGGGGAGTTCAGAATCTTGTTGTTCAATATGATGAAAGGATTTAAAACAAGTATAGAGGAGGTTAAAGGTGAAATAGAAACACTAAAAAAGAATCAGAAAGAGGTCTGGAATGAAATGAAAGAGGCAATAAGTGAAATGAAGACAGCAATAGAAAGAAACTCTGGAAGATTAGATGAAATGGAAAACAGAATATCAATATTAGAAGACAGTACATCCCAAACCGAAAACACAGTCAGCGATATACAGAAATCTTTACAGCAACAAAACCTAAACATCCAGCAATTATGGGATAATATGAAGCGCCCTAATTTACGGATAATAGGCATTGAGGAAGGGATAGAGGTACAGACCAAGGGCATCTGTAATATCTTCAAGGAAATAATCTCAGAAAATTTTCCAAATATGGAAAGAGACTTCGATCTTCAAGTCCAGGAGGCATACAGAACTCCACTGAGACAAAACCAAAGAAAGACCACTCCACGCCACATAATAACCAAAATGACCAATATAGAGGCTAAGGAAGGAATCTTAAAAGCAGCGAGAACAAAAGGACGGGTGACATATAGAGGTAAAACAATAAGAATCACCCCAGACTATACAACCCAGGTTAGGAATGCTAGGAGAGACTGGTACGACGTGATTCAGACCCTGGAAGAAAATAACTTCCAGCCCAAACTAATCTATCCAGCAAAACTACTATTCAAGATCAATGGTGAATCCAAAGTCTTTCACGATAAACAGAATCTCAAAAAATTCATGAGTTCAAAGCCAACACTAGAGAAAATTCTTAAAGAAATAAACCATAAGGAAGAAAAATGAAGCAGACTTCAGAATCAGAGAAGAGAGGAATTTAATAAGTGGGCCACTTAAGTAAAGAAGAAAGATCACACCACCCAAGAGTAGACAGAACACAAAATGGCAGAAAACAAAAATCATATTTCAATAATATCTCTTAATGTCAAAGGACTTAACTCACCAATCAAAAGACATAGACTGGCAATGTGGATTAGGAAACATAATCCACATATATGCTGTCTGCAAGAAACACACCTCACAGCCAAAGACATTCACAGGCTGAAGGTGAAAGGATGGAAAAAGATATACCATGCCACCAGTGACCAAAAAAGAGCAGGGGTAGCAACCCTAATATCCAACAAAACAGACTTTAAACTAAAACACATCAAAAGAGACAAATCAGGGCATCTCCTTTTACTAAAAGGAACAATATACCAAGAAGATATAATGATAGTAAATATTTATGCCCCAAATATGGGTGCAACCACATTTGTAAAACAAACCCTTCTGGACATAAGATCCCAAGTAGACCCAAATACAATAATTCTGGGAGACTTTAATATGCCTCTCACACCACTGGATCGATCTTCAAGGCAAAGGATGAGTAAAGACGTTTTAGAACTAAAGGAAACCATAAACCAAATGGACCTAATAGACATTTTCAGAGTATTTCAACCAGGAACTACAGAATACACTTTCTTCTCAGCAGCCCATGGAACCTTCTCCAAAATAGATCACATCCTGGGACACAAAGAAAATACCAGCAAATTCAAAAAATGTAATATAATTCCATGCATCTTTTCAGACCACAACGGAATAAAAGTAGAAATCAACAACAGGAAACTCGAAAGAAAGTATTCAAATTCATGGAGAATGAATGATACACTATTGAACGACGAATGGGTAAGAGCAGAAATTAGGGAAGAAATAAAGAAATTTATGGAAACAAACGAAAACAGAGACCCAACCTACCAAAACCTATGGGACACCATGAAGGCAGTACTAAGAGGAAAGTTTATTGCATTGAGTGCCCACATAAAAAGGACGGAGAACCACCAAGTAAAGAACCTAATGACACAACTCAAGGATCTAGAAATTCTGCAACAGTCTATTCCCAAAGCCAGCAGAAGGCAAGAAATCATCAAAATTAGAGCAGAAATAAATGAAATAAAGAACAAAAAAACAATTCAAAGAATCAATAAAACAAAAAGTTGGTTCTTTGAAAAGATTAATAGAATTGATAAACCCCTGGCCAAACTAACCAAAAGAAAAAGAGAATCAACTCAAATTATCAAAATTAGAAATGAAAAAGGAGATATCACCACAGATAGTGAAGAAATTCAAAATATTATCAGAAACTACTTTAAAAATTTATACTCCAATAGACTTGAAAACCTGGAAGAAATTGATAGATTTCTAAGCACAGTTAACCTTCCTACACTTAGCCAAGAGGACATAGCAAGCCTAAACCAACCAATAACAACTAAAGAAATAGAAATGGCAATAAAAATTCTTCCACCAAAGAAAAGCCCAGGCCCAGATGGATTCCCAGCTGAATTCTACAAAACCTTCAGTGAACAACTAATACCAATACTGCATAACATGTTCCGGGAAATTGAAAGAGATGGAACTCTTCCAAATTCCTTCTATGAGGCCAGTATCGCATTAATCCCCAAACCAAATAAAGATACCTCAAGAAAGGAAAACTACAGACCAATATCCTTAATGAACATAGATGCAAAAATTCTAAACAAAATACTAGCTATACGCATTCAAAACTATATCAAGAGAATAGTACATCATGACCAAGTCGGTTTCATCCCAGAAAAACAAGGCTGGTTCAATATACGCAAATCAATACATGTTATTCACCACATAAATAGAACCAAGAACAAAAACCACATCATCATAGCAATAGATGCTGAAAAAGCATTCGACAAAATCCAACACCCATTTATGTTAAAAACACTGCAAAAAATTGGGATAGAAGGAAAGTACTTCAACATCATCAAGGCAATATACTGCAAACCCAAAGCCAACATTATATTGAATGGGGAAAAACTGCAAGAATTTCCGCTACAGTCAGGAACAAGACAAGGATGCCCACTATCACCACTCCTTTTCAATATAGTCCTTGAGACTCTTGCTGCAGCAATCAGACAAGAGAAGGAAATCAAAGGAATTCACATAGGAAGAGAGGAATTAAAATTATCCTTATTCGCAGATGACATGATCCTTTATCTGGAAGACCCAAAGAACTCAACCAAAAGACTTCTGGAACTGATTGACAAATTCAGCAAAGTCGCAGGTTACAAAATCAACCTAAAGAAATCAGTGGCTTTTCTTTATGCCAACAACGAATCCACAATGAAAGAAATAAAAACAACAATTCCATTCACTATAACCTCAAAACCAATAAAATACCTAGGAATAAACCTAACCCAAGATGTAAAAGACCTCTACAACAAAAACTATAAAACATTAAAGAAAGAAATTGAAGAAGACCTTGGAAGATGGAAAGATCTCCCGTGCTCATGGATAGGCAGAATAAATATCATCAAAATGGCCATTCTGCCAAAACTGATCTATAGGTTCAATGCAATTCCCATTAAAATACCAGTGACATTCTTCAGAGACCTAGAAAAATCAATCATGAATTTCATATGGAGAAAGAAAAGACCTAGAATAGCCAAAGCAATTCTCAATAACAAGAAACACGCAGGAGGCATTACAATCCCAGACTTCAAACTATACTATAGAGCAATAGTAGTAAAAACAGCATGGTACTGGCACAAAAACAGATATACTGACCAGTGGATTAGAATAGAAGATACAGAAACAAACCCACACATCTTTAGTCAATTAATCTTTGACAAAGGGGCCAAACACATACGCTGGAGAAAAGACAGCCTTTTCAACAAGTGGTGCTGGGAGAACTGGCTAACCATTTGTAAAAAGATGAATCTAAACCCCTATATCTCACCTAACACAGGAATCAACTCAAGATGGATCAAAGACTTAGAAATTAGACCTGAGACTGTGAAGTTAGTAGAGGAGAACATAGGTTCAACACTACAACATATTGGCACAGGCAGTAACTTTCTCAACAAAACCCCCAAAGCTCAGGAAATTAAAGCAAGAATAAACAAGTGGGATAACATCAAACTAAAAAGTTTCTTCTCATCAAAGGAAACTATCAGTAACCTAAAGAGGAAGCCTACAGAATGGGAAAGGATCTTTACCAGCCACCACTCTGATAGGGGGCTAATATCCAGAGTATACAAAGAGCTCAAAAGACTCTACACTAGCAAAACAAACAACCCAATCAAGAAATGGGCAAATGAACTAAATAGACACTTCACAAAAGAAGAGATACAAAGGGCCAATAGATACATGAAAAGATGTTCTTCATCACTGGCCATCAGGGAGATGCAAATCAAAACTACACTGAGATTCCATCTAACCCCAGTCAGAGTAGCAAGCATAAAGAAATCAAATAACAACAAATGCTGGCGAGGATGTGGGGAAAGAGGAACTCTTTTACACTGTTGGTGGGAGTGCAAACTAGTTCAGCCACTATGGAGATCTGTGTGGAGATTCCTGAGAAAGGTGGGAATAGATCCACCATATGATCCAGCTATACCACTCCTGGGTATCTTTCCAAAGGGGTTGAATTCAGAGAAATACAGCAACATATGCATACCTATGTTCATAGCAGCACAATTTGTAATAGCCAAAATATGGAACCAACCCAGATCACCATCAACAGATGAATGGATAGCAAAACTGTGGGAAATACACACAATGGAATTCTATTCAGCCATAAAGAAGAACAAAATTATATCATTTGCAAGAAGATGGAAAGCCCTGGAGAACATTATGTTAAGTGAGATTCAGCCAAGCACAGAAGAAGAAGATACATATGTTTCCTCTAGTATGCCCAAACTAGGGAACACAGAGGATACCAGTGGGACTCCAGATAATGGAGGGGAAATACCAGCAAAGTTTGAATGGAAAGATAGGAGAGGAGAAAGGCCGATCTTGATTAATGAGGGTCTACATCTGAACATGTGTAAAATTATGAATAAGACATGGTTAACCTGGACAACCATTGGTGGGAGGGGGGAAGGGAAGATGGGGGCGGGGGGGGAGGGCATCAAATATAGTGTAAATGTATACTATTTATGTTCAATAAAAAATTGTTATTAAAAAAAAAGAAGATGTGCAGATAAGGCAGTGCGTGTATGAAAAGACATTCAGCAGCCAAGAAGATGGAAACAAGCCCACAGCACCTGTTAACACGGCCATAAACAAAGAAAGCCCAAACAGTAACAAAACCAAAAAACCACAACCAGACCAGAACAAGTGCTGAAGATAACGGAGAGGCTGAAACTGGCATCCAAGGCTGTTGGAAATGCGAAATAGTACAGACACTTTGAAAAACAGTTTGGCACTGCCTCAGTGTTAAAAATAGAGTTATGATATTACTCGGCAGTTCCATTCCTGGTAATCTACTAGAAGTTTATAAACATGTCTACACAGAAAAGTGCACAAAAATGTTCATTATTATAATAGCCAAGAAGGCGGAAACAACCCAACCATCACTGATAAAAATGACTAAATGAATAAATGAATGTATAAATGGATGATTGATTGAATGAATGAATAAATGTATTTCTATCCAGTGGAATACATTTGCCAATGAAAAGCAATAAAGTGTCAATGGATGGTACCTGAATAGGTTCCATGGAAGAAACCAGTTACGAAAGGCCATGTCTTTTGTAACCCTATTTTTATGGAATGCCAAGAATAGGCAAATTAATAGAGATGAGGAGTAGAGGAGTGGCGCCAGGAGGGGAGAATAGGGAGTGGCTGCCAATGAGTTCAGGGTTTTTTTGGGGCATGATTAAACATTTCTAAAATTAGATCATAGGATGGTTATGCAACTCCATCAATAGATTAGAAGCCATGGATTGTAACATATATATACATATACATATACATACACACACACACACACACACACACACACACACACACACATATATATATATATATATATATATATATATATATATATATATATATATATAGGTACTGGGGATGGAACCCTTCTACCTCCAGGAAATACTCCAAGACCTATTTTATATTTTATTTGGAAACAAGGTCTCTTAAGCCAGTGAGGCTGGCTTTGAACCTGTGTTATCCTCCTGTCTCCTCCTCCCAAGCACGGGGATTACAAGCGTGCGCCACCATGCCCGGCAGGATTGTACTCTTTTAAAGATCAATATTAAAGGATCTGAGTTCTAATTCAATAAAGTCATTTTAATTTTTATAAAGGAGTATATATTTTACCTTCTTTACAGGATCCCATTTGAAGAGTTAACAAAATGATTTATGTAGAATGAACTATTTTTATCTTAAGAACACTGTCACTCTTTTTTTTTCCTATTGGGAGTGCTACTAGAAAACCCCAGGAAGACTTCACTAGGCACTTGTCTTTTGTTGCCACAGTATTTTGGGTCTCTTTATAAAATTATTAATTCATGTATGGAATAAGTATGACATTTAAAGTAGTTGAAAAGAACAAAGCATTGGAAAATATAGTCATGGCTATTAGAAGTAGGCACCCATCTCCTTGGTGTGCTCAGAGGCAAGCCTGCAGTCACATAGGTTTTCTATGCTAATCATCTCTAATTTCTGCCCTCCCCCCTCAAAATGAGAGTTACAGAAATCTCTCAGGGTTCTCAACTATGAAGCCATCAGGGATATTAAAAATACTCCTTCTTATACTATTCCAATGGTAACAGACTAAAAGCTGATAATATGTACAAATATATTTGTTATTGCTTTCCTGCTTTTACAGAGACAGATAAAAAATATCAGAATTAATGTTTCATTTCATAGGCAAGAAAACACAGCCCTTGAGAGATTGTGAGTTGCTCAAGGTTGGGAAATTTGTGTATTTATCTTTTGTCTTATTCTAGCATGCGAAATGAGCACTTTTGGAAGATTAAAAGCATAAGTGAATAAACTGAGGCTAGATAAAGATAGGAATAAATGCTAGTTGACATGAATGAAGGACGAGGTTACGATGCAAAGTGGATTTCCAGAGGATACGCTTTTACCCTAGTGCTAGCAAGGAGCGTCTTCTTGGGGTTTTCTAGCAGCACTGCCAACAGGAAAAAAAAAAATGAGTCATGTTGTCCCTAAGTTAAAAAACCAACTACTTGCTGAGCTGAAACTCAAATATGCCTGGCACTGAGTCTTGACAGAAATTTCTCCTTAAGATCATTGTAGAGAAAATCCTGTGAAGCATAAGGAATGACAAACAGCCTTACATATAATAGAATAATATTTTTTTGTGTGGTACTGGAGATTGAATCCAGGAGCATTTTACCTCCAAGCTATACCCCCAGCCCTATTTATTTTATTCTTTATTTTGAAACAGTGTGTCTCACTAAGTAGCTGAGGCTGGCCACAAACCTTGAGATCCTCCTGTCTCGGCCTCCCAAGTACTGGTATTACAAGTGTGCACCACCACACCCAGTTATAGAATAATAACGTTTATACCCGTGTTTCTGCTAATTTCCTCAAATGTGTACTAAAGCTTTAATGTTTCAGGATATGTATATGTATATGTATATGTATATGTATATGTATACCTAGTGAATCCCTTCTGTCATGAGCAGTCTAGTCATCTGTTCTCTGCAGCCAGATATTATTGCAGAGATACTCTGGGGTGAGCAGCATCCTGGCCATTAAGCCTGAGCAGGACGTTGCACACAGGCCTTCACCACAGGTCACCATGACCACAGCTGCCTTTCCCGTTCCATCCAGAACCAGCCTTGGGACCCTCCTCATCAAACAGGACTAAAAGCAGGTTCTATGTGTGAAGTCTCCTTGCCATCCTGGATCTAGAAGGATGGGAAGATGGCAAATCCTCCGTGTGAACTTTCATAACCCTTGTTGCTCCTGACTAAGTTATCTGAAGATACTGAGTGGTGCCACATTCAAGGCTCTCTACCCTGTCAAGAGGTGTATGGCAGTTTTTCAATATTTCTGTTGCCTAGGTCAATATTTCCACTGCTGTAATCCAAAACAAGTGACCACACAACTTAGAGGAAGGAAGGTTTATTTGCTCTCCATTTTCTGAGATTTCTGAGGACAGTCCACATCAGGCCAGGTCTGCAGAGCTCAGAGTGTGGTGACAGGAAGCAGAAAGGGGAAGAGCATGTGGGCTCTGCTCCTCCACCTCGGAAGCCAGAAGCAGAGAGAGAGGAGAGGGAGGAGGAAGGAGGAAGGATATGTAGTCCTCAAGGTCACAGACCCAGGGGCCCCTCCTTAGCAACCAAACTCTCCTTCCAACCTTCTCACCTTGTTTCCATGGGGGGTAGGGGACATTTAAATATAAACCACTCCATGTGCTGATTGTGAAGCTGTGCACTCTAAGAGTGAGCCGAGTTGGAGATAGAATGGCTAATGGCTAATGAAGGCTGAGACATCTACTAGAGAAGGCACTCTCTTGGCTCCAAGGAGCCGCCCTCAGGAAGTCCTGGCGAGGAAGGTATCTGAGCTAGGACCCGGGACCTGCTCCCTGCTTCGTGTTCACCAGCATGTGAGCCATTTCCTTCAGTCACCGCCACCAGAGTCCGTGGAACGTCACATCTTCTGCCTTCAGTGTGTGTCTAGCATCTCAGCTAGGGCCTGTGAGGCATGAATGCTTTTAGAATTTGGGCCCCTTTAGTTATATTTGACTACTTCTGTGAGTTAACAGAAATAATCATACTGACAACTCAAAAAAGGAGAGTGATAACAGTATGAAGCCTAGTAGCCAATCCTGTTCCTCTGAGCAGCAAGCCAGTCTGCTGCGATGAGATGTAACTGGGAGTTACGATAAAGATGTTGGATGTTGAGGGCAGGTGGTGGTAGAGACTTCTGTGATCCAACTGGAAATGAGAGGTGATCATAGGAAGGTATAAGGTCATATGGAAACTGTCTTTCAGTTGTATTGTACTTCCAGGAAAGGCTTAATTTTGAGTACATTTAATTAAAAGAGGTATATCCAGACCCGGAACACTGAACTTAGTTTCAATTAACTACTAGCAATTATCGTTCAAAAGTTATTTGACGTCTTGTCACTTTAATGATCCAAATAAGATTCCACTATAGTCTTGGGTATGGCTTGTGGATGACATCTCAAGGCACCAAATTAAATTCTACTCCACAGAAATGTTTATGGAAATAATGACGCACATCTGTCCCAGTGCATTCGGCCAAAGACTGAATCTGCCAGTAAATTGTGAATGACTTTGAAACTGATGTGTTCTTATAAACAATAGTAATCTAAAAACACTTAGGAGCTCGAATATTAAATATTATTGAATTATTTCAACATTTTTTCCAAAAATTATGACAAGTAACACATTTTTCTCTTAGCTATTCAAAGACAGCATGTTTAATAGCTTAATAATGTCAAATGTTCGTACAATTTCTTTTGGGATGAAAATTACAAAGAGAAAAGATACACTGGAAAAATGACAGCTTATTCTATATCTGAAGATAATCTTTTGCTTTTCTTACTCATAGCAAATTTTAAAATGTTTTGAGTTTTGCACTTTGCAAAAAAATAATTGTCAGTTTTCTAGGGCGAACACACCATGTTTGGCATTTTTCCTTCTTTTTCTCTAACAGTTGGTTGTAAATTATAAATTAATTGACAAGGGAATTAATAACAATACTAGTTTTTGGTTCGGAAAATGAGATGTTTTAACCTAGCATTCTAACTGACTTTTTAATGAAATTCTACTAGGCTAATTATGATGTCCTAATGCATATATTTGTATAACAATGACAGATATATCTCACTTTTTATTGTGGTAAAATAGCTAAAATTTACCATTTTTACTATTTTTATGTATATATTTGTATAACAGAGACAGATATATCTTACTTTTTATTTTATTTTATTTTATTTTTATTTTTATTTTTTATTTTTTGGTGGTGCTGGGGGTGGAACCCAGGGGCTTTCCACCTCCGGGCTATACTCCCAGACCTATATTTTTTATTTGGAAACAGGGTCTCACTAAGTTGCTGAGAGCCTCACTAAGTAGCTGAGGCTGGCTTTGAACCTGTGCGATCCTCCTGTCTCGGCCTCCCAAGCACGGAGATTACAAGTGTGCACCACCACGCCTGGCTTACATCTCACTTCTTATTGTGGTCACATATCCAAAATTTACCATTTTTACCATTTTTTGTGTACAATTTGGTGGCATTAAACCCTTCCATGCTATTGTGCAACCATCGGCACTATCCATTTCATCTTGAAAAACTATGGCCATTGTCCCAGCTCACAATATGCACTTCCTGGTGTGTTTTGTTCTCCAGAAATTGTATGAGCTTTGAATGGAGCTTAGTCTCTCAACTCAAATTCAGAGTTTCAAACAAACTTAGGTGTAAGAGTGTGTGTGTGTGTGTGTGTGTGTGTGTGTGTGTGTGTGTAATTGAATGAATGAATGTCAGGGTGGCAGTAAAGGTAAATATGATGGGAAAAAGAATACAGAAAAATGCCTAAAGGGATTTCTTTCTTTTTCTTCTTCTTAAGGAATATTTAAGTAACCTCCCACTCCATCTGAGGGCAGCAGTATTAATTATGACTTATGAGGAGCAACTAATGTGATTGTAATGTATTTGTATATGCCTTAAAAGATATACTTAATGGTTAGCAGACGTCCGTTAACAAGTTCTCATGAGGCACTTGCATTTATTTATGTTTATTTGTAAAGCCAGTTACCTATTGAGTATGCTAAAAATAGCTTTAAAAAATTAATGCACTAGCCAGGCATAGTGGTGCACGCCTGTGATTCCAGTATGTGGGAGGCTGCTACAGGAGGACAGCAGGTTTGAGGCCAGCCTCATCAACTTAGCCAGACTCTCAGCCTCCTAAAGACCCTGTTTCAGAAACAGAAAAGGACAAGGGCTGTGGGTGTGGCTTGAAGGTAGGATGTCTTTTGGCTCAATCCCTAGACACACACGCATGCACACACACATCGACTAGTTATACTGACGTATCCATCTGCATTCTCACTACTATAATCTAAAGATCTGACCACATAACTTAGAGGAAAGAAGATTTATTTTCTTATGGTGTTGTGCTTAATCCATGTGAGGCCGGGGCCAGAAATGGCAGAGGGAGAGCACAGGGGCTGCTCCTCACATCACAGAGGACAGAGGAGAGAGGGACAGACAGACAGACAAGGGCAGGCAGAGCCCTTTATATAACCCCAAGGGCGCACCCCCAGGGACCCGTCTCCAGCCACACCTTACCTGTCAGGTACCACCCAGGTGAATCCAGTATGGTGGATTTTTACCCTTCTGGGATTACGGCCCTCAGGATTCAAGTACATCAGCTCCAGCCCTTAAGTTAGCTCTTTAGGGGAAAATTGTATATCTAACTCTAACAAAGGATTTGTTTTCTGTTTCACAATATTGCGGAGATCAACCAGGAACGCTTTTTCCAAGTTCCTAGGCTCTTCTTTTTTTTAAGTTCATCAGATGTTCTAACTAATATTTGATATTACAGTTATTTAACTTTGTAAAAATATTACAGTTAATTTTGCTCAATAATAAGTTAATTTCTTCACTAGCCATTTATTCATGAATATTTAATTAAAATTTCAAAAATGATTTTGATACTGGCTTGCCGATGAGAAGCTCACAATCTAATAAATATGTTAAAGTTTAGTTTAGCAATATATTTTATATTATATACATATCATATTAGTAGTGCGGTGTGTTGGTTGCTTGGTGAGCCAATCTGTACTAGTGATTAAGGCCAGACTCTACACTTCACCCACCTGGTTGCCTATACCTTGGGTGATTCCCTGGCCTCTCTTTTCCAATTCCTCATTTGAAAAGGTTTATAAAACGATAAATCTAACCTCCTTGAGTTTTAGTGAAGATTAAGATGTGTGGAATTTTTACACGCTTCTTATTACGATTAACGGCCTGTAGAAAGTACTCCAATAATAGTAGCTGTTAATAGAATGTAAGAAAGCTTAAAGAGTGGTCAAAGTCTACCTCGGGTAGTCTAAGAAGCATTCAAAGAAGTGATAAGAGTTCCTAAAAATAAATTTCACTGGTTAGATTAATGGGAGCTAAGAGAAGTGGTATAGGACGAAAGATGTCTATGTCTATATGCATACATCTCTGTATACATAGATCTCTATCTATGCAAAGATACTCGCGAGCACATATACAGTCAGGGACCTAAAATATCTCAGTATGGATCCTGAAAATCCTGGCACGGCACTTTGGATTTCATTCTATTGGCTGTTGAGACAAATCGTGGAACTGGCTAGAGATTTAAATACTTGGGTCTAGCACTCTAGAAACAGGTTTATACGTCTTTCACTCAGCGTTCTTGGAGAGCGCACTAGGTTCCCAGGCATTGCTTATGGTTAGCGAGTGAACAGGCATCTTCTGTGATCCTGTGAATGGGGCTCATAATTTTTTTGGGTGAAGATAAGTGAAAAAATAAACGTAAAACTAAAGAGTGCTGAGTGCTACGAAGGGAAGTCACAGAGTGAAACGCAAAGGACGGCATACTGGAGAGAATGGCGGAGCGGGGGAGCTGTGCGGATGGGACTGTCCAGGGACTTCTCTGAGGTTTCAACGCTTCATTTGCGATCTCAAGGAAAACCAGGAGAGGGAAGGATGGTGTGGGAGCCCGTGTTCCAGGGAGACAAAGCTGCCGAAGCTTGAAGAAGCTTGGAGAGTTCTGGGAACTGGAGATGCCATTGTGGAGAGAAGAGCAGAGTAGGCGTGAGCGTAGGTAGGTAGGAGCCAGCCATCCGTGTTCCAAAGCCATAGCGAAAATTTTACTTCGAAATGCAGTCAGACGCCACTAAAGGATTTTTTTTTTTTTTTTTTTTTTTGGTACTGGGGATGGAACCCAGGGACATTTCTACCTCTGAGCTGTAACCCCAGCCCTATTTTTTATTATTTTGAAACAAGGTCTCACTGAGTTGTAAGGGGCCTCACTAAGTAGCTGAGGCTGGCTGCAAACCCAGATCCTCCTGTCTCAGCCTCCCAAAAGCTGGGATTACAAGCGTGCGCCACCACACCCGGCTCCCACTAAAGGATTTGAACATACTCAGCCCAGACATTATTTGGTGCTTATTAAAATTTAAACTTATCCTAGCAGATGTAAACAAGCCTATGTGCCCAAATATATAATCCTGTTAGGGATCCTATTAGTGACGGTCCTTTTATTTGATTATTAGACCAATTTCTCTAACTGCGTTGTAGAGAATAAATTAGTCAAAGATAGACATAAAAGAAGGGGGAAGTGATATGCCATTGAATTAGTCCAGGTGAGAGAGTGGGGCTGTGCAGATAGGGAAGTGTGGCCAATGTTGAAATTCTTTTGGAGAAAGAACTGATAGAACTTGCTGATAAATTTGATATGAGAGGTGAGGCGAAAGAAAAAGGAACAGCCACTTGCTCAGGTTTATAGCTTGAGAACTGGGTGAAAATAACACTCTCAGCCTGGTGTGGTGGCGCACCCTTGTAATCCCAGCATCCGGGAGGCTGAGACAGGAGGATCCGGGTTCATGGACAGCCTCAGCTGCTTAGTGAGGCCCTTTGCAGCTCAGTGAGACCCTGTTTCAAAATAAAGAATAAAAAGTTGGGCTGGGGTGTAGCTTGGAGGTAGAATGCCCCTGGGTTCCACCCCCAGTACCACAAAATGATAATAATAATAGCACCAAAAAATAGTAATAACACTACCTACCAGCATTAGAAGATGGGAAACACTGGGAAGAGAATCATTGGAAGAATAAGGGCAGGAATACCAGCAGTTTCATTTTAGACACGTTTAGTTAAGACTGACACACTGTGCAGTTAAAATACATGTCATGTTACAGAATCCAGGAGAGGGAGTGTTTACAGGAAGGAGGGCACAGCCAGTGATGGTATAGTAGGGGAGATGCGTGGATTTGGCGACAGAGGCTGCTGGCGACCCGAACAGTGCGTTTTAATGTCATGGTTGAGGAAGCAGAAAAAGCCTATGTGCGCAAATCTTCCAAAAATCATATTTGTGAAGAAGCAGAGAAATAGCATGTTGACTAGACAGTGATAGTTGAAAACATGAAAATGCTGAGATCTCCCAAAGGATTATTTAGACTAAAAAGCCATTTGAAACAATCTTTGAAATAGATGGCAAAGCCAGAAGGAAAGGGGTTGGAGGTACGAGCCAACCCCACAGAGACCAGAAAAGAGAAAAGGATTCAGAACAGAAGTTGTTAACAGTAGCAGATTTTAAAGAGCTATGGAGAAGGAGGCTTAAAATAGTTTATTGCCGTAGCCTTGCCACACTGTTGTGATTATCATGGCTTTCCTGGAACTAAAGCGTGTGCTTGTTAGTAGTCTTAATCTTTGACGATCTCTTGGATATTTTTAATCTTTTTAATATAACATTTACAGAAAGCTTGTTAAACTCAATGCCAAATTTTATTGGGATTTGGGTTGTGATTGCATTTTAGCAGTACAAGACAAACGATCTTTGGGGGAAAATTAGCCCATGCACTTATTCCACTTGTGGTAAATTTTAAGTGGAAATCCATCTTTTGGATTTGATGACTATGGAGTTATTGCAAACTTTTACCTGAGCCATCTCCGAGCACTATAGGAGCAGAAGTCTGACTGCAGTGCGCTCAAGGGCAGATTGGAGATAGAAAGGTAGAGGGTAAGTATTCGGTGTTCTTTATAGAAGCTTTTCAAGAGGATAGAGGGCATGACCCGTGGCCAAGGAAGAGAGTGAGGATTGTGGGAGTTTTATTTACCTTTGTTTTAATATGTTTTTAATTGGTACATAATAGTCTCACATCATAACGTAGATAATGTTGACAGTGGCATATATTCACACAGTACTTGATGCCCTCCTCCCCAGCAACACATTGATAAATTGTTGGGAAAAAAGAGACTATCAGGTTGGGCAACAGAAAGAAATAGGATCCCAAGCACAGGTGGGGCTGCTACTCGTTTTGGAAGCTCTGCCTTTTATCTGTGACCGGAAGCAGTGATGTTGGTAAGAAAAATGCCAGTGATCTGGGGTTGTGACAACAAGGTAAAAAGATTCTAGCTTGACTTCTCTGGCTGGCACAGGGTTAGTGACTGAGTTTTCTTGGTTGGAGCAAGGTAGAGACTTGGGGAAACTTTGAAAGTTTAACTTAGCCACTGGGGGAGCCCAAAGCCAAGTAAAGGTGGCCGCTGGGACCCAGGGCAAGTTGGAAAGCACAGAGATTTCCGTGAAGTTCCATTGAAAGGAAGGAAAGACAGAAAGTTTGAAGGAGAGCAAGTATTAAGGCGGGCAGTCGTGTCGACGGAGTGGCTCTCATCGAAGGCCCCGCAAATACTTTGCAGATATCATTTTGTTTAATGTTCCTTGGTTTTCTTCTAAAAGCACATTTACAGGAATGTCCACTCTCCAAGTTGCTCAGCGCATTTAGAGCATTAGTATGCATGACCACTAAGTAATTTTTGAGAAATCCCCAGGAGGGAGAGAAATAACAGTAATTAGCATCTTCGGTTATAAATGGAGAAATTGATGCCTAAAGATACTCCTGCGGTCACTCCACAGACCAGTGTTTGCTCATAATTAAATGACCAGTGTTCTCCAAATCCGGTGAAAAGGGCTTATTTCATGAGACTGGACAGGCGTCCGTAGTACAGCTGTACA
The DNA here is from genome assembly GCF_963383645.1 of Muscardinus avellanarius. Classification (NCBI taxonomy): domain Eukaryota; kingdom Metazoa; phylum Chordata; class Mammalia; order Rodentia; family Gliridae; genus Muscardinus; species Muscardinus avellanarius. Next base: position 7,686,127 of record NC_137806.1, read on the forward strand.
GCAGCCTCAGCCCGGGTCCCAGGGATGCAGGACACAGTCTTGCTGAGGCCCACCCTCCTTGAGAGGAGAGTCAGGGATTTATTTCCTGCCTCTTTTTTTCTAATACAACAGCAAACAACGGCCTGATGCATGTCTGGGAAAGTCTTTTAAAATGGAGCCCTTGCCTCGTGCAGTTTACATTCCCGTCCGTCTCTCCATCCCTCAGTACCTTGTCGCTGGATGCCACATTCCCTGTGGACGCACGGTGCGTTTTGTCCCGTGAAGCCTCCTCCTAATTCCCTGCATCAGTGATTTTCCAACTGGAGGTGAGAGCCCACCCCTCGAGTGCTGCAGAGCGGTATGCCCCGCTTCCCTTCCTTATTGGTGGCCGCCATGTGTTTGCCTTTTAGCATTTCCTCCTCACACAGTCAAAACATAGGGCATTAAGAGACAGGGGCAGCAACGACAAGGACTTTCATATGCTTTTCTTCCCACTGAAAATGTTTTTAAAGGTGGGCTGTCATGAAACTACGGCGCTGTCTTGTCTTCTCTTTTCCATGTCCATAAAAGCTGTGCTCTCATCCACACACCTGGAATCACATAACCTGATCTCCTGGGAGCGCAGCAGGAAGCTCTTCTTGATAGGCTCTCTTCTCTGTAATATTCAGAGGGATTGGCTTATCTGGGGTCTCATGTCAAATTTGGTTTGAACTTTTCTTCCAAATTACTGCTCCCATCTCTCTTTGTGATGTGCCAGAGGAATAGATTGACCACGGGCCAAGCACAGGAACCCGGGCCTCCGTCTCCACACTGGACCCATCCCTTAACTATAAGGGTAGGGCTCAAGGCAGTACCAACCATGCATTGAGCTGCGGACCTGTAAAGAGGCAGAAGGAGAGAAATAGGGTCTCTGGAGTGGCACATCCACTAACTTCTAACTGAGGTCTATAAGCCGGGCGTGGTGGCGCACGCTTTGATCCCAATACTTGGGAGGCTGAGACAGGAGGGTCACACAGATTCGAAGCCAGCCTCGGCTACTTAGTGAGACTCTGAGCAACTTAGTGAGACCCTGTTTCCAAATAAAATTATAAAATAGGTCTGGGAGTAAAGACCAGAGGTAGAAGGCCCCTCGGTTCGAAACTCAGTACCACAAAAAAATTAAGAAAGAAGTTCGTAGGAGCAAAACACAACGCAGGTTTCTCTTTCCCCTTTCAATGATCTGCAGTCACATGCCGGCAGAGGTGCTTACAACAGGTACATGAAATGGAGACTCGCTCCATTTGGAAGAAGACCAAGTTGAAGTTCAAGGAAGGAGGATTCGCACTGACATTTTATCTTGCTTTGTAAAGTCACCAAAACTTGAATTATCTTTATAATGTTAATTAGCCAAGTGATAATTTCTTATCTATAAAGATCTTAGACATGAGTTTGTTCTTCTTTATGGCTGAGTAGAATTCCACTGTGTACATGTCCCATAGCTTGGTAATCCATTCATCTGTTGATGGACATCCTGGCGGGTTCCATAGTTTGGCAATGGTGAATTGTGCAGCTATGAACACAGATACACATGCATTCGTTTGGTAGATTGGTTTCCATTCTTTTGGGTAGATTCCCAGAAGTGGTATTGCTGGGTCATATGGTGGGTTCTTTCCCACTCTTCTGAGGATCCTCCGTACAATTTTCCAAAGTGGTTGCACTAATTTGCAATCCCACCAACAGAAGAAAATGGGTGAAATTGGAGAGCATTATACTAAGTGAAATCAGTCAGTCACAAAAAGTAAACATTAGATGCGTTCCCTCATGTGTGAAAGCTAGGAATAAAAAGGGTCATAGGAGGAACTCTAGACAAAGAAAGAGAAACCATAGATGAGCAAATAAGGCGACCTACCTGAGGGAGGTGGGAGTGGGAAGAGGGAAATGTCCTAATGTCCATGATGTACATTAACACACATGTCAGAGCCAATCACTGAAGCCAAACACGAGGAGGAGGGGCGGGCATGCGTGGGAAGGGGAAGGGCTGTGAGCAGTGGGTGCAGGCAAGTCTCGACCATCTCGCACTCCACTAACATCTATGTCTATCGCTACCAATAAAAATGTTAAAAATGTACTAGACAAATGTATAAAACTATGAAAATTAAAACTATAAAAGATAAAAAGGTCTTAGAAAAGTGCAAGATTAATGAAAACTCAAAATATTTTTAAAGCTTTAAAGTTTGCTTACCCTTCTCAAAACTACCCAGTTTATCATTTCTTCATAAAATATCCCTAAATTTAAGTACTATACTGTGTTATAATACTGCTGAGGGCTCTTAAGGGGGACGCATTAGTTTATATTTCAGGATACAATACTCATATAGGGTTTCTTTTGACATTTCAGTAATGCTTTTAGCTGTAGGATCCTCATTTAAATAGAGTAGAGGGGCTGGGCGTGGTGGAGCACGCATGTCATTCCCGCGCTTGGGAGGCGGAGACAAGAGGACCGCGCAGGTTCCAAGCCAGCTGCGCTGGCTTAATAGACCCTGTTTCCAAAAATTAAAATAAAAGTATAAAAATAGGTCTGGGAGTGTAGCCCAAGGTACAAGGGCTTCCAGGAACCCCAGTACTCCCCCCCCACACAGAAATAATAATAAATAAAATAAAATAGAGTAGAGGTAAGATTCATAGTCTCATTTCTGAAATATTCAGCCTAATTTTTCTTGTAAGATATAAGGGCAGGAAAGCAAGGGGATGGATGATAGCAGAGAAGCTTAAAACTAATGAAAAAGGCCAAAGCTCCCATTGGCCTATAGCAATAAAAATTTAATACGTAATTATTAAACAGGCTGTAATCTTTCACATTTACCCCTCTCTTTTTATCCATAGAGTTTTCTTTTTCTACTCAGTTGTCTCCCCTTAACATAGGCAATGCCCCCCTACTGTCACAGTCCTGGCTCCGCCCTGGCCACACACTTGGATGTAAACATGCCTCTGTCCCCAATTCAGTTAGCAAATGGAATAGAATTCAGGTAGCCTTTAGATAACCAGCTCTCCTGCTGTGGGCTCTTGTGAGTTAGGTCTTTCTCTTCTGCTGTGGAATTCTTTCCAGGATCCTCACCCTCCTACGGGCTGGGCCCTGGGGGGTCGATAGACACTCACTGCTGGTAGGTGACATTATATCTCATATCCTTGAGTTGGACGGATGTCAGCTAAATCTACTAGGCAATCAATTTTAGAAGCAGCTTTTAAAAGTGAAGAAAGGGTGACACTTTCTCAACTTTTATGAATGAGTTTCTTGGAATGAGGTTTCCACACATGGTTACATTTTTAAACCATCATGGGTATCTGTAATATATCTCCAGGATTTGGAACCATTGATTTGTGACCTTCAAACTCCGGAGTATTCTACCTCTGAGCTACACGTCCAGCTCCATTTTATTTTTTACAGGGTCTCAGCTGCTGAGGCTGGCTTCAAACCTGCGATCCTCCTGTGTCAGCACTCAAGTATTGTGATTACAGGCCTGAGCCACCACTCCTAGCTTGGAAATAATCTTTTAAGCTCTTTTCTATGACTGGCAGTATTTCTCAGAATCAGCCTTTCTCATGTAGGGTAGCAGAAATAATGAAAATTATCATTCTTGTGCTTGTCACAATCACACTGATTCAAACTTTTTTCCCTTTTTTTTTTTTTTTTTTTTTTTTTGCGGTACTGGGGTTCCTAGAAGCCCTTCTACCTCCGAGCTACACTCCCAGACCTATTTTATATTTTTTATTTGGAAATAGGGTCTCTTAAGCCAGCGAGGCTGGCTCTGAACCAGCGCGATCCTCCTGTCTCCACCTCCCAAGCGCAGGGATTACAAGTGTGAGCCACCATGCCCGGCCTTGATTCAAACTTTTTTGACTATCACAGTTAGCCTGTCTCTTTAGCTTCCCCTGGTCAGGAAGAAGTGGAACAAGAACGAAGGGAAGGGTGTGCCCGGAGGGCCGTGGCTTCAGGGCTAAGGGAGGACAGATGGAGCAAGAAGGGCACTATCTGGCCTGCACAGACTCGCACACTGACATCACACCTGGAGCCCATGGCCCCAGACCATAAAATAGCTACAAGAAAATTCTACCTTAACTTGTCTGAGAATGTAGAGAGGGCAGAAATGTGAAAGCTGACTCTAAAAGAAGTGGGACAGAAGGAAGCCCTCGACTGAGCCACTCTAAGTGTCACAAGCATGAAGGGACCGAGGGAGGCCATGAACACCATGTGGACTGAAAGGACTTTGGTTTTTTCCTTTTTCTTTGTCACAAATAAGCCAACAGAGTGATGCTTTCCTGAAAGTATATGAGCAGTTAGGGACAACGCCAAGTGAGGCAATAATGCAGAAATACTAATGGCTCACCAGCAAGATAAATATGGGAAATACTGAAAAGATGTCACCACAGAAGATGGATGTAACAGAAACAGAGCAGACGAGGACCACATGTAAACAGGGGCGGCTGGAGTTCAACTGAACCCAGTGCCCTATCTCCACCTGGGCAATCTCAGACACTGCCTTTGCCCTTCAGACCCAGGGCCTCACCAATTGATAGCTCTGCTTGTCCATCACCAGTATGTTTCAAACATCAATATGCTTGACACCAGCTTCTGCATCCTCCTCTGCTGTAGGTAATCAGCTTTTCAACTCTTTTGTATCCTAGGGACCACCCGTCATGGGTCACAGTCAGCTAGAACCACAGCATGATTGTGGACCCTTTTCCTCTCTCGTTTTCCACACCCGGCCACCACAAAGTCCTGGCAAGCGTGCGCACTCAAATCAATTCACTTTTCCCATCTACTGTCACCATACCGGTCCAGGAGCACCTCCCTAGAGTATCTTCCTGCAGTCATCCACATCTCCTTCAATATCGCCTTCACCCCACACCCAGAGAGCTTTTCAAAATTTAGCTTTCATTATTCGATACCAGTGTCTTTCCTCCCAAACCCTATGATGACTTTTCAGGGCTGTAAGATGATGATCCATGTAGCTGAGGAGTGTTTGACTACAGTGGAAAGGTTGGTAGGGGCTGGAAGAGAGAGAGAGAGCTTTAAATCCTGGCCTATAGAATCTGCATGTATATATAGCAAACCATCACAGAACTTCTGGGAGATAAATGACGTGGTTACATTGGTATTTTGCAGAAATCTCTCTGGCAGAAGTGGAAGGTGGCTTCAGATGTGTGAATCTGAAAGTGTACAGATGACTGAGGGATGCGCGCTAGTCATTTCTAAGAGAAAACAATGAAAAACGTGATTCGAGGCAGCACCACTGGGAATGCAAGAAAGAGAATGATTTCAAAGACCATCAGGGAGTAGAAAGAATGGGGCATTGGCAGTGGTGATGAGAGAGAGAGAGAGAGAGAAAGAGAGAGAGAGAGAGAGAGAGAGAGAGAGGGAGATGGAGGGATGGAGGGAGGGAGGGAGGGAGGGAGGGAGGGGAGACGAGGATGGTGGTCGGGCTTCTGATTTTATTTTCTGTGCATGCTGTGAAGGCATTAAAGGGAGTGGCGAGTGGTTTAGAGGGAGCGGATTTCAGTGGACAGTGAGGAGCTTGCTCTACACACTCTGGGGTAGAGTCGCTTCCAGACCTCTCATTGGAGAAGTCAGCACTGGTGCTTAGAAGGACAGTCAGCACTAGAGATAAGGCTGGGTGAGCACAGGAAGGCTCACTGATGCTCCGTGGGAGGGACCAGGTACCACAGGGAAGGGTGGAGCAGACAGTGGACTCCTGTCACCTGGGAAAGGCTTAGCAAAGAAGACCTAGTCTCTGTTTGTGTTGAAAAAACTTGCATCACTTGAAACCTTGTATTTTAAGATTCAGAGAGAGAAGGTAATCAAGTCACTTTTATGTCCTTTTACACTGATTAATTTATTCGGCTGGTATCATAATCTGCACTGAAATGCCTTGAAATAAGGGCTCATTTCTATTTACAGAGCTGTGTGAGTCAGGAAGTCACAAAATCCTTGTCAATTTGGCAAGTCTGAGAGCAGCCTTCACGGTGTGTGCTTTCAGACCCCTGGCTCATGGCAAGAGAGTTCTTGCCTTCCAAAAGCAGGGATTGAAAAACAAGAGTTTGAATAGAATGTAGAAAGATTTTGAACTGCTGTAGCATTAATGAGCCTTTCTGTTTTAATGGCTGTCTTTATTCTTTTGCAATCACACTTGATCTATAGCTTTTTATATGCATCTATTTCAGGACTTCTTGTATTTAATCTGACATGTGGCCTCTTCATGTTAATGACTAGATGGGCGATTATGGTCATTTTAATTAGCTAAACCAGAAACATTCTATTTAATTATTCCATGCTTGATATAACTAGAATCAAATTCTAGCCTATTGCTTATTGCATCAGATTATTATAAAAACGTGTCTGCCAAGATCAGTTGTAAACAACCAGGTAATATGAATAGATTCTGACATGAATTGATTTGAATGTTCAACAGCAAATAAATATGGCATTTTTTCTACAACAGCCATAAGAAAGTCAGCAGCCCTTTTGTGTTTACTGTGATGTTTTAAATCAGCCAATAAGGTAGAAAAGATTACTCCAAGAGAATCTTCTGCCTTTTTAAGAATAGAAAATTGAATGTTTGTTTCCGTATTTGTTTTTGTGATGCCCTTTTGGATAAAGGGCATTATCCGTAGCTGGGAAAAAGAGCAACTTATAAACTGAAAGGTCAGAAAAAAATGCTCTTTCAAATTTAAACACAATCGAAATATATTAGCAAAAGCTCACTCATGTCAGAGTTGAGTTTAAGAAATCACCCAATGTCACAATTGCTTCTACCTAGGGATGATAGCATTAGAATTTAACAGATTTGTAGACATAATTTGCAAAATAATTTTTATGTACAGTGAGAAATAAGCATACAGATATACTTTATAGAGTTGGGGTACATTTACTAGCCATAGTGTGTTCTTATGAAGGGTCCAAGAATCGCCCACCAACCCAAATATCGAAGGACTCACAAGAGATGTAAAATACAAGTGAGGTTTATTGTGCTGCAGCTCTGTCCCGGCTAGCCAGGGGTCAAGACCAAGACACTAAATGGTCGAGGTTCGACCCCTCCCAACTCCACGCTCTGAAGTTTATAACCCTACGAGGGAGTGGTTACACACACGTCAGAGCCCGCCAAAAGTTCGAGCCCGCCAACCTTAGAATACAACCAATCAGATACAAGGACAAACAAGTACAACCAATAATTTTAAAACATGCATCCACACGCGTCAGAGCCTGCTAAGGACTGCTTATCTCCCTTATGGTATGTGTTCCATTCCCTAGAGCTGCCTTTCCCACCCACCTTGGCTGGGCCAGGCTTATCTCTGCGCTGAGGACTCTGCCTAGAAAGCAGATTAGCATAGCCTTGTTTGCTGATCTAGCTCAGAGATATGGGGATGGGGTCCCATTTACAAAGACCTTGGCCGGCAAGCTGGAGATTAGAGGCTTTGACCTTGTGGGTCCCCTACCCTCGTCCTTGAATCCTGCAACCTGGGCAGCTGGGCTTATGGATCTTCATTCTATTTCCAATCCTACCTTACTTCTATATCTTAACTCTATATTTTAATACCTTATTTCTAATCCTAATAAGGAAGAAGACTTCTCTAGTTAACTTCTCATACTGGGGGGAAAGCGCTTCTTCCAGTCTGCTTTCCAGCACCCCTACACTTAAAGGATTGGATATGATACATTACTGGTGGGACTGCAAATTAATGCAACCACTTTGAAAAACAGCATGGAAGATCTTCAGAAGAAGGAAAACGAACTTACCACGTGACCCAGCAGTACCACCTATGGCTACCTATCCAAAAATTGGAGACCAAACTACCAAACCAATACACGAGTATCTATGTTCATAGATCATTCCTAAATTATGGAGCCAGCCAAGATGTTCATCAACAGATGAGTGGATTACAAAACTATGGGATATGTACACAGTGGGCTTTACCTAGCCATAAAGGAGAACAAAATTATGACATTTACAGGGAAATGTCACAAAAATAAGAAATCAGATGCTTTCCCTAATATGCAAAAACTAGGGAGAAATGGGTAACAGGAGGAGCTCTAGTTGAAGAAGGCATCCTATAGAGGAGAAATTAAGGTGACCTACCTGAGGGGATGGGAGGGGGAAGATGGAAACAACTCTTTAAAGCACATGATGTACTTAAATATATCAAAGTCAATCACTAAATCAAGCATGGGAACGAGGGAGAGGGAGGGAATCGGGGGGGGGGATTGGATAAGGGCTAATTGGGTGACGTGTGCATGTATATCTCCACAAGTTTTTTATTCCGTTAAGATGTTTGACTACAATGCACTAATACAAATATGTTAAAAAAAAGAACTGGATATAGCTGGGCGTGGTGGTGCACACTTGTAATCCTAGCATTCAAAACATGGAGACTGGAGGATCGCGGTTTGTGGATAGCCTCAGCTATTTAGCTAGGGTCTTTCCAACTCAATGAGACCCTATTTCAAAAATAAAAGAATAAAAAAATAGGGCTGATGGTGTAGCTCAGAGGTAGAATGCCCCTGGGTTCCATCCCCAGTATTGCAATAAATAAATAAATAAATAAATAAATAGACTAAAAATTAGGGCAGGGGTATAGCTCAGAGGTACAATGCCCCTGGGTTCCATCCCCAGTACTGCAAAAAAAAAAAAAATTGGCTATAAATTAAATTTAATAGCTGTTAAAATAGACTAAACTGAATACTAATATAATAAAGCTTGCTCAAAACAAGCCAGCCTGTGGCTAAGCCAATGTATAAACTCAGGTCCTAAGGACTGTGAAGCTTGCCCATCTAGACACCATTGTTTATACCATGCTCATAGTCTTCAGGAAGCCTGGGGGGAGAACTCATAGCTTATTCCTGTCTGCTTCTTGCTTTTGTGTATGTGTGATTCTCAGATATGTTTTATGTTCTCATAAATATTAGTTGAATGTGACTTTCTAAATGATTTAAAATTGAACTAAGTAAGCAAAGAATAAATTACAAAATCGTTTCCAAAAGGAAAAGCCTGTTTCTTGAAACTGCCGTGTCTACCACTTTACCTGAAAATTATTTGCAGATAATAATAGTTAACTTCTCATACTGGAGAAGCCCTGAAAAACTAAGTCACCTCATTGTGTGAAAAGTCAATGAAAAGCTGGGCGTGGTGGTGCATACTTGTAATCCAAGTACTTGGGAGGCTGGGACAGGAAGTGGAAAAGGCCAGGGGGAGGGAAAGGAAGAGCTGGGCAGCCCATGGGGGCTCCAGATGTACGGCCCTGGAGCAAAACCAGGTGGCCGCCATCATTTCTGGTGGAAAGGAGGGTATAGGAATGAGCAGCTCCCGTTTCTACTGAGGGCTGCTCGCTCCTGCAGGAGTTGACCGCTGTTACTCCAGAGAAAATGGTGACTTTGGTTGCTATGAAGGGCCTTCTTTTTTTTTTTTTACTTTTCCTCCTTGAGTTTCACTTTGATAAATATTAGCATCATGATTATTTTTTTCTCTTGACAAATCTTTGTTAACTCCACTTGTCTCTGCAATGTACTTTTCCTATCTTCCCTTCCGTATTACCTCCATGTATCTTCTTTCCTTCTTCCATAAATATTTTTAAGCGTTTGCAACATGCCAGGACCCAGAGATAGCTTTGAGGGAGGGCCTCTCCTTTTGAAGCTGTTAGTTAATCTCTTGTAAATAGTCTTTACTTTGTTTCAGAATTTTTTTTTTACCTAAACTGAGAGTATCTGTTTCATTATATTCATTCTTTTCTCCCTTCTTTATTTTTATTGACAATAATGCTCTTTCATTATTATTATATATATTTTTGCAGTACTAGGGATTAAACCCAGGGGCATTCTGCCTCCGAGCTATACCCCTAGCCCTGTTGTTTTAGTCTTTTCATTTTTGGAAAAGGGTCTCACTGAATTGCAAAGGGACTTACTAAGTAGCTGAGGCTGTCTGCCAACCACGGTCCTCCAGTCTCAGCATCCCAAATGCTGGGATTACAAGTGTGCACCACTACGCCCCGCCATGTGCATGTTGGATATTAACCTCCTTATGAGGTACATGGTTTTCAAATATTCTATGGGGCCAAATTTCTCTATTGTCAGATTACTGTGTTTACTTAATTATTTCACATGTGTCTTCTGTGAAATAATTTGAGTTGATAGTCTGGTCCTGATGTATAGAGTAATACATTGTGGAGCGAGGAAGCCATCTCTAAGAAAGAAAACTAATTAATTTGCTCATCAGTTAATGTGACATTTTGAATTTTGTATGGAATGGTTAGCATTTATTGTCTAATTAATACTTATGAATTAATTATTTGAAAATCTTTTCTGAACCATGTTAATAATACAAGATATAAAACGTCAAGATGTCAAGATTTTCGATTGTAAACATGTTCTTATTTGCTGGTAAGCATAATGACTAACGAAACAGGAGGATTTAGTAAAAAAAAAAATTGCTAGGATTGACAATAAAAGGTATGAGCAGAGGTTAACTAACAAGCAGCCCACCTCTTTTTCATCCCGTTTTTTGGCTACTTTGAGAAGGACGCACTCAATATGAATCCAACTTGCTCCGTATAATCTAGAAACGTCTAAGCTATTTTTAATACTGTGTTTTGAACTTCGATCTTCGTCATCTTTGCATCTAAATTACAGTTGTTTCCGCCAAACTCTTTGTGATGTGCCCGTGTTCACTCTTTGTGATGTGCCCGTGCTATTTGCTCGTCAGACACAATACTACTACTTTCAGTTCCCGAACTGCTTACTCTTCTAGCACATGGGCAGCGTCTCTTATCCCTCATTAAATCACTCTTGATTTTCTTTACCGCAATGCTCATCATATTTCTGTGTTTATTTGCAAATGTCAGAAACAAAAATTTTTATGATACATGTATAAAATAAGGATCGTAATAAGAGCATAAAATAAGGGTCATAAACAAGTCCTAGAATGTTTAGGTTGTCTCCAAATGTCAGACACACGAGGAAACACTTCTTCAATGTATACTTTTTGAGTCATTCCATGCATTTCCAGAGGTGCCTTCGAGAACATACAACGTGTTATAGACAGGTGGAACAGCTCTGCAGAATTCTCCAACTCTCTTCCTGGTCTCCCATGTCATGACCTGTCCAGGAAGACTGAGAAGATGCTGGTTTTGTCCAACAGTGAATGTACTTTATTGCCTAGGTTGAGCATCAGCATTTTAAAAATAGTTAGCTTGGAACTACAGTTTAATTATCAACATCAATTATAGCTTTGAATGATCAACATACCAAATTAAAAAAGACATTCTGAGATTAAACAATTCAAGTGATAAAGAAAAATTACTTATCTTTCTTGCTACTCAGCTGTCAGGTGAAAATGAGCAATGCTTCGTGACATCTCTTGAATGCTTCAATATCAAATACACTAATGTTTTTTAAAAAGATTGATGTCAAACTAAATGGTATTTAGCTTATCTCAGTGTAGCAAAGAGTGATATTTTGGAAATGTGATCCAAGTGTTTTATCTCAATGTCAAACTTAAAAATAATAGTCTTTTATATTTTAATTGTATTCATTCTATTAGGGGTTTTTCAAAAGGAGGAATTTGTTGTTCTTTCAGTGATCCACTTTTTATTTGAAAACATTATCAGTTAATATCCACTGCTTTTAATGAGTAATAGAAGAGTAAGCAAATCATACAGTCCGTCGCAGTAATTTCAAGCCAGTGTGTTCAAAGATGTGCAGTAAGCGCTTCCGTAGCAAGGTCCCTTTCTGTGACATTTAGTCTTCCTCCTTCTCGTCTCTAAGCTTTCTTGACACTGAAAGAATTTATCTTCATTATGTGAAATAGGAGTTACTGTATTTAGCAATATTAAAAGAAAGAATTACGACTGCAAAGAATTTTCAGAGAAGTGGCTAAATCTTGTGTATTTCTTGCAGTGAAGCTATGGGGAAAAAAAGTCAAATAGAATATGGTCCTTCACTTTAGGAAGCTATTCTAGCGGCATCTTGGCAGGGAAAGGGGGCCTGGAGGAAGAAGGCGGATAGGAAGATTGGGGTGATACGTAGCTTTGGACAGCAGTCTCAGGGATAGGCCAGGGATAGTTATCTAGAACATTCTCTCTGTGACTGCAGTGAGTCATAAAATCAGAGAAGGATGGGCGGGGTTGACACCTTCAGGTGTTCATATGATTTCAAACAAAGTGAAACTAATTAGAAAATGTCTCATGTTCATTCTGCAAAATTAAAGAAATAAGTAAGCAAATAAATAAACAGACAGTGGAAAGGGTTTCCCCAGCAATAGATGGTAAGTTTTACATAATAATGAGTGACTTGTTACTTCTAATTTTACATAGCATTGAAAGTCCTTATTTTCTTCTCATTTAGTGTACTGCACTGTTGTTGTTTTTTTCTTTTTTTGCAGCGGTTCTGGGGATGGAATCCAGGGACATTCTACCTCCGAGCTACACCCTCAACCCTATTTTTTATTTTTTATATTGAAACAGGGTCTCACTAAGTTGCAGAGGGCCTCACTAAGTAGCTGAGGCTGTCCGCAAACCACAATCCTCCTGTCTCAGCCTCCTAGATGCTGGGATTACAAGTGTGCGCCACTACACCCAGTCTGCATTGTTTTAAAGAAAATGAAACTATGTGTATGTTCCTTTGGAACTAAATTTTGGGTAAACTTACCATTCCAAAGGTCCTAAAACTCTTCAACTATGAATTATCATGTTATATGAAAATAGGTTTCCTATGAGGAAGAATATCTAATTGATGCAGCCGGTGTACTCCTTCTTTTCTCTCTTCCTTTCTCTCTTCATACTGGGGATTGAACCCAGCACTATTCTATCTCCTGGGTAGAATTTTTAAATTTTTAATTCTTGTGTGTGTGAAACAGGGTCTAACTAGGATGCTGAGGCTGTCCTCCAACCTGTGATCCTCCTGTCTCAGCCTCCCAAGTACTGGGATTACAAGTGTGCACCACTGTGCCTGGCACAATGTGACAATTACTTTCTTTTAATATTTTACTTAAACTCGTTAGGAATTTAAATTGACTAGTAAATTTTTATAACATCTGACTTAAACCCTCACTTGTAATTTATTTATTTTTTGGCATTAGTTCATTTTTATTTTTTTACTTTAGTAGTATTACATGTTTTTTTTTTATTCTGTATGTAATTTCATATTGTTCAATTCTTTTATTTGGGGTAAGAAAAAATCTCTAAGGGTGAGAGTGGAAAACTTAAAAAGATAGATTGAGTTGAAATTAGCAGCTGTGGAAGGTGGGCATCTTCCTAAGTACCCCACTCACAGGGAGTGATGTTTGGTACTCAGTTCACCTTACTTCCTCTATCTGCGCATGAAAAATTCATAAAGAATTACCTCTGACTGAGTCCCGCCCTGTGTCCCGCAGCATAATTGCCAGTATCACGAGAGTGCTGCAAGCTGGGCATTAGCAGAACCTTTTGATAAGTTAAGAAACTGACCCTCAGAAAGTTTCACAACTCGCCCAAGGTCACACAGCTAATAAACAACTGATACTCAGGTTCCAAACCATCGGATATAAAGTCCATGTGGTTTAGTACCGGGAGCTACAATTCTTGAACTTACTTATTTCACTTTGGGAGTCTCTATCCATATATCTCTGTACAATTATGCTTATTTTTATGACTGAAAGTTCTGAAGAACTGAAAGTGATTCTGATTCTATTTTTAACAATTATTCCTTGACACATATCTCTAAATCTGAGGGTTCAGTATTTCATCACGTATCTTCTGAAGACAAACGAACTGCATGCAGCCTTTCCAACTGGATGTAGTCTACTGGCATTCATTTATATGATTGTTACAATTTTTGTGCTTTCAGGGTGAATTGTAATTATACATTATAAGGACGTATCAAGTAATAGAGTCACACATGCACACAACATTTGGTGTGTTTTCCTCCGAATCCCACCCGTCCCCTCTCATTCCCTGAATACCATTGATATTGGTATTAATGACTCCATATATGGAATATATATATATATATATATATATTCCATATAAAGATATATATATTCCATATAAAGATATATATATTCCATATAAAGATATATATATATATATATATATTAAACTGTTATATATATTAAATCTCTATCCCCTTTTCCCCTCTTCCCTGTCTCCCATAATTCCATTGGAGTCTCCAGTCCTTTCTTTGAGATCTCCAATTACTTAAAAGTAGCATTCCCACGTCTCTCAATATTAAGAATCCCTTTAGCATCACTCTTAAACATCTTGTTTCCAATCTGTATTGTATAATTATGTCAGGTGTTTATCGTAGGTCTCTTTGTTCATATATTTGCCTGTAGAAATAGAAAAATTAAAAAGCCGGGCGTGGTGGCGCACGCTTGTAATCCCAGCATTTGGGAGGCTGAGACCTGGAGGATCGCGGTTCGCGGACAGCCTCAGCTACTTAGTGAGGCCTCTGCAACTCAGTGAGACCCGGTTTCAAATTAAAGGAAAAATAGGGCAGGAGGTGTAGCTCGGAGGTCAAATGCCCCTGGGTTCCATCCCCAGACCCGCAAAAAAATAAAAAAGAAAAATTAAAAGAAAAGGTATAGCTCATGAATCTGCTCTCCCAAGAATATAGCGAATTATTTCTGTAAATGATACAGGTTTATCGTCTTGTTTATCACCCAGATCCACGCTAGTTCATCCCTCTCAAAACATAATCTCGCTGCTGCCTCATACATTCATCAGAGATTCTGAGAGCCATTCATGTAAAAATGTGTTCATGCTCAGCTCAAAGGTTTCTTTTGTAATAGAAAGAAGGTTCAAAATGCTGCAAGCCGGAAGAAACCAGCAACAGTCAAAACTGGCTGCATTGTTTAGCAGGATATACAGTAATTTCCCCAGAGATTAAAAATGCTTAAAAGTTATAAATGAGGTAGTCAGTCCCTGTAGACTCAGGGAAATAATAACAAACCATTTTAGTTTTTTTTTTTTTTTTAACATTCAGCCTTCAGCATCCTTATCTGCTTATTACTTCCAAGGACTTAGCTTCCTCTGGGAGATCACGTCCCAGGGAAATCTTCTTAGGGCAGCTACGTCTGTGCTTTCTCCGAGGCCTCTGTAACTCAGTGTCAGAGGATTATGGAAGTTAGAAATTGACTTCGACAGAATTTGATGAAATTAGTATAACATGATTAGCCTTTTCTTTGCTCTGCAGGTTTGATATCTGTCTTACAAGCCTTCCTAAGATAGCTTTAAAAGTTTAAGAAGTAGGGAAGGTAGGGTGGGAACCAAGTGAGGTGGAATTATAAAACCTTGAAATTATATTTATTTGGCTGTATGTGTTATAAACAAAATTTAGACTCAAAATTATCTCATTCACCCAAAAGTATCAAAATGTCCCAAATGACAATTTTATCCATGCAGTAGGTGCTGAATAAAGTCCAACACCTGGATATTAGTTAAAGGAAAGGCTTTCACTAGACCCTTTTGTGTATATATGTAGTGGTAGAATCTTCTAATAGTTACAGTGACACATTTTAGTTTTTCTTTTCTCTTATCAAAAATGATATTGTACAGCAATGTATGGCTACATCTCATTCAAATAAATTAAAATATTTCTAGGTCAGTTGATCAAAACTCAAAATATATTCTCTTTTCCAAAAGAAAACATTATTACTAGCTTAGTGTGTGTCCTCTGGAATTTTGTTGACACACATACACACATACACAAACGTGTGCCATGTGTAGTGTTATTTTATATAAATAGTATTATAGCATATATTGTTAATGGTATGTGTGTGTGTGTGTGTGTGTGTGTGTGTGTGTGTGTGTGAGTGATGCTGGGGAATAAACCTAGGGTATTCTACCTCCTACCTACACCGCCAGCCCTTTTCATTTTTTATGTTGAAGCAGGGGCTCACCATGTTGCCGAGGCTATCCTCGAACGGATCCTCCTGTCTCAGCCTCCCAAGTATTGGGATTATAGGCGTGGGCCACCATACCAAGCTTGTTGATCATCGTTTTAAAGTTTTTCAAAATCTGGGCATGGTGCCTCACACTTGTGATCCCTACACTTGGGAGGCAGAGACAGGAGGATCGCGCAGGTTCGAAGCCAGCCGTGCTGGCTTAAGAGACCTTGTTTCCAAAAAATATATATAAAAATAGGTCTGGGAGTGTCGCCGGGAGGTAGATGGGTTCCATCCCCAGTACCACCAAAAAGAAAGTTTTTCAAAAGTTTCTCATTTGACAGCTCTTATTAAAAATAGTTCCTTACCACCACTTCTAGCTCAGGCAAAACTGTAAAGAAAACAAGGTGTTGTCTTGGTCTCTGTCATTTTGCTCACTACCTCCCGTATCCATCTTCATCTCCCAGTCCCTCCTCTCTCTCATACACCCTGAGTGCTTCCTCTGTCCATCTTCACTTAAAACAGCCAGTGTTTTACTTAAACAACTGTGCGCTAAGCAAGGACTTCGCACCAGCTCAAAGAACTTTTAGTATCTCCAAGAGTGGAAATACTTTCAAAAGCACAAGTTCTCTCGTGAGCCCGTAAGTCGCACTTACTGGATCCTGCTCATTCTGTGAGGCCCCACAGCCAGCCCTGCCAAGAATACCTTGCAAGGAAAAAGTGCACATGTATACTAGGACTTTCACTCAGTTAACAGAGCAGCTTGACAGGGTTCCGTATATGACCTGAGATCCTGAGGTCTTCTGCTTTGCCAGGAGCAAGTTGAAGTACCTGTGAAGAAGTCTCTGGTGGAAAGGAGACAGGTTGTTTGTTTGGTAACATATAAACACTGCTGCCGCTGGTATGTGGTAGTGATGGCTGAAACACAGCCGGAAAGCTTCCTCGCCCTGCTTCAGTGCTGCCTATTAAAGTGGTTGTTTCGTAAGTAACTCCAAATTCTGCCTTTTCCACTACACCCTATAGCTCCTTTTTACGTTCTTGTATTCAATCAATACTGCATAGATGATTTCCCGGGAGGTTTTGCGCAATCTTTTGGAGTCTCAGTCTTAGTGTCATTTTACGGAAAGTATAAAACATAATCTATAGGGTATTCATAATTAGATATACTTTGCAAATGTAATTTGCCATTTTAGAAATTCTGCCAGCCCAAACTCATTTGAACAGTTGCTGATAGAGATTTTCTTTTCACTAAAACATCTGCTAGTGAAAATAATGACCAGTATCAAGAAGCCACTCAAACGATCCAGTCCATCACTGACTAAGCTGGATCCTCATTCCCGAATTCTTAGAGTAGCAAAAGCCCTGAGTTCTTTTGAGGGATTATGAAAACTGTTCCTATGTGCTTAAAACCCACCAAGGTTTTCAAATTCTATTTCTTTGGCTAGCCAGTTACCAGAAAGTTTTTTTTTAATAATATATATATATATTATTTTTTTAAAATAATATATAATATATAATACACTGTCATGATTTTGGCTTTTCACCATCTTTTTGTATTACAAAATTAGTTGTAATACTATTTTTTCATTATTTCAAATAATCTTACTGTTAAATAAGATGTTTGTATAGGG